>NC_135235.1:179869907-180172032 GCF_051348905.1 Ranitomeya variabilis | reverse complement strand
GCCATGTCGTGTTTGGAGAGCCCCTGATGTGCCTAAACTTTGAAACCCCCCACAAGTGACACCATTTTGGAAAGTAGACCCCCTAAGGAACTTATCTAGATGTGTGGTGAGCACTTTGACCCACCAAGTGCTTCACAGATGTTTATAACGCAGAGCGGTGAAAATAAAAATTATTTTTTTTCCATAATTTTTTTTTTCCATAAAAATTATTTTTTTAGCCCCCAGTTTTGTATTTTCTCAAGGGTAACAGGAGAAATTGGACCCCAAAAGTTGTTGCCCAATTTGTCCCAAGTACGCTGATACCCCATATGTGGGGGGGAACCACTGTTTGGGTGCATGGCAGAGCTCGGAAGGCAAGGAGCACTGTTTGGAATGCAGACTTTGATGGATTGGTCTGCAGGCGTCACGTTGCATTTGCAGAACCCCTGATGCACCTAAACAGTAGAAACCCCCACAAGTGACCCATATTGGAAACTATTAGTATTATTGAAATCCACCGCACTCCCTGTGTGGAATATCTTAGAAACAAAAGGATTTTTTGAAACTTGCTAATTTATTCAAGTGAAAAACAGAAATCAATCTAATGTGACAGATCAAATAGTAGGCACTTATTAAACAATCGTACAAGCGACTCAATGTGATGACGTTTCGACCCTCCCGGGTCTTATTGTAAAGTCGTACTAAATCCAGGATTTATGAGTGGCTCTTATGGTACAGTCTTTTTGATACCAAGTATGGCCTAATAGTTGATATTTCTCTGAGTATGACCTTGTTGAGGAATAGCAGCGGTGCATCAGCATCTTGCTGCTGTTTGCATATGTGATTTAAATAGAAAGCTGGTATGTCACTGGAGACAACCTTTTTTGCAGGTGCCAATGTATCAACCTTAAATTGCTGGTAAGTTGTATGTAGTTTAATGGATTTGCCAGTTCTGGATAAAGCCTTGTAGAGGGGTAACAGCGGCGCATCTGCGTCTTGCTGGTGGACATGTAGGCTTAATACCCTTAGTGGATGGGGGATAGCGCTCCTGCGTCCTGTGGGAAGGCCTTCCCACAGGACGCAGGAACGCTATCCCCCATCCACTAACGGGAATTGTTCTCCAATTTGTGCTGAGTACGCTGATACCCCATATGTTGGGGTAAACCCCTGTTTGGGCGCACAGGAGAGCTCGGAGGGGAAGGAGCACTGTTTTACTTTTTCAATGCAGAATTGGCTGGAATTGACGGACGCCACGTCGCGTTTGGAGAGCCCCCGATGTGCCTAAACAGTGGAAGCCCCCCAATTCTAACTGAAACCCTAACCCAAACACACCCCTAACCCTAATCCCAACCTTAACCCTAACCACACCCCTAACCCTAATCCCAACCCTAATCCCAACCATAAATGTAATCCAAACCCTAACTTTAGCCCCAACCCTAACTTTAGCCCCAACCCGAACTCTAACTTTAGTCCCAACCCTAACCCTAACTTTAGCCCCAACCCTAACTCTAACCCTAACCCCAACCCTAACTTTAGCCCTAACACTAACTTTAGCCCTAACCCTAACCCTAATGGGAAAATGGAAATAAATTCATTTTTTTACATTTTATTATTTTTCCCTAACTAAGGGGGTGATGAAAGGGGGTTTGATTTACTTTTATAGTGGGGTTTTTAGCGGATTTTTATGATTGGCAGCTGTCACACACTAAAAAACGCTTTTTATTGCAAAAAAATAGTTTTTGCGTCTCCACATTTTGAGAACTATAATTTTTCCATATTTTGGTCCAAAGAGTCATGTGAGGTCTTGTTTTTTGCGGAACAAGTTGACGTTTTTATTGGTACCATTTTCAGGCACATGAGATTTTTTGATCGCTTTTTATCCTGATTTTTGTGAGGCAGAATGAACAAAAATCAGCTATTCATGAATTTCTTTTGGGGGGCGCTTATACCGTTCCATGTTTGAAAAAATTGATAAAGCAGTTTTATTCTTCAGGTCAGATAGATTAAAGTGATCTCTCATTTATATTTTTTTTATGTTTTGGCGTTTTTATATGATAAAATCTATTTTATGTAAAAAATAATTATCTTTGCATCGTTTTATTCTGAGGACTATAACTTTATTTTTTCGTTGATGACGCTGTATTGCAGCTCATTTTTTGCGGGACAAGATGATATTTTCAGCGGTACCATGGTTATTTATATACGTCTATTTGATCGCGTGTTATTCCACTTTGTTTGGCGGTATGATAATAAAGCGTCGTTTTTTTGCTTCATTTTTTTTTCTTTACGGTGTTCACTAAAGGGGTTAACTAGTGGGACAGTTTTATAGGTCGGGTTGTTACGGACGCAGCGATACTAAATATGTGTACTTCTATTGCTTTTTTAATTTAGATAAATGTATTTATTGGAACAATATATATATTTTTTCTTTATTTAGGATTTTTTTTACACATGTAAATATTTTTTTTTTACTTTTTTACATTGCCCCAGGGGGGACATCACATTATAGTGACAGATCGCTGATCTGACATTTTGCAGTGCACTGCAGGGAGGCTTCCCGGCACCTGCTCTGAGCAGGCGCGAAGGCCCCCCATGGCCATTTTGGATCCGGGCCTGCAGGGAGGAGGAGGTAGGAGACCCTCGGAGCAACGCAATCACATCGCGTTGCTCCGAGGGTCTCAGGGAAGCACACAGGAAGCCCCCTCCCTGCGCGATGCTTCCCTATGCCGCCGGAACACTGCGATCATCTTTGGGGATATTTCATCTGTTTTGCCTTGTGGTAATTGCAATAGTATTCATTTCCTTGTCATCTTTAGTCCTTTTGGTCAAGGAATATGAGGATCTCTGGGCTGAAGTGTGGAGCTGAAGTATATTATTGCTGTGGAGTGCTGAAATACTGTGCATAGGGTCAAATTAATGCAAGTGGAAATCAAAATATTTTCATCATCTTCAATAGTTAGCAGTTAATTATGTTCAAGATCCCGCATTGTGAAATTGTGGTATCTCAAGAATTAGAGATTTAATGCTGAAAGACCCTTGTCTTAGTTAATAATTAATAATAATTTTTTTTCTATAGCGCCAACGTATTCCGCAGCACTTTACATTTTATTGGGGACTTATACAGACAATAAAACATTATAGCATAACAATAATCACTTAAACAACAGATACCTAGAGGAATGAGGGCCCTGCTTGCAAGCTTACAATCTATGAGGAAATAGGGGAGACACAAAAGGTGGATGGTAACAATTGCTTTCATTGTTCAGACCAGCCATAATGGAGGAAATCTGGTGTTTATATAAAGCTGCATGAACTGGTTATCAGGCAGTGTAATGGGGTCTACTATGCTGGAGTACCTCTTTCAGTACCACCCCGTGTTTCAGGAGGTCCACTCTGCTTTGGCTGGAGTCTGAATGAAGAACGCTTACTGGAATTGCTTGGTTACATGGACACATATAAAAGTTCACTGCTTCTCCACGTATTTCCAGTCTGACAACACTTTACTCACAAGACACAGAATATATCACACAGATACAGAGGGCAGGCCAATTAAAAAGCAGCAGGCCAGACATACATTACAATAGCCGCAGGGGGCCGGAGCCTGCCGATATTTACTGTGGGAATTACAAAGGTGGGGGAGGTCAGAAGAGGGATATCTTGTCCCCTCTTCCCAGGGGCGCAGCCTGTGGGCTGATGCATTAGGGACATGCATCTCACATGGAACCTATTGTACATACATATAACTGCACAACATATTCTGGGTGCTAGGTTAGAAACACAGCACACCTAGAATATATACAGATCTCACTATATACCATATACCAATATTATAAAAAAATATGTAGACAGATAACCCAGGTGCGCTGTGAAGACCAGCATTGGGAATCACTGCAGAGAAGAGACTAAAACCAAAGCAATACGGAACAAAGGACCACCAGATGGTATATGAGCCCGAGAATAATTAAAATATGCCTTTATTTATAAAAGTGGCAATGATTACATAAATAAAAAATGTATAAATACACAAAAGTGCGCAAGAGCAGGATTACATAGGATAATATATATAATTATTACCAGCAAAACCACAGCAATTCAAAATATAAGGATTTTTGTTTCAGCTGTGCATATCAGAAAGTGCCAAAAAAACTTGATAAAAAACAGGTGTAAATTTGTATGTAAAAGATATATTACTATATATACAGTTAGGTCCATATATATTTGGACAGAGACAACATTTTTCTAATTTTGGTTATAAGCATTACCACAATGAATTTTAAACAAAACAATTCAGATGGAGTTGAAGTTCAGACTTTCAGCTTTCATTTGAGGGTATCCACATTAAAATTGGATGAAGGGTTTAGGAGTTTCAGCTCCTTAACATGTGCCACCCTGTTTTTAAAGGGACCAAAAGTAATTGGACAATTGACTCCAAGGCTATTTCATGGACAGGTGTGGGCAATCCCTTCGTTATGTCATTCTCAATTAAGCAGATAAAAGGCCTGGAGTTGATTTGAGGTGTGGTGCTTGCATTTGGAAGGTTTTGCTGTGAAGTAAACATGCGGTCAAAGGAGCTCTCCATGCAGGTGAAACAAGCCATCCTTAAGCTGCGAAAACAGAAAAAACCCATCCGAGAAATTGCTACAATATTAGGAGTGGCAAAATCTACAGTTTGGTACATCCTGAGAAAGAAAGAAAGCACTGGTGAACTCATCAATGCAAAAAGACGTGGGCGCCCATGGAAGACAACAGTGGTGGATGATGGCAGAATAATCTCCATGGTGAAGAGAAACCCGTTCACAACAGCCAACCAAGAGAACAACACTCTCCAGGAGGTCGGCGTATCAATATCCAAATCTACCATAAAGAGAAGACTGCATGAAAGTAAATACAGAGGGTTCACTGCACGGTGCAAGCCACTCATAAGCATCAAGAATAAAAAGGCTAGACTGGACTTTGCTAAAAAAACATCTAAAAAAGCCAGCACAGTTCTGGAAGAACATTCTTTGGACAGATGAAACCAAGATCAACCTCTACCAGAATGATGGAAAGAGAAAAGTATGGCGAAGGCGTGGTACAGCTCATGATCCAAAGCATACCACATCATCTGTAAAACATGGCGGAGGCAGTGTGAATGCTTGGGCATGCATGGCTGCCAGTGGCACTGGGTCACCAGTGTTTATTGATGATGGGACACAGGACAGAAGCAGCCGAATGAATTCTGAGGTATTCAGAGCCATACTGTGTGCTCAGATCCAGACAAATGCAGCCAAACTGATTGGTCGTCCTTTCATACTACAGATGGACAATGACCCAAAACATAAAGCCAAAGAAACCCAGGAGTTTATTAAAGCAAAGAAGTGGAATATTCCTGAATGGCCAAGTCAGTCACCTGATCCCAACCCAATTGAGCATGTATTTCACTTGTTAAAGACTAAACTTCAGACAGAAAGGCCCACAAACAAACATCAACTGAAAACCACCGCAGTGAAGGCCTGGCAGAGCATCAAAAAGGAGGAAACACAGCGTCTGGTGATGTCCATGAGTTCAAGACTTCAGGCAGTCATTGCCAACAAAGGGTTTTCAACCAAGTACTAAAAATAAACATTTTATTTAAAATTATTGAATCTGTCCAATTACTTTTGGTCCCTTTAAAAACAGGGTGGCACATGTTAAGGAGCTGAAGTTCCTAAACCCTTCATCCAATTTTAATGTGGATACCCTCAAATGAAAGCTGAAAGTCTGAACTTCAACTGCATCTGAATTGTTTTGTTTAAAATTCATTGTGGTAATGTCTATAACCAAAATAAGAAAAATGTCTCTGTCCAAATATATATGGACCTAACTGTATATCTGCACAACATATTCTGGGTGCTGAGGAGTTCCGTAACACGTAACAGGCGGAATATGTAAAAGTACAGACACAGAGGGCTATTAAATGCGCAAAGAGTGTGAGAACATGATACGAAGAACCTGATTAAGGTGAAAATTTTGAATGGGCAACACAGGGATAGTTAAATAAATGTGTTGAGGTGGTAGGCCAGTTTGAAGAAATGCGTTTTTAGGGCAAGCTTAAAACTGTAGGTATTAGGGATTAATCGAATTATCCTAGGTAGTGCATTCCAAAGAATTGGCGCAGCACGTGAGAAGTCTTGGAGGTGGGAGTGGGAGGTTCTGATTATTGAAGATGTTAATCTCAGGTCATTAGCAGAGTGGAGGGCACGGGTAGGGTGGTAGACTGAGACGAGGGAGATGTAGGGTGGTGCTGAACCATTGGACGCTTTGTGGGTGAGAGAGATAAGTTTATATTGAATTCTGGAGTGGATGGGTAACCACCAGTGCATTGACTGGCACAAGATAGAGGCATCGGTGTAACAGTTGGTGAGGAATATGATCCTGGCTGCAGCATTCAAGGCAGATCGGAGAAGGGAGAGTTTGGTAGGAGGGAGACCGATTATTAGAGAGTTACTAGAGTCCAGACATGAATGAAAAAGAGCAACAGTAAGAGTTTTTGCTGAGTCGAAAGTACAAAAAGGTCGAAATCTAGAAATGTTTTTGAGGAGTAGATAAGAAGAGCGAGCCACTGATTGGATCGGGGGGGGGGGGGGGTGAATGAAAGCTCTGAATCCAGTATGACCCCAAGACAGTGGGCATGTTGCTTGGGAGTAATGATAGAACCACACACGGATATGGCAATGTCGGGCATAGGTAGGTTAGTAGAGGGAGGAAACACAAGGAGTTCAGTTTTTGACAGGTTCAGTTTCATATAGAGGGGGGACATGATGTTGGAGACAGCGGTAAGACAATCACTGGTGCTTTGTAATAATGCAGGGGTGATGTCAAGAGTGGAGGTGTATAATTGGGTGTCATCAGCATAGAGATGGTACTGGAACCCAAATCTACTGATTGTTTGTCCAATAGGGACAGTATACAAGGAGAAGAGGAGGGGGCCTAGGACTGATCCTTGAGGAACCCCAACGGTAAGGGGAAGATGAGAGGAGGAGGAGCCAAGAAAAGATACAGTGAAGGAACTGTCAGAGAGGCAGGAGGAGAGCCAGGAGAGAACGGTGTCCTTGAGGCCGATGGAGCAGAGCATAGTGAGGAGGAGCTGATGACCCACAGTGTTGAATGCTGCAGAGAGATCCAGGAGAATTAGCATGGAGTAGTGACCATTAGATTTAGCTGTTAGTACATCATTAGAGACTATAGTGAGGGCAGTTTCAGTAAACTGTAAAGAGCAGAAACCGGATTGAAGAGGGTTGAGAAGAGTTATGTGCTCTGCAAATTCAGTATAACAAGATTCTTACAGATGAAAAAATCGTTCAATCCTAAGGTGGTTTTTAGTGGTGTCAGTTAGTAAATAACCTTCCAGGCTTCGGGACTCCTGTCCGTACCAAAACAGTTAATATTGTCTACTCTTTGGCCTCATTAGTAATGCTTGTTTAGTGCATGTTAACTATCAAGAGCTGTTGATAGCTAAATGTCATGCTTGTAATTTTGGCTTTTAGAAGAAACAGGCCCGTTGCAATCAAAACTGATTAATAATGTTATTTATCTTAGGGAAGAGCTGTCACAGGACTGGTAAAAATGACAAATGGTTATGTGTTTGGAATGAAAGTACGCAGGACTCTTGCCAAGCTTGAGAAATGAAGCAGACTTGTGCATTGCAGCCCTGGCTAAACCCGTGACACACGCATCACCATAATAGCGATAAGATGGGAAATTTGCATCATTTCCAGAGGACAGGAGAGAGATTAAGTTACAAATAATATTTCTTTCCATCAGCACAAGGTTCTGACAGCATCAGCTGCTGACAGGAGGCAGAGAAACTGACAAAAAGAAGTGACAGGTTCCCCACAGAAATGACGGCGTATCAACAAAATCGAATTGCAGGAATGAATTCCACACAAGTTCCTCAGCCAAGGAATATTCCAAATCTAAACAGACAGTTGTTTATTTTCAAACTGTATCCCGTCCTTCACTCCCCAGTGACTTCAGTTTTTGCCCATAATGTAGTTTGTGTAAAAGTAAGAAATCTATGGTAGGAAGTATGTTTTCAATCACAGCTAATTACACTGAGCAAGCTCAGTGTAAAATTCCATAAAACAACCTGGGTACAGAAAAAAGGTACAATCAGATACATTTTAGGATTTAGGTACTTATTATTTAGGATTATTATGCATGATACATTATTATTATTAGATATTATACATGATACATTATTTGTTGGCTTTCTAAAAGGTATGTATATGTCATTTTTACAATTGTTTTTTCTTTTTTTTTTTGCTGGTTCAATATTGTTAAATAGCATGGTTAAAAAAAGTTATATTGCCTATCTTTGGGTTTGACTTAGGCTACATTTACACATGCATTGTAGACATCTGTGTGCTATCTCTTTTTTTAAAGAGTTTTCATACTGCTTCATTGAGGCTGAGTATGTCCATTTCTCATCCATTTTGCTGATCAGACTCATTCATTAAAGTCTATGGGGACTAGTTAAACATGAAAACATGGAAGACATCCTTTTAATGTCAGTGTTCCATCCGTACTTTTCACAGTAAGGGGTTAGTAATTTTGTAGGAACAATAATAACCCTGCCAGGGAATGAGAAGGGGGAGAGCAGATAACTGCTGTATAAAAATCAATAGACTGGAGAGAGGTGTCTGGAATGTATGCAGCAAACCCATCTTCTGGAAGGTAATTACTGCACAATTTATGCCAGGGTCTGAACATGCACTAATAGCCTAGCTCCATGCAAACCAGCTGTACACTATGTAAGAGAAAAGCTCTCATTGCAGAAGAATGATAGCAGATAGAAAAAGCATGTCAATTCAAAATTTGTTTATTTTCATGCTGTCCAACTAGCTAAATCAGTATAATAACATGCGAATACTATGTTAACCAAATTTCATCAGCTCACTGACTTTTGAAGTCTTAAAGGGAACCTGTCACCCCCAAAATCGAGAGTGAGCTAAGCCCACCGGCATCAGGGGCTTATCTACAGCATTCTGTAATGCTGTAGATAAGCCCCCGATGTATCCTAAAAGATGAGAAAAAAGGGTTAGATTATACTCACCTGGGCGGTCGGTCCGATCCGGTGGGCGTCGCAGTCCGGTCCGGGGCCTCCCATCTTCATAGGGTGACGACCTCTTCTGGTTTTGACGCTGCGGCTCTGGCACAGGCATACTTTGTCTGCCCTGTTGAGGGTAGAGCAAAGTACTGCAGTGCGCAGGCGTCGGGAAAGGTCAGAGTGGCCCGGCGCCTGCGCACTGCAGTACTTTGCTCTGCCCTCAACAGGGCAGGTAAAGTACGCCTGTGCCGGAGCCGCAGCATGAAGACCAGAAGAGGACGTCATCTGATGAAGATGGGAGACGCCGGACTGGACCGTGACACCCATTGGACCGAACCGGGACCGCCCCTGGGTGAGTGTAATCTAACCTCTTTTTCTTATCTTTTAGGATACACCGGGAGCTTATCTACAGCATTCCAGAATGCTGTAGATAAGCCCCTGATGCTGGTGGGCTTAGTTCACCCTCGATTTTGGGGGTGACAGGTTCCCTTTAAAGGATGTGCTACTTCAAATTAAGATATGAAAACCCAGGGCATCTTCACCCCAGAATTATGATCTTGGGGCTAGTACTGCTTAAAAGTGTTCAATTCCCCCTGTTAGCAAAGATATAGCAGAGGGAATTGAGCACTGATATTGCTTACAGCACTAAAATAACGCTTTATAAGCCACAGTTAATAATGACCACTGCATGTAAGGGGTGTGACAGAGCAGCTACTCAAAGCTCAGGTACCAATAGTTGCAATGACAACTAGAATCTTAACAATTTCCAGTCTGCCATAGATCAATGCCTAATAGACCATGCCACAAACTGCCTATTAGGCTGCCTGTCAGTATAGTATTGACTGGCTTGATAATTAGTGTTGAGCATTCCGATACTGCAAATATAGGGTATCGGCCGATATTCGCTGTATCGGATTTTCGATACTGAGTTCCGATATTTTTAAGATATTGGATACCGGAATCGGAAGTTCCTATAGTGCAATGATGCACTATAATGGAGTGTGGGCGGAGACTGTGTCTGTGTGTGTGGGCGGGGTCTGTGCGTGACCGTGGGGGCTCTGTGTGAGCCTGCCAGGGGTCTGTACGGGCCACTCGGGGGTCTGTGCAGCCGGCCAGGGGTCTGTGCAGCCTGCCAGAGGTCTGTACTGGCCTCCCGGGGGTCTGTGCCGCCTGTCGGGGGTCTGTGCAACCTGTCGAGGGTCTGTACGGGCCGCACTGGGGTCTGTGCGGCCTGCCATGGGTCTGTGTAGCCTGCCAGGGGTCTGTACGAGCCTCCCGGGGGTCTGTGCGGCCTGTCGGGTGTCTGTGCGGCCTGTCGATGGTCTGTATGGGCCTCTCGAGGTGTCTGTGCGGCCTGACGGGGGTCTATGTGGCCTGCCGGGGGTCTATACGGGCCTCTCTGGGGTCTGTGCGGCCTGCCTGGGGTCTTTGTGGCCTGCCGGGGGTCTGTATGGGCCTCTCGGGGGTCTGTTCGGCCTGCCGGGGGTCTGTACGGGCCTCTCTGGGGTCTATGCAGCCTGCCTGGTGTCTGTGCGGTGTGCAGGCATCGTCCGATGGGACTACAAGTCCCATCGGGCTATGCCTGCTACAATGGCAGTGATTGACACATTAGCCAATGATGGACAGTAGTAGTCCCATCATCCGGCTAATATGTTGAATGTAAAAAAAACATACATATTACATACGTACTACATACATACATACTACATACATACATACTGCATACATACTGCTTGCATACATCATACTACATACATACATGCATACAACATACTACATACATGCATACAACATACTACATACATACTATGTACATACATACAATATACGTACAACATACTACATACATACATACAACATACTACATACATACTACATACATACAACATACATACAACATACTACATACATACTACATACATACAACATACTACATACATACTAAATACATACAACATGCATACTACATACATATGTACTACATACATACTACATACATACTACATGCATACTACATACATACATACTACATACATACTGCATGCATACATACTACATACATACGCACCATCGCTTGTCATTTTGATCCCTGAAGCCAGTGTCACCTGTAAAAAGATTAAAATAACAAACAACCAATATACTCCCTGATGCGCAGAAATCCACGAGTGTCCCACGTCGATCTCCCGTGGAGAACGGCAGCATCAGCTGATGCATCCACTCTCTAGGGGCTCCAGGAATACAATGACGGGAGGAAGGTATCCTTCCGCATTGTATTCCTCCGCCGCTGTAAAAAAAATAGTCCCTAGTCTCACTTTTGGCATTGCTGTGTGAGAAATTTTCCCACACAGCAATTGCCATAAAGTGAGACTCTGAGAGGTTACTATAGTTCAGTGATGCACTGCAGAAGCCATTGTCTCCTGTGTGTGTCACTGAAGGTCCTATAGAGCAGTGACATCACCCGATGTCACGGTTCTGTAGGGGAGATCGTTGTCGGACACTCGTTATTAATTGGACTACGGCGGACAGGTAGTATACGGTTTATTATTTTACGTTTTTTGCCGGTGCTGAAGTATGGTAAGTATGGTTAAATTAATATTATTAAAATAATTTTTTCCTAATGTGTGTGTGTTTTATTAACCCTTTACTAGTATTGGATTAATAATGGATAGGTGTCTTATTGACACCTCTCCGTTATTAACCCGGCTTAATGTCACCTTACAATAGCAAGGTGACATTAACCCCTTATTACCTCATATCCCACTGCTACACGGGAGTGGGAAGAGAGGGGCTAAGTGCTGGAATTGGCGCATCTTACAGATGCGCCATTTCTGGGGCATCTGCAGACTGGTATTTTTTAGCCGGGGGGGCAATATCCATGGCCCCTCTCTAGGCTATGAATATCAGCCCGCAGCTGTCTGCATAGCCTTTCTGGCTATAAAATATAGGGGGACCTCACGTTATTTTTTTGGGGGGTCCCCCTATTTTAATAGCCAGTAAAGGCTACGCAGACAGCTGCGGGCTGATATTCATAGCAGTCTACAAATATTGGCCCCCGTCTGTCGGCTTTCCCCCTCTGGCGCAGAAAATTGCACGGGAGCCCACGCCATTTTTTTCTGTTTTTTTTATAATTAAACTCTCATTAAGGCCTCTTTCATACTTGCGTCAGTACGGGTCCGTCGCTATGCAATGGGTCTACCTACCGACGCACGTTGTGAAATTTGTGCACGACGTGGGCAGCAGATGCAGTTTTTCAATGCAGCCTCTGCCCATTCTGAAGTCTGGGGAGGAGGGGGCGGAGTTTCGGCCACGCATGTGCGGTAAAAAATGGCGGATGCGACGGACAAAAAAAGTTCACTTGAACGTTTTTTCATGCTGACTGTCTGCCAAAACACCACGGATCCGTTGCACGACGGACGCGACGTGTGGCCATCCGTCACGATCCGTCACTAATACAAGTCTATGGGTAAAAAACACATCCTGTGAGCACATTTGCAGGATCCGTTATTTCCGCCGGATCCATTTTTTTCTCATATAGTTGTTTTAGCACCAGATTGCGCCTGATGGCCACACGTTTCATCTGTTTTTTGCAGGATCCGTCAAAAAAGCTGTTTCCGCCGGACGGAAAATGCATACAGAGGAACGGTTTTTCTGTCTGGCGAAAAAACACACAGCGACGGATCCGGCAGAAAACGGATGAAACTGAGATGTGAAATGATGAATCCGGCCTCTGAATCCGTTTTTTCATGCATGTTTCAATTCAAATCATGCACATTTTCCGTTTATTTATTTCCAAAAACTGCGTAAAAACTGCGCAAAAACCGCACCAAAAACTGCATCAAAACTGCATCAAAAACTTTATCATAACTGCACCAAAAACTGCATCAAAACTACACCAAAAACTGCATCAAAAAACGCACCGAAAACTGCATCAAAACTTGCATAAAAAATTGCACCAAAAACTGCATCAAAACTGCACCAAAAACTGCATCAAAAAACGCACCAAAAACTGCATCAAAAACCTGCATAAAAAATTGCACCAAAAACTGCATCAAAACTGCACCAAAATCTGCATCATAACTGCACCAAAAACTGCATAAAAACTGCATCATAACTGCACCAAAAACTGCATAAAAACTGCATCAAAATCCGCACCAAAAACTGATGCGATTTTTGATGCAGTTTTTGGTGCGGTTTAGATGCAGTTTTTGGTGCAGTTTTGGTGCAGTTTTGATGCAGTTTTTGATGCAGGTTTTTGGTGCGGGTTTTGATGCAGTTTTTGGTGCAGTTTTGATGCAGTTTTTGGTGCAGTTTTGGTGCAGTTTTGATGCAGTTTTTGATGCAGCTTTGGTGCAGTTTTGATGCAGTTTTTGGTGCGGTTTTTGTGCGGTTTTGATGCAGTTTTTGGAAATAAATAAATAAACAGAAAATGTGCATGATTTGAATGGAAACACACATGAAAAAACGGATTCGGATGCCGGATTAATCATTTCACATCTCAGTTTCATCCATTTTTTGCCTGATCCGTCACTGCGATTTTTCGCCGGACAGAAAAACCGTTCCTCTGTATGTGTTTTCCGTCCGGCGGAAACAGCTTTTTTGACGGATCCTGCAAAAATGGATGAAACGTGTGGCCATCAGGCGCAATCCGGCGCTTATACAACTCTATGAGAAAAAAACGGATCTGGCGGAAAAAAACGGATCCAGCAAATGTGCTTGCAGGATGCGTTTTTTACCCATAGACTTGTATTAGTGACGGATGGCCACATATCGCGTCCGTTGTGCAACGGATCCGTCGTGTTTTGGTGGACTGTCGGCACAAAAAAACGTTCAAGTGAACTTTTTTTGTCCGTCGTGTCCGCCATTTTCTACCGCGCATGCGCGGCCGAAACTCCACCCCCTCCTCCCCAGACTTCAGAATGGGCAGCGGATGCGTTGAAAAGCTGCATCCGCTGCCCACGTCGGGCACAAATTTCACAATGTGTGTTGGTACGTCGGCCCAACGCATAGCGACCGACCCGTACCGACGCAAGTATGAAAGATGCCTTAATGAGCGTTAAATTTTAAAAAAAATAGATAAAATGGCGTGGGCTCCCATGCAATTTTCTGCGCCAGAGGGGGAAAGCCGATGGCCGGGGGTCAATATTTGTAGCCTGCTATGAATATCAGCCCGCAGCTGTCTTCGTAGCCTTTACTGGCTATTAAAATAGGGGGACCCCAAAAAAAATGACGTGGGGTCCCCCTATATTTTATAGCCAGTAATGCTACGGAGACAGCTGAGGGCTGATATTCATAGCCTAGAGAGGGGCCATGGATATTGGCCCCTCCGGCTACAAATACCAGTCCGCAGCTGCCCCAGAAATGGCGCATCTGTAAGATGCGCCAATTCCGGCACTTAGCCCCTCTCTTCCCACTCCCATGTAGCGGTGGGATATGAGGTAATAAGGGGTTAATGTCACCTTGCTATTGTAAGGTGACATTAAGCCGGGTTAATAACGGAGAGGTGTCAATAAGACACCTATCCATTACTAATCCATTACTAGTAAAGTGTTAATAAAACACAAACACAAGGAAAAAATTATTTTAATATTCTTCATTTAACCATACTTACTATACTTCAGTGCCTGCAAAAAACATTAAATAATAAACCGTATACTACCTGTCCGCTGTAGTCCAATTAATAACGAGTGTCCCACGACGATCTCCCCTATAGAACAGTGACATCGGGTGATGTCACTGCTCTATAGGACCTTCAGTGACACACTGACAGGAGACAATGGCTCCTGCAGTGCATCACTGAACTATAGTAACCTCTCAGAGTCTCACTTTATGGCAATGGCAGTGTGGGAAAATTTCTCACACAGCAATGCCAAAAGTGAGACTAGGGACTATTTTTTACAGCGGCAGAGGAATACAGTGCGGAAGGATACCTTCCTCCCGTCATTGTGTTCCTGGAGCACCTAGAGAGCGGTCGCATCAGCTGATGCTGCCGTTCTCCACGGGAGATCGTCGTGGGACACTCAAGGATTTCTGCGGATCAGGGAGTATATTGGTTGTTTTAATTATTTTAATCTTTTTTACAGATGACACTGGCTTTGGGGATCAAAATGGCAAGTAATGGTGAGTATGTACTCTATGTTATATGTACTGTATGTCTGTATTGTATGTAATGTATGAATGTAGTGTATGTAGTATGTATGTATTTATGTAATATGTATGTATGTAGTATGTATGTAGTATGTATGTTGTGTGTATGTATTGTAAGAATCATGTCGGTCTGGTAGTCAGGGGCAGGTTTATCTCGCCCAGGTATTTGTCCTATGTGAATTAGGCCGCTCAGTATCTTCAGGATACCGAGGGGTTAATAAGTGCAGGAATAAAGGCTGACCAGCTGGAGGTTTCAGGTGTCAGCCTGGGGCACACAGATTGCCTGTCTGTGTGAGACAAACGTGAGTGAGAGCGGTGCTCAAGGACTGTATGTTGTTAGCTGGGTGGGAGAAGCCCCCCCAGTTGTTAGATAACAGCTTATTTGTTTAGTTAGTGCCGGACAGGCTAGGATTTATTTTTATGTTTTGTTTTTTCCTATGTTGCTTTCACGTTAATAAATCTGACCTGAAGTCATCTTGGAAACCTGCTGTCGCCTCAGAGTTCAATGCACAAACCACGTGACCTTTGACCCCAGCAAAGGCGATCCCGGAGTGTTTTGTTACATTGTGGCGGAGAACGCGGGCATCACGTGGCACAGGCGACAGTATGGAAGACGTGGTGAAAGCCCTAGTACAGTCCACTGCCGTACAGCAGCAGGCCACTGCCGCACAGCATGAAGCTAATCACTTGATGGCCGCACAGCTGAAGGAGTTATTGGACATGACGGTTGCAGACCGCCAGCTTCTCCAACAGGTGGCACAGCGCCTGGTGAGCATGCCTGAGGTAGACCCGGAAGCAGAGTCCAGAAGGATCCATGTGAGTCGGTACTGGCAAAAGTTGACTGCAGAAGATGACGTCGAAGCATACCTGACAACGTTCGAGCGGACGGTGTTGAGGGAGAAGTGGCCGAAGGCACGATGGGCCGATTTGATTGCTCCGTTTCTCTCCGGCGAGGCCCAAAAAGCTTTCCATGACTTAGACCCGGAAGTCGCTCAGGACTTTGAGAAGCTGAAAGTTGAGATCCTGGCCCGGCTAGGTGTGACGACGGCTGTCCGTGCGCAGAGGTTACACCAGTGGACCTACCAGCCAGATAAACCGCTGCGGTCTCAGATGTTCGACCTGATCTACTTGACAAAGAAATGGCTGCAACCCGAGGTACTGACAACCCCAGAAGTAATTCAGCGGGTTGTCCTGGACAAGTATCTGAGAGTGCTACCTCCAGCGCTGAAAAGGTGGGTAAGCCAAGGAAATCCCACGACAGCGGATCAACTTGTGGAGTTGGTCGAGCGTTATTCCGTGGCAGAAGGACTTCCCGACAAAACCACTGGCACCCGGTCTGTGCCTTCTCCTCGTGGAACCGGTAAGACTGTTCCAGTGACTACGGGTGAAGGAAAATCGCCAAATACTATGGGGGAGGAACACGGGGCTGCTCGCACTCCGAGACCGAGAGTGATGGACGGTGGGCTCAATAGGGGGCCTGTTAGGTGTTTCCGCTGCCATGAGAAGGGCCATATTTCTGCGAACTGTCCTGTTACCACTGAACCCATGCAGTGCGATGTTACAGACTCTAAGAAACGCATGTCTTTGGTTACACGGCTAGTGAATGTGAATGCGGGTCAAAATGATATAGCGAAACACCTGTGTGAATTGTCTGTTGATGGGAAAAGTGTTGTGGCGTTACTAGACTCTGGAAGTGTGGTGACTCTGGTGAAAGCTAGTCTGGTGGCACTTCCATCGGGTTCGTCTGACAAATTTTCTGTAACATGTGTGCATGGTGACACCTGTTCGTACCTAACGGCGGTCATATCGATTTCCACTCCCTATGGGTCTGTGCAACACAAAGTGGGACTCGTTCCCGCATTGTTACAGGATGTAATCCTGGGCAGGGATTTTCCCCATTTCTGGCAGTTGTGGGAGAATCAGTTGCTCCTTCACCGTAGCTGTGAATCTTTTCCCATGCCATCTGGAGGTCCCGAACTCCTAGAGGAGGTCCCACAGGCAGACGTTGCTGGGGAGGTTATTGAATCTAACCTTCAGTTCCCCTTCTCAGTTATGGCGGGGGAAACTGAGGAAACTGAGGAAACTCAGCGAGAGGCGGAGGCAGACAGCCATCCAGCACCCTGCCTACCAGATTTGGGAGTCCAGTTGGATGACTTCCACAGCGAGCAAATGAGAGATCCTACCCTGACTCCGGCTAGGAAAAATGTAAAAATGATAGATGGGGTACCCGTAGAACCTGACACTAGGCTAGCGTACCCGTACATGGTTCTTGAAAATGATTACCTCTACCAAGTAGAGAAAAAAGGGGAAAATATTGTGCAACAGTTAGTGGTACCCAAACCTTATCGGCGGAAGGTACTGGACCTGGCCCACGGACATATAATGGGGGGACATCTGGGGGTACAGAAAACCACAGAAAGGATATCGCATTGTTTTGTGTGGCCCGGAATACATAATGATGTGCGTAACTATTGTGAGTCCTGTCCAGAGTGCCAAATCTCTGCGCCTAAAACTCGGTTCTGTAGCCCTTTGGTACCCCTCCCTATCATTGGGGTCCCTTTTGAGAGAATTGGGATGGATCTGGTTGGGCCCCTTCCCCGGTCCGCACGTGGGCATCAACATATCCTCGTCATCATGGACTATGCCACTCGTTACCCAGAAGCCATCCCTTTGCGTAACACTGCTACCAAAACGATCGCCAAAGAGTTGGTACAAGTGTTTAGTCGGGTGGGAATTCCAAAACAGATACTCACCGACCAGGGGACTCCCTTTATGTCAAGGGTGATGAAGGAGCTCTGCAGGCTCTTACAAATAGACCAGTTGCGTACGTCTGTCTATCACCCTCAAACAGATGGCCTGGTTGAGCGGTTCAACAAAACCTTAAAACAGATGCTCCGGAAGGCGATAGACAAAGATGGGAAGAACTGGGATTACTTGCTACCCTATTTACTGTTTGCCATTAGGGAGGTTCCCCAGTCTTCCATGGGGTTTTCGCCTTTCGAACTGTTATACGCCCGACGTCCCCGGGGACTGTTGGACGTCGCAAAAGAAACCTGGGAAGGTCAAGTCACTCCCTTTAAAACGGTGATCGACCATGTAACACAAATGCAGGACCGTATTGCCGCTGTCATGCCCTTGGTTAGGCACCATATGTTATGGGCCCAGGGAGCCCAGAGGCAAAGTTATGATAGAGGCGCTAAGGTCCGTACATTTGCATCCGGGGATAGGGTGTTGGTCCTAATCCCTACAGTGGATAGTAAATTTCTGGCGAAATGGCAGGGCCCCTTTGAGGTCATGGAAAGAGTTGGTGATGTGAACTATAAAGTGTACCAGCCCGGTAAGAGAAAACCAGAACAGATTTATCATGTGAATCTGATAAAACCCTGGAAAGACCGCTCTGCCCTAACGGTGGATCTGCCCCGTCCGGTTTGCGCACCTACCGTACCGGAGGTACAGATTGCCGAGACTCTCTCGGAACAACAAAAATCTGAGGTTAAGCAGTTTTTGTTACAGAACCGACAGTTTTTTTCGGAAAAACCTGGCCGGACTAAGCTGGTGAAACATGAGATTGTTACAGAGCCTGGTGTCACAGTTCATGTAAAGCCATACCGGATTCCGGAAGCATGCCGTGAAGCCGTCTCCCGGGAGGTGGTGGCAATGTTGGACTTAGGAGTCATTGAGGAGTCACACAGTGCCTGGTCCAGTCCAAACGTATTGATACCTAAGCCGGATGGCTCCATACGGTTCTGTAATGACTTTAGGAAACTGAATGCGGTTTCTAAATTTGATGCGTACCCTATGCCTCGAGTCGATGAGTTAATCGACCGGCTTGGCAAAGCCCGATATATTACGACCCTGGATCTAACAAAGGGGTACTGGCAGATCCCTCTGGCCGAGGCGGCCAGAGAGAAGACGGCATTTGCTACCCCGGAAGGGCTGTTTCAGTCTGTCTACATGCCGTTTGGACTTCACGGAGCTCCAGCAACGTTCCAGAGATTGATGGATCGAGTCTTGAGGCCCCGCAGACAGTACACTTCGGCCTACCTGGATGACATCGTAATCTACAGCATGGACTGGGAAACTCACCTCCAGAAGGTACAGGCGGTGATTGATGACCTGCGAGACGCAGGCTTAACGGCAAACCCCAAGAAATGTCACATCGGGCTTGAAGAAGCCCGATACTTGGGCTACGTGATTGGCAGAGGAGTGGTTAAACCACAGATCGACAAAATACAGGCAATTCAGGGCTGGCCGCAACCAGTGAACAAGAAACAAGTACAAGCTTTCCTGGGGATCGCCAGCTATTATCGCCGGTTCATACCCAATTTTGCAGCCATGGCCACCCCCTTGACGGATCTTACCAAAGGGAAGGATTCCGTCATGGTAAAATGGTCCTCAGCGGCTGAAGAGGCCTTCCACAGCCTGAAATGAGCTTTGTGCTCTCAGCCCGTACTAGTGACTCCTGATTTCAGCCGTGAGTTTGTGGTCCAAATTGATGCTTCTGATACTGGGGTCAGAGCTGTACTTTCCCAGGTAAGGGACGGAGTCGAACACCCGGTCCTCTACCTCAGCCGGAAACTGAATGTACATGAGCAGAGGTATGCCGTGGTTGAAAAAAAGTGCCTAGCCATTAAATGGGCTCTCGATTCCCTCAAATATTACCTGGCAGGTAGGAAGTTTAGGCTGGTCACGGACCACACCCCTCTCAAGTGGATGCACCTCCACAAAGACCGTAATAGTCGGGTAACCCGGTGGTTCCTTGCCCTGCAGGCTTACTCTTTCACGGTGGAGCACCGCCCCGGGGTGCAAATGGGGAACGCTGATGCTCTGTCCTGGGTACACTGTTTCGAGAGTGTTCTTGCTCGACCTGAGTGGTCTGAGCAGGGGGGGAGGATATGTAAGAATCATGTCGGTCTGGTAGTCGGGGGCAGGTATATCTCGCCCAGGTATTTGTCCTATGTGAATTAGGCCGCTCAGTATCTTCAGGATACCGAGGGGTTAATAAGTGCAGGAATAAAGGCTGACCAGCTGGAGGTTTCAGGTGTCAGCCTGGGGCACACAGATTGCCTGTCTGTGTGAGACAAACGTGAGTGAGAGCGGTGCCCAAGGACTGTATGTTGTTAGCTGGGTGGGAGAAGCCCCCCCAGTTGTTAGATAGCAGCTTATTTGCTTATTTGTTTAGTTAGTGCCGGACAGGCTAGGATTTATTTTTATGTTTTGTTTTTTCCTATGTTGCTTTCACGTTAATAAATCTGACCTGAAGTCATCTTGGAAACCTGCTGTCGCCTCAGAGTTCAATGCACAAACCACGTGACCTTTGACCCCAGCAAAGGTGATCCCGGAGTGTTTTGTTACAGTATGTAGTATGTATGTTGTATGTATGTAGTATGTATGTAGTATGTTGTATGTATGTTGTATGTATGTAGTATGTTGTATGTATGGATGTATTATGTATGTAGTATGTTGTATGTTGTATGTATGTACAGTGCAGGCCAAAAGTTTGGACACACTTTCTCATTTAAAGATTTTTCTGTATTTTCATTACTATGAAAATTGTAAATTCACACTGAAGGCATCAAAACTATGAATTAACACATGTGGAATTATATACTTAACAAAAAAGTGTAAACAACTGAAAATATGTCTTATATTCTAGGCTCTTCAAAGTAGCCACTTTTTGCTTTGATGACTGCTTTACACACTCTTGCCATTCTCTTGATGAGCTTCAAGAGGTAGTCACCGGAAATGGTCTTCCAACAATCTTGAAGGAGTTCCCAGAGATGCTTAGCACTTGTTGGCCCTTTTGCCTTCACTCTGCGGTCCTGCTCACCCCAAACCATCTCGATTGGGTTCAGGTCTGGTGACTGTGGAGGCCAGGTCATCTGGCGTATCACCCCATCACTCTCCGTCTTGGTCATATAGCCCTTACACAACCTGGAGGTGTGTTTGGGGTCATTGTCCTGTTGGAAAGTAAATTATGGTCCAACTAAACACAAACGGGATGAGTACACCCAATGAAAGTCTTGGAAACAAAGCTAAGGTTTTCAACAACAGGTATGTCTAATTATTCATTAAACAGGTGTCCAGCAGACAGGTGACCATGAAAGGGCATTACTTAAAGGGGTTCTCCAAGAAATGTAATAATATAAATAACTAAAATAAGTAATACATATGTAAATATTAAACATTTTTGTAAATACCTCTATTTAGCAAAACAACATGCTTTATGTAGTGCACCATGTCATGATTGCAAAGATGGCAACTGCCAGAACATGCAGTAGGATGGACTGTGTGAAGCAGGACATGGACACATTAAAGCTGTCAGGCTGACTGAGATGAATATTTACTCTTAGCCCGCTAAAGAAACGTGTTTTTCTTCTCCTTTAGTCCAGCTCCAATCAGTGTCCTGTCAGGTTGACTGTACAGAGAAATGTGATTGCATGTCCTCAGAGATCTAGAATGGGTTATGACTGATGGTAGCTGCTATCTTGGAATCCTGACAGAGTGCAGTAGATGAAGCATACATTTTTGCTGTAGGAATCTATTTAGAAAAATGTTTAATGTTTTAATGTATATTATTTATTTTATATTTTAATTTTAGTACAGTTCTCCAAGACCCCTTCCCATTTAATGCTGTCAGCAATGGCAACACATGGAAGAGAAATGTCACAAGACATTTACACAATAAATGTGAAGGCTACATGAAAAGCAGAAAAGCTTATCAGTAAGAACACTGTGACAAAAGTAATAAAAAAAATAAACAAAGTTGGAACTGCAGCCATCTCATAGAGACGTCCAGGCTGATCATGGGGGTGAACACTTAAACAGGAGCATATTCTGATGAGAACAGTTAAAGAAAATCTACTTTCAAGTTCACTGTAGTTATATAAAGAAGTAGAAATGCCAAACAGAGGTGAGTGTTTCCCATAACACAATATGGCGTACACTGCAAAGGAATGGCATGCATGGGTGTCATCCAAGCTGCTCCTAAAGCCCATGCACAAAAAAGCCACCTACAATATACTATGGCCCATGCTGAAAAATATGAAGACTACTGGGTCTCTATACTCTGGAGTGATGAAACCAAAATGAATATTTTTGGAACTGATGAGTTCAAAACTGTATGGCATCACAAAAGTGAGGAGTACAAAGAAAAATGTATGGTGCCTAGGGTGAAACATGGTGGTGGCAGTGTTCTCATGTAACTCCCGTGACAACAGCAGCACTCATGCACATGTCATTGATGGGATCAGGAATTTACAGATATATTGCTATATTGAAAGAAAAGATGTTACCATTACTTTGTGCCCTTGGTAGAAGAGCACCTTTTTCACATCACAATGATGCAGTACACACATCTGTTGCCTTTCTGAAGATCAAGGTGAAAGTGATTTTGTGGCTAAGTGTCTCCTGATCTGAAACCAATTGAACACCTTCAGAGAATTCTGAAGAGACTAGTTGAGCATCACTCTCCATTCAGCATCCAGGCTCAAAAAGAGGTTGAAGAATGGAGTAAGATGTTACAATATGTTGCCTACTTGTTCATTCTATGCCTAGAAGACTTGGTGCTGTTCTTAAATATCATAGAGGTCATACAAAATGCTAAATGTAGTAGTTTTGGATGTGGGGTGTATTCATTTTTGCATCAAATAAATTTAGTAAAACATGAACATTCTGTAATGAAAGTTATATTATTAACCTTACTTTCATGGTATGAGTTAAAAAATGTTCTACGAAACTCAACCTTGTAAAAATGTTACTAATTGTTCTTGTGTTCAGTAAGTTATTGATTAAAATATTACTTTTAAAGGAGGGTGTACTGATTTATGCTAAGCATTGTAGATCTCATATCAATGCTTCCATACTGAAAAGTACAATAAAAATGTATTATTAGTAGTGATGAGTGAACGTGCTTGCCACTACTCGTTACTCGCCCAAGTATCAGTGTGCTCGGTGTACTCGGCGAGCACCGATCATTTCCGGGATTATTCGGTGGTAACTGGTGTCTCCACCCAGCATTTTTGGCAGACTTTAGACTTTAGAGACCCAATCATGCTGCAGGGATTGTCTGCCAGGTTATGAAACGCCGCAACCATCTTTGTTGTGGTTGTGCAATGATTGGTTTGGCCGCATAGCATCATCCCGAGTATAAGAGACCTGGCACCGCCCTGCTCACCGCATTCTGCTCCGGGCTTAGCTAGTGTAGGGAGAGCTGCCGAGATAGGGTCAGAATCGTGCTTTTAATAGTTAGTGTAGGTCTACAACTGTTAATTCCACAACTCCTGAGAAACCAAAACTCCTTTTTAGGGCTAATTCATGGATCCCGAGATTGCAGCGCTAGGCAGGCAGGGCACAGCGTATCCACATCAGTGCAAGGCCTGCAGGCACTGTATGTGCGTCCAATGCTCCCACTGTATCCCTACCAAAGCTCCATAACTGTCTGCTGCTGCTTATTTACTATATACCTAGTTGCAGTTTTCATTTTTTATTTTTTCCAAAAATTCACCCCCCCCAAAAAAAAATATACAGTCTGTTATATCAGACTGAGTTCTGATGCATCTGTAGAAAAATCATAGTTTGTCAGGCATACATAGCATAGTTGTGTGTGCTAGCCTTGTTCTACTATTTATTTATTTTTTTACGAAAGTCGTCATTAACACGTACACAGAAAAAAGCAAGGTTACAATGGGCTAAGGAAAAGCAATAGTGGACTGTGGATGACTGGATAAAAGTCATATTCAGTGATGAATCACAAATCTGTATTGGGCAAGGTGATGATGCTGGAACTTTTGTTTGGTGCCGTTCCAATGAGATTTATAAAGATTACTGCCTGAAGAGAACATGCAAATTTCCACAGTCATTGATGATATGTGTCACGGGAAGCCTAGGTAGGCAAGAGCTAATAACCCGGGCCCCTGCGATTTCCCTCAGACTAGGGAAATCCTGACTGACCCTCTCCCAGAGTTTACACTGATGGTGTGCATGTCTGGGCCTCCATCCTCACTTTGTCTCCTGTTTCAACCCTAGGCTGAAACCACCACCCACCACCCAGTGAAGAGACCACATACCAATACCCACAGTAAGCACAGACAAGGATAACGGAAAATATGAACCACGCCGCAGTCACACAGGAATACACTATAAATGCACAGGGCAAAACAAATACAAATATAGGAAGGAGAAAATATGACAAAGGGAAATACACCACCAGATACGATACTCCTTCTCCTAGATCACCACTCCAGACCGAGATAACCAAGCACAAGACAGAAGCTATAATCAGCGACGCCCAATGTTCAGAAGAACTATTTAAATGCAGTGGGTGTGACCCAGCTTCCAATCCAAGCACCAGCTAAATTAACCCCGGACCAGCTAGATAAAATCTAGCCGACGCCACTGAGCACATAGTAGGCAAAAGCGGAATTACCGCTGTCTGTCGAACGCCCTAGTAGGAACAGCGTCCGACATGACATATGGGGCTGCATGTCAGGTAAAGGCACTGGGGAGATGGCTGTCACTACATCTTCAATAAATGCACTGGTTTATGTTGATATTTTCGACACTTTTCTTATTTCAACGGTTGAAACGATGTTTGGGGATGATAAAATCATTTTTCAAGATGATAATGCATCCTGCCATAGAGCAAAAACTGTGAAAACATTCCTTGAAAAAAGACACATAAGGTCAATGTCATGGCCTGCAAATAGTCCGGATCTCAATCCTATTGAAAATCTTTGGTGGAAGTTGAAGAAAATGGTCCATGACAAGGCTCCAACCTGCAAAGCTGATCTGGCAACAGCAATCAGAGAAAGTTGGAGCCACATTGATGAAGAGTACTGTTTGACACTCATTAAGTCCATGCCCCATAGACGGCAAGCTTTTATAAAAGCCAGATGTGGTGCAACAAAATACTAGTAATGTTTTGGAGTGTTTTTTGTTTGTTTTTCATGATTTCATAATTTTTTCCTCAGAATTCAGTTATTCCATAATTTTTCCCCTATGCTTGGTTAAAAAAAGTAACCATTACTGACTACCACATTTCTTTTAGTGTTCCTTAAAGCGAGAAAGTTGCCATTTGAAATCACTTTAGTTTTGTGCCATGTCTGTGATCTGCTTTTTTTTAATACAAAATTAAACAACTGAATGATCATCCTCCAAGGCCGGTGATTCCATAATTTTTGCCAGGGGTTGTATACAGCACTATTTTGCATTTAAAAAATACAGGCCACATATTTGGCAGTGTGGTATTTCCGTGACAGGCCTCATATATCTGTGTGCTTCAAGTTTGGGCATATTAGGCCGGTTTTCCACTGTTTTGGTTTCTGTTACTCTACTTATATACAGCACTATTTTGCATTAAAAAAAATACAGGCCACATATTTGGCAGTGTGGTATTTACGTGATAGGCCTCATATTTGTGCGTGCTCCAAGTTTGGGCATTTTAGGGCGGTTTTCCACTGTTTTTGCTGTCTGTGACTCTACTTATATACAGCACTATTTTGCATAAAAAAATAAAAAATACACGCCACGTTTGGAACAGTGTGGTATTTCTTTAAAAATACTTCTTTTTCAAGTTATTATGGCTGCTTCATGACTGTTTAATGCTCCAACTACTACTACCACCATCATCATCTTCTGCTTAGAGGCAGTCACTGCGCACCAGAAAGTCTGAGGAGCACAACACCGCCCAAGGGTTCACACTCTGCTCCTCAGACTTTCTAGGTGGTGTGCAGTGACTGCCTCTAGGCAGAAGATGATGATTGTGGTAGTAGTAGTTGGAGCATTAAACAGTCATGAAGCAGCCATAACAACTTGAAAGAGAAGTATTTTTCAAGAAATACCACACTGTTCCATATGTGGCCTGTATTTTTTATTTTTGTATGCAAAATAGTGCTGTATATAAGTAAGTAAGTAAGTAATACTCTGTATTATGAAGGTGTTTTCTCCCACCAATAAAAGCGGTACTGCCATAAAGCGAGGAGCCATGTGCCCAATGACCGCCAGAGAGCGAGGCACCGATCGCTCCATGAACGTGAGTACAGCGCACGTGCGCAGTAAAGAGAGACAGTTCATGCTCCGTGTGCAGCTTTGCTAAACAATAATTAAAGGGCACAGATGATGTTGGTTTGTTCAGCAAGGTACTCCCTCTGCATTTTCCCAAACTTTGCACTCCTTGTGAGAGTCCACCATGCCTCAGGGCCAGGGCGATGGGAGGGTTTGAGAAAACTCTCCCCGAACTTTGCCAGTGTTCCACTGCCTCTGCTGGATTGGAGTTGTGTCTCTCTCACCTGTACTCCTTACTTGGCCAACAAACTGTGACCTCTTCTGCCAGCGTTTTCAGATGGGAATTTTTAAAATAATTCAGCAAGAAGGGCCCTATGGTCCTCCAACATTGTAGTACACCTGTCTGCCTCAGGAATAAGAGATGTAAAGTTCTCCTTGTAGCATGGGTGTTATGGTTACCCCAATGACCATGGGAAAAAGAATACAAAACGGACTAGCTCTCGGGTGATGGAAACTAAGGTCGACCGTGACCTGAACCTGACCCAACACTTACAGTAGCCGGGGGATGTACCTACGATGCCCTAGACACCACGCGCCAGCCGGAGATCTAACTACCCCTATAAGAGGAATATACAGGCCTGCCTTACCTCCAGTGAGGAACCCCAAAAGATGATAGTAGACCCCCACAGATATTGACGGTGAGTTCAGAGGAAATGACATACGTAGGATGAACAGCAGATTTAGCACAGTGAGGTCCGCTTACTAGATAGCAGAAGGACAGGAAAGTGTTACTTCACGGTCGACCTAAAAATCACTATTCAAAAACACCATCCAGAAAATACTTTAAACTCCAGTGACAACTCATGCCACTGGAGTAGTAATTTTCTGTCCACAAGAGCTTCCAGCACTGAAGAGTCACATTGCAGATAGCTGGACAAAAATAGCAAAACAAGAAACAAAATTCAACTTAGCTGAACTGGAACTTG
Source organism: Ranitomeya variabilis (assembly GCF_051348905.1). NCBI lineage: Eukaryota > Metazoa > Chordata > Amphibia > Anura > Dendrobatidae > Ranitomeya > Ranitomeya variabilis. The sequence continues at coordinate 180,144,852 of NC_135235.1, read as the reverse complement.
AGGCAGGTGAATGCAACAGAATGCTACTAGCACATTGGTGGCCGGCATGTGACTAACAGCCAAGCAGCCTTAAATAGGAAACTCCCCAAGAGGGTGGCGACAGGTAATCAGAGATGGAGGAAGGCACATAAGAGACACTACCATAACAGACCACCGGGGGAGCCCACAAACCGAATTCACAACAGTACCCCCCCCTTAAGGAGGGGGCACCGAACCCTCACCAGAACCACCAGGGCGACCTGGATGAGCACTATGAAATGCACGAACCAAATCGGGAGCATGAACATCGGATGCTGTCACCCAAGAATTATCCTCCTGGCCATAACCTTTCCACTTAACCAGATACTGAAGTCTCCGTCTGGAAACACGGGAGTCCAAGATCTTTTCCACCACATACTCCAATTCACCCTCAACCAACACAGGAGCAGGTGGATCAGCAGAAGGAACAACCGGTACCTCATACCTCCGCAATAATGACCGATGGAAAACATTATGGATATTAAAAGATGCTGGGAGGTCCAAACGAAAGGACACAGGATTAAGAACCTCCAGAATCCTATAAGGGCCGATAAACCGAGGCTTAAACTTAGGAGACGAGACCTTTATAGGAACAAATCGAGAAGACAGCCACACCAGGTCCCCAACACCAAGACGAGGACCAATACGCCGATGACGATTAGTGAACTGTTGAGTCTTCTCCTGGGACAACTTCAGATTGTCCACAACCTGTCCCCAAATCTGATGCATCCTATCAACCACAGCATCCACTCCAGGACAATCCGAAGACTCCAATTGACCGGACGAAAACCGAGGGTGAAACCCTGAATTACAAAAAAATGGAGAAACCAAAGTGGCAGAACTAGCCCGATTGTTAAGGGCAAACTCTGCCAATGGCAAAAAGTCAAGCCAATCATCCTGATCAGCGGACACAAAACACCTCAAGTAAGTCTCCAAGGTCTGATTAGTACGCTCAGTCTGGCCATTAGTCTGAGGATGGAATGCAGACGAAAAAGACAAATCGATACCCATCCTGGCACAGAATGTCCGCCAAAATCTAGACACAAACTGAGTACCCCTGTCAGACACTATATTCTCAGGAATACCATGCAAACGCACCACATTCTGAAAAAATAGAGGAACCAACTCAGAGGAGGAGGGCAATTTGGGCAAAGGTACCAAATGAACCATCTTGGAAAAACGGTCACAAATCACCCAGATGACAGACATCCTACGAGAAACCGGAAGGTCAGAAATAAAGTCCATAGAAATGTGCGTCCAAGGCCTCTTAGGAATAGACAAGGGCAACAACAACCCACTGGCCCTAGAACAGCAGGGCTTGGCCCGAGCACAAACATCACAAGACTGCACAAACATGCGCACATCTCGAGACAAAGAAGGCCACCAGAAGGACCTAGACACCAAATCCCTGGTGCCAAAAATTCCAGGATGACCTGTCAACGCGGAAGAATGAACCTCCGAGATAACTCTACTGGTCCAATCATCAGGGACAAACAGTCTACCAGGCGGACAGCGATCAGGCCTATCCACCTGAAACTCCTGCAAAGAACGCCGCAGGTCTGGGGAGACAGCTGACAATATCACCCCATCCTTCAGGATGCCGGTAGGTTCGGAATCACCAGGCGAGTCAGGCTCAAAACTCCTAGAGAGGGCATCCGCCTTCACATTCTTGGACCCAGGCAGATATGACACCACAAAGTTAAATCGGGAGAAAAACAACGACCAGCGCGCCTGTCTAGGATTCAGACGCCTGGCCGACTCAAGATAAATTAGATTCTTGTGGTCAGTGAGGACCACCACCTGGTGTCTAGCACCCTCAAGCCAATGACGCCACTCCTCAAACGCCCACTTCATGGCCAGAAGTTCCCGATTTCCCACATCATAATTTCGCTCAGCGGGCGAAAACTTTCGGGAGAAAAACGCACATGGTCTCATTACTGAGCAGTCAGGATCTTTCTGCGACAAAACTGCACCTGCTCCGATCTCCGAAGCATCCACCTCAACCTGGAACGGAAGTAACACATCAGGTTGGCGCAACACAGGGGCGGAAGAAAAGCGGCGCTTAAGCTCTTGAAAGGCCTCCACAGCCGCAGAGGACCAATTAGCAACATCAGCACCCTTTTTGGTCAAATCAGTCAAAGGTTTAGCAATGGCAGAAAAACCCGCTATAAATCGGCGATAGAAATTAGCAAAACCCAAGAACTTTTGCAGACTCTTCAAAGAAGTAGGTTGCATCCAATCACAAATAGCCTGAACCTTGACAGGGTCCATCTCCATAGATGAAGGGGAAAAAATATATCCCAAAAAGGAAATTCTCTGAACTCCAAAACTACACTTTGAGCCCTTTACAAAAAGAGAATTAGCTCGCAAAACCTGAAAAACTCTCCTGACCTGTTGAACGTGAGATTCCCAGTCCTCCGAAAAAACAAGAATATCATCCAAATACACAATCATAAACTTATCCAGATATTCACGGAAAATATCGTGCATAAAGGACTGAAAAACGGAAGGGGCATTTGCGAGACCGAAAGGCATTACCAAATACTCAAAATGGCCTTCAGGCGTATTAAATGCGGTCTTCCACTCATCCCCCTGCTTAATCCGCACCAAATTATACGCACCACGTAGATCGATCTTAGTGAACCACTTAGCCCCCTTTATACGAGCAAACAGATCAGTAAGTAAAGGTAACGGGTACTGGTATTTAACTGTAATCTTATTCAAAAGTCGATAGTCGATACAAGGTCTCAATGAACCATCCTTTTTACCTACAAAGAAAAATCCTGCCCCTAGTGGAGACAACGAGGGGCGAATATGACCCTTTTCCAAGGATTCTCTGATATACTCCCGCATAGCAGTATGTTCAGGTACAGACAAATTAAACAAGCGACCCTTAGGAAACTTACTACCGGGGATCAATTCAATAGCGCAGTCACACTCTCTGTGGGGAGGGAGAGAATCAACTTTAGGCTCTTGAAAGACATCATAAAAATCTGACAGAAATGCTGGGATCTCAGAGGGAGTAGATGAAGAAATAGGAACCAAAGGTGCATCCCCATGAATACCCCGACATCCCCAGCTCAACACAGACATAGATTTCCAGTCCAAGACGGGATTATGAATCTGTAACCATGGTAATCCAAGCACTAAGACATCATGTAGGTTATATAATACAAGGAAACGAATAATCTCCTGATGGTCTGGGGTAAGACGCATAGTCACTTGTGTCCAATATTGTGGTTTATTGCTAGCCAAAGGTGTAGAATCAATACCCTTCAGGGGAATAGAAACTTCCAACGGCTCCAAATCAAACCCACAACGCTTGGCAAAGGACCAATCCATGAGACTCAGAGCGGCGCCAGAATCCACATAAGCATTCACAGTCACAGATGATAAGGTACAAATCAATGTCACGGACAAAAGAAATTTTGACTGCAAGGTACCTGTAGAAAAAGATTTATCAACCTTTTTATCAACCTTATTTATACGTTTAGAGCATGCTGATATAACATGAGCTGGATCTCCACAGTAGAAGCACAATCCATTTTTGCGCCTGTAATTTTGACGTTCGCCTCTAGACAAAACACGATCGCATTGCATATGCTCTAATGCCTTTTCAGAGGTCACCGCCAAATGGTGCACAGGTCTTTGCTCAGAAGACACCGCCATATGGTGCACAGGTTTTTGCTCAGAAGATACCGCCATATGGTGCACAGATTCTTCCTCAGAAGACCCCGCCATATGGTGCACAGATTTGCGCTCCCGCAAACGCCGATCAATCTGGATAGCCAATTTCATGGCATCATTCAGACCTGTAGGCACAGGGAACCCCACCATGACATCCTTCACGGCATCAGAGAGACCTTCTCTGAAATTAGCTGCTAAAGCGCACTCATTCCATTTAGTAAGCACCGACCATTTACGGAATTTCTGGCAGTATATCTCAGCTTCATCTTGCCCTTGGGAAAGAGCTATCAAGGCTTTCTCAGCCAAAATCTCCAAATTAGGTTCTTCATAAAGCAACCCCAAAGCCTGAAAAAACGCATCTACATTTAACAACGCAGGATCCCCTGGCGATAATGCAAATGCCCAACTTTGTGGGTCGCCGCGCAGTAGAGAGATAACAATTTTAACTTGTTGAGTCTGATCACCAGCAGAGTGAGATCTCAGAGACAAAAACAATTTGCAATTTTCTCTGAAACTCAAAAACCGGGATCTGTCTCCGGTAAAGTATTCAGGCAGAGGAATCTTAGGTTCAGACATTGGAGCACGTATAACAAACTCTTGTAGGTTCTGTACTTTTGTCGCAAGGTTATTCAAACCTGCAACTAAACTCTGTGGATCCATGTTTCAAATGGGTGTAACCCAAGCATTCAGAGGTTAAGAGGAGAGGAGAGAAAAAAAGGTCTGAAGACTGCAGTTTAAGCAAGGAATACAAATGATCAAACTAAGGTGCACTTTCAAACACAGAAAAAAAAAAAAAAAAAAAAAAAAAAAAACCTTTTCTTCTCCTTCCTACTTTAGTGCATATTTTAACACATAGATTTTTTATGGGCCGGCCAAACTGTTATGGTTACCCCAATGACCATGGGAAAAAGAATACAAAACGGACTAGCTCTCGGGTGATGGAAACTAAGGTCGACCGTGACCTGAACCTGACCCAACACTTACAGTAGCCGGGGGATGTACCTACGATGCCCTAGACACCACGCGCCAGCCGGAGATCTAACTACCCCTATAAGAGGAATATACAGGCCTGCCTTACCTCCAGTGAGGAACCCCAAAAGATGATAGTAGACCCCCACAGATATTGACGGTGAGTTCAGAGGAAATGACATACGTAGGATGAACAGCAGATTTAGCACAGTGAGGTCCGCTTACTAGATAGCAGAAGGACAGGAAAGTGTTACTTCACGGTCGACCTAAAAATCACTATTCAAAAACACCATCCAGAAAATACTTTAAACTCCAGTGACAACTCATGCCACTGGAGTAGTAATTTTCTGTCCACAAGAGCTTCCAGCACTGAAGAGTCACATTGCAGATAGCTGGACAAAAATAGCAAAACAAGAAACAAAATTCAACTTAGCTGAACTGGAACTTGAGGCAGGTGAATGCAACAGAATGCTACTAGCACATTGGTGGCCGGCATGTGACTAACAGCCAAGCAGCCTTAAATAGGAAACTCCCCAAGAGGGTGGCGACAGGTAATCAGAGATGGAGGAAGGCACATAAGAGACACTACCATAACAGACCACCGGGGGAGCCCACAAACCGAATTCACAACACATGGGTCTAGAAGTGTCAACAGCAATCAGTATTGCCTGTCACCCAAAATTTTGAGAACGCAAGGGTGACGGGAAAGGCAGCATAACATAAACTCAGCCATGTGTCCAAGACTGCAAACAGTCGATACTTCCGTGTCCTCAACAAGAGGACAACTGACCATGGTCTCCCCCTCCTCCTTGTCCTCAGGCCAACACAACTTTTGACAAGCCTCAGTAATATCATTGTAAATACATTCCCCTGTAGTTTTTATCTCCCCCACCTCATTGTAGATTGTAAGCTGTCATGAGCAGTGTAGTTTTATTTCTGTTTAATTATTGTATTATTGTTATCGCTGTTACTTAGGACTGTTGTGTTTGAATCTGTAAATATGTTGACACTATATAAATAAATATTAATAATAGAACACAGAGAAGCAGGATGGAGATGTTAATTATGGCATCATTGCCGCTCACCATCTTGGTGAATTCCTCAAAGTTTTGGAGGATGGTACATATGTCTGACAACCATGTCCACTCTTGAGATCTTATGTGTGAATTCAGAACTGAATACCGACGGCCTTCTTGATGCTGGTAGTCAACAACTGCCCTCATCTGCTCACAAATCCTTTCCAAAATGTGTAATGTAGAGTTCCAATGCATGAGGATGACATCACACACCAGTCGGTGAGACAGAAGCTGCAATTGCTGCAGAAGCAGGTCAAGGGCGGATGAAGCTCTAGCTGACTTTCTAAAATGGGTACGCAGAGCATTGTACTTTTCCTAGCAGATCTGGCACCTCCATGTCATTTTTCAGAAAATGTTGAACAATGAGCTTAAGCACATGGGCCAGGCATGGAACATGTGTGAGCTCGCCTCGACTCAGAGCAACCACCAGGTTCCGGCCATTGTTGCACATGACCATGGCTGGCTGTAGGTTCAGCAGTGTCAGCCACAGATCTGCCTGCTCTTTCAGAGCTGTACACAAATCTTCATCATTGTGCGGCTTGTCACCTAAGCATATTAGCTTCAGCACAGCCTGTTGCCGCTTGGCTGAGGCAGTGCTGCAGTGCTTCCAGCTTGTGACTGATGTGCTCCTTGCGGAGATGGAGGTTGAAGAGGAGGAGGTGCAGGAGCTGAAGACTGTGGGGGCAACCCAGATTGACGAAGGACCCACAATACTTGTGGTTGGTCATACATGCACCATCCCAAGGTCGGACTGGGTCCCGGGTTCCACTATGTTAACCCAGTGTGCTGTTAGTGTGATGTACAGTCCCTGACTACAAGCACTTGTCCACGTGTCTGTGGTTAGGTTGACTTTACCAATAACTGCATCTTGGAGGGCACGGGTAATGTTTTGAGACACGTGCCTGTGTAGTGCCAGGATGCCACACTGGTACAAAAAGTCCTGCATGTTCGGGGCCTCAGGGTGATCCTCTGCCCTCTCTTTCACTATACATATCCAAGCCCTTGCCTCCTCTGCCCACTACAACTCAAAAACAGTTCTAAGATCCGTACATTCCAAGAAACTGCAAAATTGTTTGTGCACACCGTCATGATCTCCCGCCTCCACTATTGCAACCATCTACTGTCTGGCCTCCCCTCTAGCACTCTTGCACCACTCCAATCTATCCTAAAGTCTGATACCCGAGTAATCCAACTGTCCCTCTGTTATTCCTCGGCCTCTCCTCTCTGCTAGGCCCTTCACTGACTTCCAATTGCCCATAGGCTACAGTTCAAAACCCTAACTATGACATTCAAAGCCTTCCACAACCTGTCTCCATACATCTGTAACATGGTCTCCCAATGTCCAGCTAGGTCATGGCTTCCTCTGCGCTAACCCAGCATGCTGTCAGCGAGATGTACCTTCCCTGCCCACAAGCACTTGTCCACGTGTCTGTGGTTAGGTGCACTTTCCCTGTAACAGCATTGTTGAGGGCCCAGGTAATGTTGTGGGACATGTTCTTGCTTGTGTAATGTCATGACGTTAGACCGGGCAAAATTGTGGCGGCCGGGTAACGAGTACCTTCTGATGGTCACCGCCATCAGGTTGCTTAAAGCTTAGATCTCACATGGGCCTAAAATACAACATTTAGAGTGCAAGCAGACGAGAAATGTGTGAATTTAGTACTGTGGTGTTGGCTGCGTATTTTCGCTTGCGTTCTAAAGACTGGGATATGGACAACTGAAAGGTGTGCTGGGACAAGGATGTGGACAAGCTTGTTGATGGTGCTAGTTGAGTTTGTGTGCAACTGTAGATTCATGGCATGAGGCATCTTTGCATGCAGCATAGACAGGGAATTGGCTTGCACGTACAACATCGGAAGAAGCAGTGGTATCACCCGCAAACATTGTTCATGGAGCCTTGTGTTCAACCAACAAAGTCGGGTGCTTTGCTGCCATGTGCCTGATCATGCTTGTGGTGTTTAGGATGGGAGTTTTGCTACCCCTGCTGATATGGGCATGGACGGTGGTGCAAATGGGCTTTTGGGGTTATCGGCACAGTCTTTAAAAAATGACCAGGCTGTTACGGGGACATTCAGTGTCTCCCTCTCCCACACCACCTCCTCACCTCGACCCCAGTCTTTCGGTGTTCCCCAAGGCTCAGTTCTGGGACCCCTACTTTTCTCCATCTACACCTTCGGCCTGGGCCAGCTGATGTAATGGCACGGTTTGCAATATCATCAGTACGCTGATGACACGCAGATCTACCTATCTGTACCTGACATCACCTCCTTACCGACCAAAATCACACGTCTTTTCGCTAATTCATCTTTTTTTGCTCGCTTTCAAAAAGTGGACATGGACAAAACAGAATACATCATCTTTCCACCATCTCAGGCTAATTAGACATGAGAGCTGTGTATGCATCATTTGGTACCACTTTAGTAAGAGGGAAAGTTTGCCCAAGAAAAAATGATGTTACAGACATTCACAGCCTTTTTTGCACATTTTTTGCAGCTGTGATCTTCATCTTCTTGGTTTGGATGTGGTAAATTTCAAAGTGGCCCTCAATACCATCATCGTCCATATCTTGTAAAGGGGAAATCTGGTGTTTCCCAGGGTTGTGGTTATCTACATTTTGTGGCATTCCTTTAACAGTGTTCGTTACACTAGAAAAAATAATTGTTGAGTGGGACATTTGGATATTATTGGTAATATGTATGGGTGAAGAATGAAGTAGCTTGTGCCACGGGTGTGTTTATAGTTACGGATGGTGCACTGCTCTTTAAACTTTGTTTTTCACAAGCATCCATCATTTTGTTTGGTTTTCCTACAACACTGATCTACTTTCTCTAATTCAGCATCTCTCGAACATGTTGCACTTTGCCCTTTAGACAGACACGTGCATCTTTGGCAATGTATTTTTGACAGGCATTTTTTAGGCCAAGTCTAACACACGCACTTAGTGTATGGGCATTACAAGTGTAGGAGACCCGCTCCTTTAAATTGGGAATATGTTTTAATGAGGCCATCCTCCACCTCTCATCATTCTCCACCACTAGATCACCAGGGTTCACGTGTTCCATGCTGCTACAGTCAATTTTTGGGCAAAGGTGTCTATGATCCCCATGAAATATTTTTTTTAAATTTACCCCCCATGAGCAAATGCTTGTCAGGCCATGCACTCCGTTACAAGTCTCAAAGACCCATACCCCTACATTGGGCCTACTTCTTAACTCGCTGTCCTCCAATGTCTCTTCCTTATCTCCAACTACGAGACCTGGGTGAACGTGTTCTGTAGTGATTAAGGCGGGTGAATGTTGGGCAAGAGGGACTGTGAGGGCAATAGTATATTTTTAAAAAAGGTACCCCCAATTGAGGAATTGTTTGTCAGCTCATGAACTCTATTACAAGTCTCAGAGACCCACACCCCTACATTAGGCCTACTTCTTAACTCTGTCTCCTGCAATGTCTCTTTAACTGCCACTAGATGACCAGGGTGAATGTGCTCTGTACTGTTATAGGCCGGTGAATTTTGGGCAAGGGGGCTCTGATGGCACTATTTTTTTTTATTAAGAAAAGGATACTCCATTGGGGAATTGTTTGTCAGCTCATACCCTCCATTACAAGTCTCAGAGGCCCACACCCTTACATTAGGCCTACTTCTTAACTCTGTCTCCTGCAATGTCTCTTTAACTGCCACTAGATCACCAGGATTAAGGTGCTCTGTACTGTTAAAGGCCACTGAATTTTGGGAAAGGGGGTCGTGATGGCACTAGTTTATTAAAAAAGATACCCCCATTGGGGAATTGTTTGTCAGCTCATGCCCTCCATTATAAGTCTCAGAGATCCACACCCCTACATTGGGCCTACTTCTTAACTCGCTTTCCTGCAATGTCTCTTCGTTATCTCTGACTACATGACCTGGGTGAACGTGTTCTGTACTGATATAGGCCGGTGAATTTTGGGGAAGAGGGGCTGTGATGGCAATGGTATATTATTAAAAAAGGTACCCCCCATTGGGGAATTGTTTGTCAGCTCATGCTCTCCATTACAAGTATCAGAGACCCACACCCCTACATTGGGCCTACTTCTTAGGCCGCCGTCACACTTGCAGTATTTGGTTAGTATTTTACATCAGTATTTGTAAGCCAAAACCAGGAGTGGGTGATAAATGCAGAAGTGGTGCATATGTTTCTATTATACTTCTCCTCTATTTGTTCCACTCCTGGTTTTGGCTTACAAATACTGATGTAAAATACTGACCAAATACTGCTAGTGTGACGGCAGCCTTAACTTGATTTCCTGCAATGTCTCTTCCTTATCTCCTATTACATGACCTGGGTGAATGTGTTCTGTACTGATATAGGCTTGTGAATGTTGGGCAAGAGGGGCTGTGATGGCAATAATATATTTTTAAAAAAGGTACCCCCATTGGTGAAACCACATCCTTGTTGGCAAAAACTTCATAACATTTGTGTATCATAAAGAGCTCACTTGAAATGCTCCTTTTTTGTGTTGCCTGGTTGCTCACATTGGACACAATACACTTCATATAAATTTGATAAAGCAATGCTGTTAATTTGGCTCAGTAGTTCATTACAAATATTTCTTTGTCCACTAGATTAGTTTCTCTCCTTGAGAGCCATAACTTTGACTGCATCAAATGTACAAATGGCGAATATACAAATGGCAATTTGGAATCCAGATTAAAATACTGTATAGCGAATGCATTCAGACAATTACATAGCTGCATTTCTTGTAAAACATTTACAGATGTGACAGACAATGATTATAGTGACACAATCTTGAGAAATGTTTGTTTATTCACTTCATAAACAGTTCTAAGCCTCTATATGTTTGATGTTTGTCATTGTAAAATATTAAGGTTTACTGAATCTCTGCCTGTGGTTGTTTGATCTAAATCCTTGTGGCTTTTATATTCTAGGGGTTTATGGCCCCTCATCTTATGACTCCATGTTGTCTCAGTTTTCATCCAACCTTGAAAGCTGGCCACTTGAAGGTGTGGGTGAAACTAGAGTTACGACATAGTGTAAATCACTATATTAGACCAGAGAAACATGGCTAAGACATACCAAAACTGGGGTACCTGTACATGTACAGTTTGCTGATACCTGCATAATTGGGGAAGCCCATGCAGTGTAGGTAATCTCCCATGGGTTCTCTGTCTTGATGTTGCTTCTCTGATATTCTAGATGGATGATGTTTAAAAGCCTCTTGTTGATGATGTAACTATACTGTATGTAGTTAATCTTATATATACAGTACGTAATCATTATATGTATTTAATCCTTATATGTACTTATTAACCTTTTTATATTAAGTACATATACAAAAGTGTACGCACTCATACTATTCAATCATACTATTCCTTTAATTTTGTACTTTGCAATAAAATTGTGTTGTATTGCAAGTATTAGCCTTCTTTAAAGCTGTATCTGAACCTTAGTGTTAAAAACATGGAAAATAAAATTGCCAAATTCTCCTGTAAATAATTATGCAAAGAGGGAACCATCATACCATTAAAAAATACAAGTGGATTTTCATGGGCCCAACCAGTATGTGGTTTCATAGGCGTAATGGGGTGCATATGACTATGCAGCAGGGCTGGCCTTGTTGCCAATGTGTAAAACAAAGGAGTGTGGGAGTACAAAATGCATATTTTGAAGTGGATTTTCATGGGCCCATCCAGTATGTGGGTTCCAAGGCACAATGGGGTGCCTATGACTGACTATGCAACAGGGCTGGCCTTGCTGCAAATGTGTAAAACAAAGGAGTATGGGAGGACAAAATTAATATTGTGAAGTGGATTTGCATGGGTCCATCCAATAAGGCTTATTGGGGTGCATATGAATTGGTAGCAGGGCAGGCCTTGCATTCAATGTAACACTTTTTCAGGAGTGCCTCCTGGACATCTTATGAAAGGTGTATTGTGGTGTGTTGTAATTCTTGGCAGCCCATCCACTCACAGCATATGCTACAACAGCTTAGGAGACCCACTGTTTCATAATGGCCCTTTAAGAAGATCAATGCTGCCTGATGCACCAGTAAAAATAGGCTCTGTGACTTTAAGAGTTGCTCCTTCATAAATGAAACAAGATGGGTCTGCTTATGAGTCACACACCACATGGCCAGCTAGGGTTGTTAAATATTACAATGACATTTCCCAGTGAATGTATTTGTAGTGATTTAAAGCAATGTTAAAGTTGAAAAATGTTTCAAAAACGCTGCGTCTGAACTAAGCCCAAGTGGGGGAGGAAATTTTCAGTCTGGGGTTAATTATTTGGCCTTACAGGAAAGTTATTAACCTGCAAAGGATTTGCTCTAACATATTTCCCAGCAAAATGCATTTTGGTTTTGTTTTAGTGTGTTTTTTGTGGCACCTTGAAAAATGGCATGAATCTCAGAAAAAAATGATTAAAGCTGTGAACAAGGAGTCAGGAATGCTTCTGGGGGCGAACCCCATGATGTTCCTGTGTCATTTGAGCAGTGTTTCCATCATTTTCAGATGTTTTTAGACCTTTAAAGGACTCCCGGGGGGATTGTGGTAAAAATACTCGCGTCTCTCATAGACTTACATTGCGTTCGTTGCTTAGTTCGAGTACCCGAGTATTCCAATTTGCTCGACCTGAGCAACGAGCACCCGAGCATTTTAGTGCTCGCTCATCACTAATTATTAGTTATCCAGTCTGGTGAATTCTGAAAAAAAAATCTAAACAAACTACAACTGTATTGTCATTTTTGTTCATTCCACCTCAAATAAAGTTAAATAAAAAAGATCAAAATGTCAGATGTATCCTAAAATAAAAATGACAGTTCATTATGTAAAAAAAAATCCACATGAAGCAAAAAAATTTTTTTAACTGATTTTCTCATGCAAAAGTAGAAAAACATAAAAACATTATAAATTGGTTATTATTGTAATTGTATCGACATTTACTGTAAAACTTTATAACTTTTTTTTATCAGTGTATGCATGCTGACTCACTGCAATTGTGCAACAAATGAAAAGCGTAAAAGTTAAAATGTCAAAAAACAATAGCAGAATAGTTTTTTGTGTTCTTTTTTAAATATTAGGTTGTGTGTATACCTTAAAATGGTGCCACTGAGACATTCAACTCTTCCTGCAAAAAATAAGCCCTGATATAGATATGTCTACTATAAAATAAAAAAGTTATGACTCCTGGAATATGACAATGAAAACATTAAGGTTAAGTTAGGTCCAGTCGTTAAACAGGACCTTTCACAAGTTTGAGCATGTAAACTCCTTAAAGACCAGAGGCATTTTCCTTTTGCATTTTTGTTTTTTGCTCCCCTTCTTCCCATAGCCATAACTTTTTTTTTTTGTGTGGTCAAAATGGCCATGTGAGGACCTGTTTATTGTGGGATGAGTTGTACTTTTGAATGACACCATTGGTTTTAACATATTTTGTACTGAAAAATGGGAACAAAATTCCAAGTGCGGTGAAATTGGAAAAAAGTGCAATCCCACAGTTATTTTTTTTTATCATGTTCAATAAAAGCTAAAACTGACCTGCTATTATGATTTTCCAAGTCATTACAAGTTTGTAGACACCAAACATGTCTAGGTTCTTTTTTATGCACGGTGGCGCAGTGGTTAGCACAGCAGCCTTGCAGCGCTGGAGTCCTGGGTTCTAATCCCACCTTGGACAACATCTGCAAAGAGTTTGTATGTTCTCTCCGTGTTTGCGTGGGTTTCCTCCGGGCACTCCGGTTTCCTCCCACATTCCAAAGACATACTGATAGGGAATTTAGATTGTGAGCCCCATCGGGGACAGCGATGATAATGTGTACAAACTGTAAAGCGCTGCGTAATATGTTAGCGCTATATAAAAATAAAGATTATTATTATTATTTAAGTAATGAAAAAAATTTCAAAGTTTGTTAAATATAATTTTTGCCATTTTCTGATAGGGTGAGGGCTTAATTTTTGCTTGCCGAGCTGATATTTTTTAATGATACCATTTTGGTGCAGATATGATCTTTTTTTTTTTTCAAATAAAATTTATTGGGTTTTACAGTTATCGGGGAGGGGGAGGAAGTAGGCAAAAAAGAAAGGGTAAGGGGGAATGAAGGGAGGGAGAGTGGATAAAGGGGGGGGAAAGCAGATATGATCTTTTGATAGCCCGGTATTGCATTTCAATTCAGTGTTGCGGCGACCAAAAAAATGCATTTCTGGTGTTTTCACTTTTTTTCTCATTACGCCGTTTAATGATCTGATCAGGGTAATTTTTTTTTTTATATGGATCGGGTGATTCTGAACACAGCAATACCAAATATGTGTATATTTGATTTTTTATTGTTTTATTTTGAATGGGGCGAAAGGGAGGTGATTTGAACTTTAATATTTTTTTTATATATTTTTTCAAAGTGTTTTTACTTTTTGCATGGTAAAATAGTCTTCATAGGAGGTGCAGCTGTCTGATCGGCTCTGCTACATACAGGCAATGATCAGATCGCTTGTATATAGGAGAAATGCTTACTTGCTATGAGCGCCGACCACCGGGCGGCGCTCATAGCAATCCGGCAATGACAACCATAGAGGTCTGCTGGAGACCTCTGGTTGTCATGCCGACCCATCAATGTTCCGTGAACAGGGTCACCAATGGGCGGGTTTAGTTACGTGCTTCCTTTAAGCGCGAGTTAAATGCCGCTGTCAGAGATTGACAGCGTCATCTAGTTAACAGCCGCAAGTGGATTGTGATTCCACCTGTGGCTGTTGCTGAACATGTCAGCTGTATATATCAGCTGTCATGTACCCGGAAAGGTGCAGGCTCAGCACCAGAGTCTGCACCAAATGGGGAGTCTGACATCGGTGTACTATTATGCCCGATGTCGGAAAAGGTGTTAAACTAGACACATTATGGAATAATGGCAGCATAGCTAAATAAAACAGCATTTTTATTTTTTAATTTCTCTCCATTGTGTAAATATTATTTTGTTAAGTTTATGTGTTATAATTTATGTTATATGCAAGGGGGCATTACCAGAGGTTTTCAATGTGGGTGTACTTCTTCCCCAGGCAAAACATACACTGAAAGAAATGACAAGCTTTCTTTTGTGTGAGACATGTAATGAAAGACAGTCTGCTCCCCTCACTGATCTCACTGCAGAGCTGTGTGTGATTACAGTCCAGGAAATATAGCAGAACTGAGAGTGATTGCATATATTTTACAGCTTTCATCCCAAAGCAGTCACATTGGGGGTAGAGTAAATACCACGAAGGTGATTGTTATACTAACACTTAAAAGCTTTCATCTCACTGCGAGAAAACCAAAAGGAAAACTAGCAAAATTTAAAAAAATTATATTATAATTATAAAAAAAAAATATTGAAGGTAGTTATAAAATCATGATAACATGCATGGACAAAAAATGACCAAAAAATGGGAAAGGAAAGAAGGGGGGGTACAAAACCTTACTCGTTTCAGACAGACAGGTCCTTAGTCATAGAAATACCTTCCCCATTTTTTTTTTTTTTTTCCATGTTCATCTTCATGATTTAACTAACTTCAATAATTTTTTCTTTTTTATCATTTTTGGTTCCGGTTTTCCTGTGGCTCTACAATGAAGATTCTGGCCCTGTATTTTTCTGTGCATCAACACTTGGATTCTTTATTTATGTCATTAACAATGGTGAGCTGATTAAACCTTTTTGTGTTCATCTCACTTTTGTCAGTCTGAGAGAAAGCCAGTACAGCAGAGCTTAGTCCTGTCTCATTACAAACACATTTGCAGCTGCAACTCTTAGTGATGTCAGTTCTATTTTATTCTTCCTACCCACACACTGACTGCCATGAGATGAAATATAAAAGGTGTATGTAATCACACTAAGCTCTGCTGGAATCCAATACTTTGTGATCACACACAGCTCTGCAGTGAGATAAGACTGTCTGTCATTACATATCTCACACTGAGAAACCTGCTCTAAGCTATTGTGGGGAATGTGTTTTTTACCCAGTATGTTCATGCCTGTTTACGATTGGTCAGCATTAGTGATGAGCGAACTTGCTCGAATAAGTTGTTATCTGAGTGTGCTCGAGAGCTAACCGAGTGTCTTCCGCTTACTAGAAATATATGTTTGATTCCCCGCGGCTATGTGTCTCACAGCTGTTACACAGCTGTAACACATGCAGGGATTGCCTATATGTTAGGCAATCTCTGCGTATGTCCATGTAGCCACTGGGTCTCGAACATATCTTTTGGGCACGCCAAAGACGCTCGGTTAACACACGAGCATGCTCAGATAACGCCTCAGTGTCATGCAGGGAGAAGAACACGTCCCCAAAGACAAATCTCTGGTAACACCCTGACTTATCAGAAATTGTAACCTAAACTTTGACAAGCTATTATCTTAGCATAGAGAGGATAAAACATATCTACAGGTGCACTGTATAGAATCTATCAACTTCTTTGGGGCAGATGTAAGACAAAAATGACCCTGTTTGTGCAACATTTTTAGCAAAGAAAATGAACATATCAATACAATATTGATAGAGTAGACCTCTCTCACTGTCTATACTGATCCTTTTGTGTATATTTAAAAGTTTGTTTTTATAACTGTTACTGAGCTGTATTTCCAGTACATTGTAGAAAGGTTGTGAATATCACCCTCTGCTATTTTAAATATACTCTGTCATCACAAAATGACTGTTCAAACCAAGTACAAGCGCTCGGTGATCCATGGCAGGGCCAATCATTTAAATACAACTTCCCACCTATTTGGTTTCTATATATCGGGGTTGTCAATTAGAGAAGAACTATACTATAGTGCAGTTCTTATAGAACTGTAATATATTCTAGAACTATACATATAGTACAGTCTCAGCAAAATACCCAAGATGGTGTGACATTACAGGTTCGCACCCTTTTGCTGACACGCCGAAATTAGAGCAGCTGTGACTTCGGAACTTTCAGAGCCAACTACCTTCACCAGTGGTCCACCGCTTTTGGTGGGCACCCACAGAGAGGGCGTAACAACAAGCTTAGGAAGGTGACAGTCCATTGAGGCATGTGGCCAGGTGACCAGATGGTCCCAATCTTGGCTTCTCCGAAGGTCTCCATAGAGTCAGGTGGCCGGATGGTCCCTACCTGGCTTCTCAGAATGCCTCCATAGATTCTGTGATGGTCAATAGAGCAGAATCGTATTCTTCCAGCTAGGACCATGGTCCTTAAGCTGGCATTCTGTACAATGTCGTCAAATCTATGTCACTGCAGATGGAGCTATGGTGTTCTGGCTGTGGTTTTTTTTTGCTTCTCTTTATCCAGAAGGATGCAAAATCCAATTTTATACCCACATTTGTAAGTATAAAACAAATCATCCACAGGTCGGGCAGGGATGAGTTTACTCTCATTGTTTGAGTATTTAATCAATCTGCATAGTTTGTCCTTCTCTGTTTTGCAGATCAACAAACTAGCTAGCCTGGTACAATGCGTAATCAATATATTAACAAACATCAATTGTTCAATTATCCTAAGATAGCACACAAGGAGCTGCAACAAACAAACTCAAAAGTCAAAATCCAGGCTCACACGAAAAATAGTCTGTGTGCTTCTTGACCAACCAAAGAAAAACACCTAAATTCAAAAGTCAACCTAAAGATAAAAGCCTATGTCTCCTGGCCTACTGAAAATAGATGTCTGAATAGTTAAGATTAAATGCTCTGTCATTACATTGCTCCCCCATCTTAATTAGCCAGACATTATAGGATTCCAATCATACTTCTCTTGGTCTCTGGCCTGACCTGGTTGATTCCTCATGTAACTGATGAGAATCGACTCATATCTGTTGCATCCACACATGGCTTCCTCCACAGCCCGTGGTTCCTAGATAAAATCCAACTGTGTGTCTGTGGCCTGGAATTCAATCCGACGGAGCTGGCACAGCTTTTGTAGTTGCCATTTCTTGTTGTGTTTAAACATCCACTCTGGTCCTCTTCCCAAGGCAGAGCTGACTTAGTTGGACATGGTAGCATCCTAAACCTGCTGTGTATGTGTAAGGAGACAGCAGGCACGTAGGATGCAGTAATGGAACGTAGTCAGAGCAAGGGTTAACGGGATTTAATTCTACAGTGGATACTCCACGCAGGGAGAAGTAGAGGAAAATTTTCTGAATACAAATTACTGTAACTTGGAACATGGTAGTAAAACAAGTAACTAAGAGAATACATTCAGAGGAAACAGACTTATCAATCTGTTGCAGTCCTCAGTGTATTCCCTGGGTGCAATGGTGCCAGGTGACCAGATGATCCCAACCTGGCTTCTCCAAATGTCTCCATGGGTTCTGTGTTGGTTAATAGAGCAGGACTGTATTCTTTCAACTAGGACCATGGTCCTTAAGCTGGTATCCTGTAGAATGTCAAATCTGTGTCCCTCTTCATGGAGTCATGGTGTCCTGGCTGTTGTTTTTTTTAAAGGTTAGGGACAAGGTGGGATGAGTTTAACTCTCATTGTTTGAGTATATAATCAATTTGCATAGTTTGTCCTTCTCTGTATGGCAGGTCAACAAACTAGCTGGCCTGGTACAATGGGTTATCAACATAATAACAAGCATGAATTGTTTAATTACCCTATGTCCCTGTACCTCAAAGATAGCAGACAATGGGCTGCATCAAAGAGCAACTCAAAAGTCAACACCCAGGCTTATGCGAACAATAGTCTGTGTTTCTTGAAAAACACAGATTAAAAAGTCAACACAAAGAACCTATGCCTCCTGGCCTTCTGAAAATAGACGTCTGGATAATTAAGATTAAATGCTGTGTCATCACAGTGTATTTAGATGTTTAGCTATGCCATGGTGCATTGATTTGAGGGGCTTTGTTTAAACAGTTACACTGTGCTGACAGAGTCCCTTTAATATAGTAGATGAAATATTCTCTAACAAACTCGTCAACTAACTAAAACATTGAAAATTAACAGTGGAATAATATATATTGTAAGGGAGCATTTCCCCTTTTTGTTAATGTCTACAATTCAACTAATTTAGATCTTTCCTGTGATTATCTCAACATATAAGTACTTTTCCATCGCTGAGCTTTAGGTAAGGCTAAAAATGTCCTCAAACTCTGCAGGTTGCTGTGTGTAACTGCAATTACAGGATGGTCTTGCAAGTAACCACACATCTACATATTGGGCCTCTGCCTCTGTGCCATGTGAATACAATTATAATTTCTGTAAAACTTTGCAGTAACCATGAGCAAGCAATTTGGAATTTGTTTCCAATGCAACTTGCTGTGACTTTTAAGAAGTGGCGTCTTAGCAACAGCATTAATTTGACCCCAGTTGACCAACAAATGCACCTCCCATGAGTATGAAGAAGGTGTTTTTCCTGATTGTGAATGTGTAAATTCAAAGTAGAAGGTACCACAATGGAGCATCTCAGTAGCACAGATTGAAGCCTCCAACGTGTTCTTAGTAATAAGGTAGAGACCTACTATGAAACTATTGCCAAGTACTTGGAGGGGACATGTATGGCAAATTGAAGCTATTCAATGGCAAGCATCTTTCAAAAATGGAGTTTATGTTATTTACATTAAAGAAGGGGGCTGGAGTAGGTATAGCTATAAGAGAGCCCCCCATGACTGCAATTGGCTGGGGAGGTTTCAAACTTGGATGAGAGGATTAAGGACATGATTGGCTTGGGGTGGTAGGGGGAGGAGTCTTAAAGGGGGTGGGGGCTGCAGAAGTAGTTGGAGAAAGTGCGGGGAAGCTGCCATTCCAGACTGGGAACCAGAGCAAGAAGACTGTTACCAGCATCATCATCAGTAACAGCCCATACCTGATGGAGTCCGTGGATGCGCTGATGGCTAGGCTGCAGGACGTTGCTCGCTCCAGGAGGGGAGGATGGCTTAAAGCTCAGCTGTCCTTTATCCTTGGGGCCACAGAGGCATCTGGACCGAGTACTAGGGGCAGGAGAACCAGGACCCCAGATCGGCTTTCTCTGGAGGTGACAGTGTGCAGTAGGCGCAGGCTCCAGAGCCCCTCTAGGGAACCTGTGATCAGAGAGCACTTTGGTGTGGCCCCTTCCCGCTGCACCACCTCTGGCAGGAATCCATGCAGATCCTCTGTGGGTGCAGGACAGCGGAGAACGAGTGCCGCGCTGGAAGTACAGACCACACCGGAAGTGGAGCCCGTGCAGGAAGTGCGGATGATATCGTGGGTCCGTGTTGCCTCGGGAGGGTGCAGGGACTTCCTTATAGGCCATGGTAGGCCTACGGCACAGCGGCAGGGGGTGCCTGAGGCAGTGGCTGAATCAACTGTGCTGGATCTGGGAAGAGGCTCCTACAGCAGGTACCCCTGGTGATGTTCCTGTCAGGGTGCTTGCCAGAAGGAGCGCCAGACAGCGGGTCTCATCAGCAGACAGCGGAAGTGGGAAGAGTTGCTCCCTGGCACCGGTGGCCATCAGGGAGCAAGGGGAGCAGTGGGCTGCAGTGCCAGGCTGTCTGGCAGTTATCAGGAGAGAGATACGGACTGGGCTGGCAGGTCCAGGTCTTTTGATCAGGCTAGGTCCCAATCAGCGAGGAGGTCAGTTGTGCAGCGGTCTTCGCGTGCTCAGGTCCCTCCTGGTGATGAGGAGGCTAGGGGCGTGGGCCTTGAGCAGAGGAGGTTGGTGGTGCAGCATTCTTCATCCGCTCAGGTCCCCCTGGTGATGAGGAGGTTAGGGGCGCTGGCCTGGAGCAGAGGAGGTCGGTGGTGCAGAGGTCTTCACGTGCTCAAGTCCCCGTGGTGACGAGGAGGCTAGGGGCATGGGCCTGGAGCAGAGGATTCGGACTCTGGCAGCAAGCATTGGGGAGAAAGGGAGCAACGGGATTCCGGATGTTCAGCTGGCGGGGCCACAGCACCCGCGCAGCTAAGTAAGTATAATTCCATGTCTTGTTTGTCGCCTGCAAGGGCTGTGTTGCTGGGGGAATCAGGCAGTCAGGTTTGAGGAACAGAGGTCAGGAGGTCCTAGTGGGGTCAAGGTGCCGGGCCTTCGGGATATTTCACGTAGTATGTCACACATTTTGAGTAGATTAGAGGGTGGGGCAGTGAGCGAGGCCGGGACATCGCTGGTGGGGGCATGGCTGCCAGGGCAGGGGATCGGGTCTCAGTCCGGGAGGGAGTCGTTGAGACCCGTTGGGGGTGCTGAGGTAGCATCTTTGGGTGTTTGTGTCAGTCCAGATGGAAAAAGAAAAAGGGGATGCAATAAAGCTGGATGACAGGGCGAAAGGCGAGGTATACGTGTGCTTCAAGGGGCCTCTGGGAGCGCATTTGAAAAAAGAGGTGAAGGAAAAGATTTAGCTTGATGAATATGTGGAGATGTTCTCCTTTCTTCCCTTGGAAAAGTTTAATTTGGATAAGGGGAAGAAGGACGATAGTAAGAAGGAGGAGGAGGAAAAGCAGAGGTGGCGGCTGATTCCACAGACAATTGTAAACTGGTTGCAGGCATTTGCGTTATTGGCAAGCGTCATAGGTGAAAAGTTTCCTGAGAGTTGCTCGGGGTTGTTTTGCTATCTGGACGCGATAGGGGAGGCGCACCGTACATACGGGGGTCAGACATGGCTATGGTATGATGAGCAGTTTAGGCAAAGGAAGGCGGTGCGGACGGAGATCAAGTGGGATCAGAAGGACATTGGCCTTTGGCTGAAGGTTATAGCTCCAGACAGGTCCGGGCAGTCCTTTCACGGGAGCGGAGGTAGCGTCAACCAGCAGGCAGGACATGGAAGCGGTAGTCAGGGGACACAGGGAGCAAAGGAAAAATCTGGAACATGCTCGCAGTTTAACAACGGCCACAGGTTGTCAGGGGCAACAGCAGGAGTGCAGGTGGCGCACCATTTTATTTGTTTGAATAAAGAGCATAGGGAGGACTTGATGGTGTGGCAGCATTTTTTGGAATGTTACAATGGTTGGTCATTGATTCAGCAGGAGATATTAAACAATTTTGACTGCGAGATTTACATGGACGCAGCAGGCGGGGTGGTTATGGGGCTTATTGTAAGGGGAGGTGGAGTGTCGGAAGATGGCTGGAGGCTTGGATGGGCCTTACAAAAACCTTGCTTTGTTAGAATTGTTCCTAATTGTTGTGGCGGTCTCAATTTGAGGGGAATTGTTTGCGAACCAGAGGGATAGATTTCATTGTGACAATATGAGTGTGGTGTCAGTGATTAACAGCTTGTCAGCTTCATCTCCCCCGGTGATTAAGTTGGTTAGAGAACTGGTTCTCCGGTGCCTAGAACTGAATGCTTGGATTTCTGCTGTACCTGTGCGCCAGGTGTGCAAAATTCAATAGTGGATGCATTGTCTCTTTTCCAGTGGAAGCATTTTCAGGAGTTGGGGCCAGAAGCGGAGGTCTCGGGGAGTGGAATGCCCTTTGCATTTGTGGCAGGTGATTGTGGACAAGCAGGAAGGTTGATTCGGGAGTCTGTTACGAGCCAGACCTGGTCATCATATGAAGCATTGTGGCGGGTATGGCAGGGCTGGGTGTCACGGTGGGGCGTGGTTGAATCGGAGGAGGATAAAACATTGGCAGTGTTATTTTTAGTTATTAAGGCGGCTGAAATAGGTTGGTCAATTTCTAAGGTGAATAAATTTATTGCAGAACTTGCATTTGGGTTTAAGTTACAGGGGTCGGCGGATGTTACAAAACTGTTTTTGGTTAAACAGGCCTTAAGGGGTTTTAGAAGAGGTAACTGGAGTTTTGATAGGCGCAGACCAATCTCGTTCTGCATGTTGGAAAGGTTGGGCGAAGTTTTGGAACGGATTTGTTGTCCCGATTTCGAGTTGGCGTTATTTAGGTTAGCATTCTCTTTATCCTTTTTTGGGGCAATCCGTATAGGCAAACTCATTTATCGCAGCAGGGACGGGGCAGGTGGTTTATTGGCAGGATATGGAATCCTGGGCGGGGGGCATTGTTTTTTGGATAAGGCGTTTAAAAACTGATCAGTTGGGTAGAAGTAGACATGTGGTATTAGGGAGAGTTGAAGGATCTTTGATGTGTCCACAAAGGTGTTTGGAGTTGGATTGGCATTTGTGGTCAGGTAGGGTGGGCCCACCTTTGCGTCACATGGGGAGGGCATTTTTGTCTTGCTTCCAGTTTACCGCGGTCTTGAAGAGGGGATTGCAGGAGTTGGGCCTTACCCCGGATATGTATTCTTTTAGGATTGGGCCTGCTTCACAGGCTGATAGTCTTGGTTTGGGTGCTGATGTGATCAGGCGAATCGGCAGGTGGAGTTCGGACCGTTACTTAACATATGTGCGTCATTAATTACAGCGTTAGAATCTTGGGGAATTGCTTGAATATTGCTTGTTGTTATATTTTTACAGGTGGTGTCTCCTTATTAGCCTGGATCTTTGGACATTTGTTCGTGCATTGGGGGGCGCTGCGGGCTGACGTATGGCCTTACGGTAGGCAACTGGATTTTAGTAGGGAACAAGTGGTAATTAGTTGGTTAGGATTTAGAGGGATGGTTTGGAATAGGGTTCTATATGAATTTTCAAGAGCCGCTCATTTGGATAAATCACCTGACATTTTGATTTCCTGAGATTGTGGACATCTTTCCCGGGCGTGTTGACCATATGGTCGGATATAGTACCTAGGAAAAAGTGGAGGATGGCGAGATTTTTGAAAGGAATTAGTAGGGCTAGGGTGAAATTAAATAGGGCTGTGTCGAGCTTCGTCTCAAGAAATGGGGGTATAAGCATTAGGCATTTCGAATTGGAATCGAGGGTTGAAAATTATTGGTTGGAGGATTGGGTTCATTTAAACGCGATTGGAATCGAGTTGTGGGCATTGGCGATACAGGAGGGGGTTGAAAGGGCATTTCTAGCGTTGGGGCACTCGCAAGCCTAAGGTGGTCAGGGCTGTTCGTGGTTGGCGGGGGTGGGGTTCTTGGAGTTGACACTGATTGGTCACGAGAAGGAATTGTAAGTAAATTCCAGGCAGTTGGAAATTGTGTGGGATTGATCTGGCATTTGTTTATGGGCTGTGTACGGGGTTTTTTCCCTCGAAGCTTTTGGTGGTTGGTCTTCCCGGAATTGGATGTATGGTGCCCTCGAGCTGGTGATGGACGGCTGAGGGTAACATGGTGGTCGAGGTTCGTTTGTGTTTTGCCAGATATATAAAAGCCAAATCTTTTAGCTCCAAGAACCCTCCTCTCATATTTAAATGCAGATTGTATTAATATTATTGTTATATGTTATTGTTTGTTAATAAAATTGGCCACTGTGGCCAAAATTTATCCAAAGAATATAAATATTAGTGTTTCTATTTAAAGGGGGGTACAGGTACAGGTTGGTTTCAACCAGATGGCAAGGTAAAGAAGCCTTATTAGCCATACGCGGTCATGCAAATTCAGTTTTTGATAGCTCATCCATTTAGAGAGAATTGTTTATTGCCTTCTTCAGTTTTTTATTGCGTTCAAATTTGTGGATACATTTTTATTAGGAAATTATTAGTATTTGTGTTTGAAAAGCATAAATGTGCATATGACAATGAGCTAAAAGCAGGAACATGTGGATGTAGAGCATTTCCAGTGTACAGTATTGCCTGGACACTTGTGGCATTTTCCCATATAAAACACTATAGACTTAAAATGAAAAGTGGCCTTATTCATGGTTTGACTATAGCAAACCTCTATTGGCTCAACTTTAACTGCTGTATAACTCCACATCTCTGGCCCAAACAACAGAAATTGTGATTCTTGCATGGTAGCGATATGTTCTTCTAACAATTTATATTACTCTCCACTGTCTATTTGGATTTTGCTGATTGCGATTTGTGACATTGTGTTCTGATAAGATTTGTTACCTCTCCAGTTCTAAAGTTGTGATTTGTCTTGCCTACAAGTCAAGCAAGCTATAGGATGCCTCAGGTAGCTTCTGCTCCACCTTATACCTACCAGACACTGGCTCTATAATTTCTTTGTGAATAATTTTTACTTAAAAACATTAACAGTAGTTTAGAAAATTGACTGAGTTCTTGACAAAGGGAACTGCTAAGCTTGTGAGTATTGCGCTAAGCATTGATGCCTCATGCCAATATTATTACCCTTCACATCAATGTGCCCCTGGCGTGTCCTTAGCAGAGAATGTCTCACCTGCCACTGGAGCATTTTTATCTAGAGATGGAGTTGCAGTAAGGGAAGATCTATTTAGTTTTCCTGTCAGCTCAGGCAGATAATATTTTGACCCCGTGTGGTTAAATGGATTGTGTGTGCTCAGTACTAGAGTGAAAAAAGTTCATATCCCCAGGTTTTGCAAATCTTGTAAGAAAAGAATCTAAAGTGCACCTGTTTAAACCTTGTCGGGGAATTGTTTGAAGGGTAAATAGTGCTTTATAAAATGCATTATGAAGCTGACTTGTTCGGCATGGCAGTACATTCACAGCAGTCTTTAATTATGTCCAAGCTGTCAAACTGGAAAGTCATATTTCTTTGTTACAGATCTGATCTGAAGTCTGAGGGCTTTGAAAGCTGTAAAGATGAAAGACCAGAAAGCTATTCAAACACTTCATTCAAATATGTTGTAAGAGAAAGGGAAGATGTCACTCTCAGACTATAGCATTCAGGCAGCTGATAACCTAAATGCACTTTCTAGTTTTGATTAAAAGCCTGCCTTTCAACCACAGATTACCCTTTGTAATTGATAGGGAGTCTTGACAGTTTTTGGATGCTACTTCTGCCTGACATGAAATAGCTGTGAACAAACACATCTGCAAATCATGTCCTAGTGTGTGACTGGAAAAAAGATAAAGTTTTAGTATGTAAATTGAAATGTATGCATGTGTCCATGGGTTTTTTGCAGATCGTCTGTCCACAAAAATATAATCATGGAGACCTGTCCGCTTTTGATGCAAGTTGTGAATCATAATCACTCATACAAGTGTCTGGGTCTGTGAAAGTAACATGGATGGCATCGGTGTTTGATCTGAATGCTTTCCATTTTTAACACTGCAGTGGATAATAGAAACTTTGCAATGTTTTTTCCTTTGTTGCATACAAAAAAATCGCTGATGACTCACGGATAGTAAAAACAGACACACTGACACTTAAGAAAATCTGATAAAAAAAAGAGTTGTCTGTCTTTTTAATGGACATCTGAATGAGGTTTTACTTTGTTGAAAGCTGCTTGTCAACTTATATTTTGCCCTTACAACACTTCTTCAGGGGCTTTCATTGTTGTGTTAAATATCTGGTATTTTGGGACAGTAGACCTATATTAACAATTTTTACCACTCCAATCAATATAAAATAGAAAAATTTAACAACTTTGATAAAGAAGATTTCCTACTATGTTGTGTCTACAGTTGTGGCCAAAGGTTTTGAGAGTGACACAAATTTTAGTCTTCACAGTTTTCTACTTGAGTGTTTTTCTTTCTCTTAGCCAGGTCTCTCTATGGGTCCTGAAGTACACTTATCAACATTTCATAAATTTTTAGACAATTAGTGACAAATACATCAAGTTTCTGTGAAGACACCATATTTACTATGTTGGCCCATATTTGTCAAGATTTCTGCCCTTTGTGCTTGATAACCATTTCTGGGCCAAATCCTGACTAACAGCTATAAAAATCATACTTGTAGTTTAGATTTTAGTACTTCTGTTTTATATAAAAACAGTTTTATTACTTCAGTAACTGTGAGGTCCTGGGTGCACCCCTTACATGGCCAAAGGCTCAGTGCACCATTAGCATACTCTGCACTAAAGATGAACGGTGTTCGAGTTGAACTGTTCGCCAATTTCAAATTCGAGCTGTTTTGGGCGGTGTTCGAGTCGTTCGACGAACCTGAACAATTTGCTTAAAATTCGGCTGTTCGAGTTTCTGTTCGATAACGGTTCTTTCACCAAAAGCCTAACTTGATTTTCACATTAAAACTGTTTATCAATGGTAATAGACTGTTTCAGTGTATAGTGGGCGGGGGTGGATAGATCTGTGCTGAATTAATGCCGATCTCTTTTTCTTTCTTTCCTGCATTTACAGTGGGGTGGTGCAGTCTCTCAGCCTATCAGCAGTGCACACACACACAGCAATGTGCATGTGATACACACAAGCAAGGGCATGTGTCATTGGCTGTGTATGTCACATGTCCTTGCCCTATAAGAAAAAGCCATTTTCCCCGTCGCCACCATTTCCTCATTGCTGCAGCTTAGTGTTAGACAGCACCGCTGCTATTGTAGGCACTATACTGTCTAAGGCTGCCGTCACACTAGCAGTATTTGGTCAGTATTTTACATCAGTATTTCTCAGCCAAAACCAGGAGTGGGCGATAAATGCAGAAGTGGTGCATATGTTTCTATTATACCTTTTTTCTAATTGTTCCACTCCTGGTTTTGGCTTACAAATACTGATGTAAAATACTGACCAAATACTGCTAGTGTGAAAAAGTGTTTTTTGTGAGCAAATGTTCAGTTAGATAGAGAGAGATAGGTTTAGGGAGCCGGGACTAGTTGTAATATCAGCCCTTTTCAGGGTAGGTTACAGCAGTTCATAGCACTTTTTGCCAGGCAGGTTTGTGCCAGTGCTGTGCAAGTGTCTGTCACAGCATTTGGTGTAATCTAGCTCAGCTAATCCTTTTGGGCTAGTAGTATTGTCTGGTAGTCATCTGAGTAGCCTGCCTGTGAAGCTAGCTACACCGCCTGTGTATCTAAATTGTTACTGCATCTAACCCAGTAAATCGTTTTGGGCCTAGGAGCAGGGTCTGCACATCAGCGGAGTAGCCCGCCTGTGAAGCTAGCTACACCGCCTGTGTATCTAAATCTTTACTGCATCTAACCCAGTAAATAGTTTTGGGCCTAGAAGCAGTATCTGCACGTCAGCGGATTAGCCCATCTGAGAAGCTAGCTACACTGCTTGTGTATCTAAATTTTTACTGCATCTAACCCAGTAAATTGTTTTGGACTAGTACCACAGTTTGGCCACTCAGCTCTGCTCGGTTTCCATCCATCGTTTTTTGTGCTAACAACTACAGAGTTGCCAATTAGTTAAGCACCAAAATGAGTGGCAAAAGGCCTGCTGCTGGTGGAAAGGGGAATAGGCGTGTTGGAAAGGGAAAAAAAGGTTGTGTCCGTGGGGTAGGTGGTAAAGCAACAGTAACATCTGCAGAAGAAAGATCATCTTCCAGCCAAAGTAAGATGTCTACTTCTTTTTATGGACAATCTGATATGATCCCTTTCTTACAACCATCGCTAGGAGCATCGCTACAAATTCCAGATGATGCACAAAAAGAGCAGGTGCTTGAACAGGTGCATCTGGATATCAAGTGGATATCAAAAAGAGCAGGTGCATCTGGATATCAAGTGCTCGTTCAAGTGTGCTCTCCTCCACCTCAACTTCAACCAAATACTACAGTCCTCAGAGGTGTCACCCTAATCGCACTTGCTTCCTCACAGCTCTCAAGTCTCCAGCCACCCATCTGAGTATGGGGTAACACAGATGGTTGAGTCTGCAGAGCTGTTTACTCATACTATAGCCTGGGAATCAGAGGTCTGCTCCAGAACTTCTGTGAATCCAGACGAGGAATTGATCTGCACTGATGCCGAGAATCTTTGTGAGTCGGATCCAGGCCCAGATAATAATAATAATCTTTATTTTTATATAGCGCTTAACATATTCCGCAGCGCTTTACAGACATTATCATCACTGTCCCCGATGGGGCTCACAATCTAAATTCCCTATCAGTATGTCTTTGGATTGTGGGAGGAAACCGGAGAACCCGGAGGAAACCCACGCAAACACGGAGAGAACATACAAACTCCTTGCAGATGTTGTCCTGGGTGGGATTTGAACCCAGGACTCCAGCGCTGCAAGGCTGCAGTGCTAACCACTGAGCCACCGTGCTGCCCTAGGTTCTGAGCCTAATGTAGACCCTCGTTCCCAAACTAACTCCTGTTGGTGGAGACAATGAGGAAGATGATGAGACTGAGATACCTGATTGGAACGAAAACTTGACTTTTCGGTCAGGGCAGGAAGAGGTTGGCTCTGAGGACGATGAGTGTGAGAACACACAGGATGATGATGACGATGTTGGAGACCCCACTTACTGTCAACCCACAGTCTGCCAGTCCATGAGGTCAGTAGAGGAGGTGGAGGATGCTAGTGACGACGAGGTTAGGTTGCGCCTTCCTGGACAGAGACAGAGTACAGGAAGCACCTCAACAACTGCATCCTCAACCACAACTGTGCCTCTGAGCACAAGTCGTGGTGGCTCTTCAGGTCGCATGGGCTCCAAGCCTTGCATAGTCTTGGCATTTTTTGAGATTGCAAAGGATGACCCAACTCATGTTGTCTGTAAGATTTGTAACCAAAATCTCTCTAGGGCCAAAAAATTACTAGCTTGAGTACTTCATGCATGAACCGTCACATGGATATGAGGCATAAGTTGCAGTGGGAAGCTCACTGTGCTGCAATGCGGCCTAGTGGGCCGGGTCAACCACCGTCTGCCCCATCAAATGCATCCGCGGCCTCTTCATCTTCTGTGACTGTGGGGACAGCAGTCGCACATGTTTTTGGATGCAAACCTTCTACCTCTTTACCTGCAACAGCCAGTGTGATTGGCAGGTCGTCAGTAGATTTGCAAGTGGAAACACCTGTTGGTGTTGTTTGCTTTCCGACATAGAGACCACCACATTTTGATCAAGGCAACATAATATCTCCACCTGCACCTTCCTCACAGACCAGCAGTTTGCCGCGGAAATCCGACTTAACCCCGTCTAAGCACGGCAGCCAGCCCTCGGTCCCTCAGATGTGGACAAGTAAAAGACCATTTCCTCCTAGCCATGACAAAGCTAAGAAGTTGAATTTCACCATCTGCAAGCTGTTGGCTACAGAAATGCCGCCTTTCCGCCTGGTGGACACAGAGGATTTCGAGACCTTTTGTAAATCGCAGTGCCCCTGTACCAGATGCCCAGTCACCACTACTTCTCAAAGAAAGCAGTGCCTGTGCTACACCAGCATGTTGCACACAACATCACCGCTTCCTTGAGAAACTCTGTTTATGACAGGGTGCATTTCACCACAGACACTTGGACGAGTAGACATGGACAGGGGCGGTACACGTCAGTGACTGGGCACTGGGTAACTATGGTGACATCAGGAGAAGGGGCTGCTGTCCAAGTCTTGCCGTCCCCACGAGTTGTGCATCGATCCTCTGTATCTATAAGTTCCTCCACTGCTTCTGCCTCCTCAACCTCCTCTCGGTCCTCCACCTGCACCCAAAGCACGTCTGGTAATGCCACCCGTGTTCTAACTGTGCAGAAGGAATCCTGCACACCTCCTTACTATGCTGTCACCAGTGCTCAACTGCATCAGGCGGTGTTTACCTTGAAATGTCTGGGAAATGTGAGACACATAGCTGAGGAGTTGCTTTCAGCTCTGGAGACTGAGTTCCATCAACGGTTGTCTCCCCTGAACCTGCAGCCAGGGAAGGCCGTGTGCGACAATGCTGCAGACCTGGGTGCGGCCCTTCGCCGGGGCAATGTCACACACGTGCCTTGTATGGCTCAAGTTTTGAACCTGGTTGTCCAGCAATTTTTATCCCACTATCCCGGACTAGATGGGCTTCTGCAGAGGGCACAGTCGCTGTGTGCTCACTTCCGCCGTTCGCATCCCGCAGCTCAGCGACTTACATCTCTACAGAAGTCGTTGGGCCTGCCAGTTCACCAGCTGAAATGCGATATGCCCACATGGTGGAATTCAACTCTGCACATGTTGCAGCCACTGTGGCAGCACCGACGAGCCCTGGTGCAATACCGTATGACTTATAGCCTGGGCCAACGAGATCCAGAGGTGGGGCAAATCACGCTGCAGGAGTGGTCTCAGATCAGGGACCTATGTACCCTTCTGCACAATTTTGAAATAGCGACGAAGATGTTTAGTGCTGACAATGCCATTATCAGCATGAATATTCTGGTCATTTACATGCTGGAGCACATCTTAAACAGTATTCAGAGTCAGGTGGTGGGACAAGAGGAGGAGGAACAGGAAGAGTCGTATGCAGAAGGGATAATATCTCCAAGGTCGAGACAGTTGGCAGCACCAAGGTGACTGGCATTGGAGGATGGGGGAGAGGGATTAGCGAGAGCGCATGGTAGCAGCCAAACTGTTGAGGAAGGTGCAGGAGCCGAGGAAAAATTGGAGGACGGACTGGCTCTGGGCATGGAAGACTCATCAGATGAGGGAGACCTTGATCAAATTTCTGTTGTGCGAGGGGGAAGAGGGCAGAGGAAGGAAGCATGATTCTCACCTCGCCGCCACCAAGACAACAAGGACTTGGTTCTCCTGGATGCACAAGACACATGAGTGTCTTCTTGCTGCACTACCTGCAACATGACCCTCGGATTGTCAGAATCCGAAGTAATGCTGACTACTGGGTTGCCACACTCTTAGATCCCTGGTACAAATGTAAATTTGGCGAAATAATTCCTGCCATAGAAAGGGATTCACGCATGCAGGAGTATCAGCAGAGACTGTTACAGAATCTTACATCTGCTTTTCCACAAAACACCAGTGGTGCATGTAGTGAATCTCTGAGTTCTAACTTGTCAACCGTGGGACTGTCGAGTCATCACTCAAACCGTAACAGTAACATCATATCTGGTGTTAACAGCAATTTTTTCCAATTGTTTCAATAATTTTTTAGACTATCCTTTGCAAGGCCACATGAGACAAGAAGTCTGACGCATAGCCAACACCTAGAGAGGATGGTACAGGAGTATCTCCAAGTTAACATCGATGCCATGACTGTGGAACTGGACCCTTGCTCATTTTGGGCATCCAATTTGGAAAAATTGCCTTAGCTCGCCACTCACGCCTTGGAGATCTTGTCGTGCCCTGCAGCCAGCGTTCTCTCTGAACGTGTGTTCAGTGCTGCTGGTGGTGTGCTGACAGATAAGCACACACGGCTGTCCAGTGACAATGTAGACAGACTAACGTTCATCAAGATGAACAAATCCTGGATCCGCAAGGACTTTTCTACTCCTGTGTCATCCTGGGGAGACTAAAAGCTTGAGGATTTTTGAAAATCACCTCACCAACCATTTTAAGAAACTCTGGCGAAATTGATGCCACTTAAGTGGTGTCTTTGGCCCAATTTTTGGGAAAAATGGAGACTC
This sequence comes from Ranitomeya variabilis, assembly GCF_051348905.1. Lineage (NCBI taxonomy): Eukaryota > Metazoa > Chordata > Amphibia > Anura > Dendrobatidae > Ranitomeya > Ranitomeya variabilis. Next base: position 180,113,000 of record NC_135235.1, on the reverse strand, counting down.
TTTTTGGAGTCCCCTTGCTGTTTTACATGACGTTGCCATCATCTATTCCAGGTGGGTGGAGTCGCTCCCCTCCTTTTAACCTTTGGAAACTACATTCATTATGGCTTGGGGTAACACAGATGGTTGTCTGCAGAGCTGTTTACTCATACTATGGCCTGGGATTCAGAGGTCTGCTCCAAAGCTTCAGTGTCTGCTAGTCAGCAGAGTAGCCCACCCATGAAGCAAGCTACACTGCCTGTTTATCTAATGACTAATTTTTAACTGCATCTAGCCTAGGAAATCCTTTTGGGCCTAGTAGCAGTTACTGCTACTCAGCAGAGTACCCCACCCATGAAGCAAGCTATACCGCCTTCTTCCTTTCTCAATCCAACCCCTCGGCTCTGGGTTGTCTGCTCTCCCTCCAGCTCTCTCCTTCTCCCAGGTGGACTACCGCGTGTATTCACACTGTGGCAAATCTTTTGGGCCCAGGCATAAGAAGTCGTCAAGGTAATGGATAATATGTGCCCCCTTTGAAACGTCCATGACGACCCATTCGAGGAAGCAACTAAATGCCTCAAATAGTGAGCAGGATATGGAGCACCCCATGGGCAAACAGCGATCTATGTAGTATGCTCCTTCACAGAAGCAGCCTAATATTCGGAGGCACAGGTAGTAACCAGAACTCCACTTCAATGTCTGTTTTGGCCATTATTGTGCCCCTTCCCAACTTCTTGACCCGCCTGATTGCCTTGTCAAAGGTGGTACAGTATATAGTACTGTACTTGGTTCCGTGTCGATGTTGTTGTTTACTGACCTGCCCCTTGGATATGACAAATGGAGGATTAGTCTGAATGTATTGGGTTCCTTCTTTGGCATGACTCCCAACGGGGATACCACTACGTCTTCAAGGAAAGTGTTCTGAATGGACCTGCCATTCTACCTAAAGATATTTATTTTTTTTATTTTTTTGTCACGACGTCTGTGTGTTGGTAGGCTGATTTTAGATTTTTACTCCAGCCTTTCTTGATTTTAGAAGGGCATGACATGCCTATATCTGTATCTCCTCCTCCTTTTACTCCTCCACCTCTTTAATTTTCACATGACTATATGTACTTGTGACTTTTCCATGTGTTTGTTGTATCTTCGGAGCACTTTGTCAGCTTTTGGACACCTTTTAAGGTTTTTTCTGTGTGTTTTCTATGTGTTTGTATGTGTTTGTGTTTGCCTGCCATTGGTTTCAATGGGGTTCGACAGTATTCTTCGAACGTTCGACGAACATTAGTCGAACATGCCCCAATTTGACGAACCAAACTCAAACACTAGGGGGGTGGCTCAACACTACTCTGTAGTTCCATATTGCTTGATTGACAGAGCTCCCTTGGCCAGAGCAAGCGCTCCCTGAATTGAATCTCTGGTCCTGCACATCTGCACTTACACTGCAGGGGTAGATGCGCTCTCAGACCACTTTCTCAACATTGGGCGCTCGATCTGTGTGTTCCAGTGTGCATGAAGTGTCCTTTTTAGTCAGGAAATAAGGATGAGATAACACCTGTACTTACACATAACATTGCAGGTTATCGTTAAATTAATGACAAAATGTACAATTGGTGGAGAAAGGTTGAACTTAATGGGCCTAGGTCTTTTTTCAACCTATTTATCTATGTAACTATGTGTTCTCCTACATTGTCAGTGCAGATGTGCAGGCCTATGGATTCAATTCAGGCACCACTTCAAAGCGAGTGCTGTTAATAAATTAATAAAGCTAATGGAAAGTGCGAATGATGATAATTGAGGAGGCAAAATGGGGCACTGAGCCATGCCAAGGGTGCACTGAGGACCTCTCATTTACATATGCAATGAAACTGTTTTTATACAAAGTGAAAGTAGTGAAATCTGAACTACAGATATGATTTTCATAGGGGCTAAATCCCCTATATGAATACAGAAGTGTTTAATATGAGTTGGGGGTGACAGACTCCCTTAAACTTTGTCACCTTGGCTTTCGCCTGCTGTGCACAGAGACTAGGCTTCCTTGCATACCAACATCCCTAACTAGGAATGAAAGGAGGAGTGTTTGTCACTCAGCAGCAATCATTCTTCAAATAAAAGGTTAGCCAGACAGAGCCCTTAATCAGAGGATCGCTCTTCCCTGTCAGCACTGCTTCTTAAACAGCCCTGATGAAGACTGGCTGTCATTGCAAGGCTTTACTAGCAGGGGCGATTGATCTTTATAAATCATCGTTCTTACCTGTGTCAATGCCACGGAGATTGATTCAGAAGCCCACCCTTCTAGCGTAACTATTTCTCTTCATGTTGTTGGAAAACTCTTAAAATCATGTTTAGTTTTTTAGATGCCAGTCATGTGAAATTTGGAAATGCAACCATTTTTCCTGCTTCTTAGTACACTCTATATTCTAATGACTAAACACAAGGGTTGGGAAGTTACAAGTGCAGATATTTTATAGCATGGTAGGAGTAGACAGGTCTACTTGAGCTTAGATCAGTACTGAACGATACTTTGCCAGGTAATTTTCACGGTGATCGTTTCATTAGGTGATAGTTGTGCACCTCTATTAAGGCTCACATTTCCTTTGGATTTGTTGGGATGAATTCCGATTCACAAAAAGATGGAAATCTGATTCTAGCCTTCATGAAAATTGCCTGAAACAGGGATGTACACAGTCAATCTCTTCTACGCTACCTTTGTGCCACCTTTTACGTCTCTATCAGCGGCTTCCATCTAAAGTCCTGAAAACAGGATTCAAGAGGATCCCTGGGGGTGCCATTCAGTAAACTGAACATTTTTTTAACAGCTGTGCCTATCTTTTAATCCAGACACCATGGGGTAGCCGGCTGCAATATTGTGACTGGCTTAGATGGTGAACATTGCCTTAAAAATGGCAACCTATAGCCTAAATTTACAGATTTTTGTCTCCGTTCCCCTCATTCTACTCAATGGCTTCTCCAGGGCTCTGTCCGAATCCTGGTTTTCTAGGCTTCAGATGTGGCCCTTGATAGAGTTAACAAATGAGGCACAAATGTTGTGTGAAAGTAGCCTTCATTATAAGGCTTTTCTGTTTTTTTATATTTGTTTTTAGAATAGAAAACATAGAATTTTTTTTATACATATACAATTAAAATTATGCTTATCTAACTTATACCAGTAGTACAATCTGTGTGTAAAGGAAGTGGCCAGATTAGTTCGGTAAAATGCACCCATAATATAACTGAATAGAACACTCACATGTGATCCAAGGCATTCAGTTTACACTGTTGGCCCTTTTCTGAAGAAATCTCTGAAAAATGGTATAGAAAATCATAACCCCCTCTTTTATTCAAGTAGATTTTGCATGGTACCTGTAAAGATGGCCCTGGGATTACCAGCTGCTGATCACTCCAAAGTGAGCCCCCCATGTTCCACCCCACACCACAGCGTGAGGGGAGGTGGCTGCTCATACAAGGACAAGAGTTAATTCGGCACTGTTGACTGGCAGGAGCTTAGGTCTGAGTACAAAACATACAATGAGATACATCGTCCTTCCAATGTAAGGATCACAACATGAAATTTCCAGAGACATAACATCAGTTCTGTGTGTTACTGTGCACCAATAACAACTACTTTTTCCCATTACTCTTATTTCGATATTCCATGGATGTGTGCACTGTCTTGACCCAGCCCAACTGAGTTTCTGTCTGAATGCCATTGATCTCGTGACTGATGTCATGTTTACTCCAAATTTAGCTAGCCCATAGATGCAGAACACAGAACTGATCTATGGGTAATGATCTTCCCAATCACATATATGCTAAAGGTACTTTAGCAGAATTCGATCAGCTAGTAACCAAGCTGGATGCCTTGAAGAAATGTTGAGTTTAGCATACAAAAAGAATATTATATAACAAACTATATGAACGAGAGCTTGATCTAAAGATAAAGCATGCTCCCTCTTTGAGTGAATGGTGTCAGGAGAGGGCCCTCTTGTTTTTTTACAGAAAGGTATCATTTGCTTGAGTTTAGAGCTGAATGAAAGAAAAAAATGGCCTTTATTGATTTCTGCTGGTTGTTAGACGCTAAAGAGTCCTTTTATCGACATGTCTATTGGCAGTTTCCAGTATATTCAGTGCCTAATTATCGCCTTCAGCTGGAAGATATACCTTGCAGTACCGAGACAATCGGAGACAGGAGTCAATAGCTTCTAGTGCATTGTCCTCAGAGCTGCTATTGAGCAGCATGTCAAGGAGAGATGATTTATGCGACTAGAAAGTAAAATTCCTCTGCTGGTCAGCATAGCCGAGCCCCAAGACAGCCTGCCCAAATACACAGTTCTTTGCTCAGTACACTCTCCCACCTTATTGATAATTGTTTGTCGGCTTTTGGATTTATTGGGTAATATTGCATGTTTGAGGTCACTAAAAAATGTTTAATTGATAAAATGGTTTGCATTTAACGGTTATCAGATGTCATCGCATAATACACAAGTGGTGCATATATTATAAGGCATGCTGTAATGTATGATATAACTTTATTTGATATGTTACATGCAAACCTTTGGATTGCAGTACTAGTATGTTCTCTGTGTATAACAAACTATAACTGACCTTCATTTCCTAAAGTAACACAATGCACATTTCACCTTGGACACCCACAAGCTTTTGTAAACAATAGAGATTGAAAGAGAGTCTATCAGCAGTTTTGACACTGCAAAGCATGACAGCACTAGCGAAGTGACCTGGAAAGCTGTATAAAGCTCCCTTTGTGTATATTCTTGGTGTAAGGCTACTTTCACACTAGCGTCGTACGACACACGACGAATTGCGTCGTTGCGACGTACCAACGCACGCAGTGAAAGTGCCGCACAACGGGGGCAGCGGATGCTGTTTTTCAACGCATCCGCTGCCCCATTGTGAGGTGTGGGGAGGAGGGGGCGGAGTTCCGGCCGCGCATACGCGGTCGGAAATGACGGTCTCGACGCATCAAAAAACTTCACATGCAACGTTTTTTGGTGGCGACGGACTGACACAACACGACGCAACCGTCGCATGATGGTTGCGACGTGTGGCAATGCATCGCACTGCGTCGCTAATGCAAGTCTATGGAGAAAAACGCATCATGCAAGCACTTTTGCAGGATGCGTTTTTTCTACAAAACGACGCATAGCGACGTGCAGTGCACAACGCTAGTGAGACAGTAGCCCTAAGAATGAGAAAGGGAAGTTTTATTCCCCCTCATGCCACAATCACAAGTGCCCAGAAAGTAGTCCCTTCATAGACTGTGGCCAGGGCCCTCGGCACTGCATGCTCCCCAACCAATTTCCTCTGTTCTGAGTATTGTCTTAGTGGCCTCCATGTCAGACGCTGGAGGTGTAAGGAGAGATGGCTGTCAGCCAAACATTAGTCTAAGACCTTAACGATATTTCTTGCCACTTCTGGATTTTTTGTAGAAACCTGATAAGATTCAATATATAGAGAGTTTATTCTGAATTAGGATGTTTAACAGCTTGCGTGCTTACCGTTAGAAATTCTAAAGATAAAACATTGAAAGTGACGATTATGAACTCATCTGGACAAACTGCACCTTATAGCACTATATTGCCTGTTTGTTAGGCAATCCCTCCATGCTTTGCGGCTGTCTAAGCTACTTTCACACATCAGTTTTTTGCCTTCAGGCACAATCTGACAAATTTTGAAAAAAAACTGATCCGGCACAAATTCTGAAAAATTGATGTGACGGATCCGGGTTTTTTTGCTGGATCCGTTTTAGTTTTTTTTTTTTTTTTTTACCCGGGTTAGGCTACTTTCACACTTGCGTCGGTACGGGTCCGTCGCTATGCGTCGGGCCGACGTACCGATGCACGTTGTGAAATTTGGGCACGACGTGGGCAGCGGATGCAGTTTTTAAACGCATCCGCTGCCCATTCTGAAGCCCGGGGAGGAGGGGGCGGAGTTTCGATCACGCATGCGCGGTAGAAAATGGCGGACGCGACGGACAAAAAAAGTTACATTTAACTTTTTTGTGACGACGGTCCGCCAAAACACGACGGACGCGACGTGTGGCGATCCGTCGCTAATACAAGTCTATGGGCAAAAAACGCATCCTGTGGGCACATTTACAGGATCCGTTTTTTGCCCTAAACGACGGATTGCGACGGATTAAAAAAAACGCTAGTGTGAAAATAGTCTTAGTGTTTGGACTCCCTGTCCCGGGAGGAGAGAGAAGAGAGAAGAATGGAAAATTTGTGATTTGAATGGAAAATGCATGATTTGTGTAAAAAAAAAAACCTGATTCGTTCACCAGATTCCATCATTTCACCTCACGTTTCATATGTTTTTCACCGGATCCATCGCTGGCCTTTTTTTCACCGGACAGAAAAACGTTCCTATGTACGTTTTCTCTGACCGCCGTAAAATGAATTTTCAATGGATTTGGCAAAAAACGGATGAAACATGAGGTCATTCTTCGCAATCCGGCGCTAATACAAGTCTATGAGAAAAAAACGGATCTGGTGGCAAGTTTTGCTGGATCCATTTTTTTCAAAATTCGCTGGATTGTGCCTGATGGCAAAAAACTGATATGTGAAAGTAGCCTAACAGCAGCGAATCATGCAGCTGCTGGAACTCGAACATATTATCCGAGTGCACCCAAGATATTCTGATAACACCCGATCATGCTCAGATAACACGATATCACAGCACGTTCGCTCAACGCTAATTTGGATGTGAGCCGAGATGTTTTTGCACTGCTGCATTCTTATCATTGTATGTGGAAAACAAACCTTTTCCCTCTTGCATTGTCATCATTTATTCAAGAATATTTAACTATAGCTTTCTGACACTAGTATAAGGACTGCTACGGTGTCTGTCACTATTCGGGGATGGAACATAGCTCCCTGATGCTCCATATGAGAACAGCTGTCCAACATGGGAACATACAGTGAAGCAGAGACATATAGCAAGGTTTTCTGCTGTCACATCTTAGGTTGATGACCCAAGTATAGTTTTTAGTTGAAAGAGATTCCAGTACAGGAGCGGAAAAAAAAAGCTAAAACATAAACAATAACTTGCTTCTACTGGAATCTAATAAAAAGATCAAATTATAGACATAAATAACTGGGTGACCAAGTGTCTCTGAATATTCCAGTATCCTAGAAACATTGCTTTATTGACATTTTATCAGCAGACTAGATGGTGGCCCGATTCTAACGCATCGGGTATTCTAGAATATGCATGTCCACGTAGTATATTGCACAGCCCACGTAGTATATTGCCCAGTCATGTAGTATATTGCCCAGCCACGTAGTAAATTGCCCAGTCACGTAGGATATTGCCCAGCCAGGTAGTATATTGCCCAGCCACGTAGTATATTGCCCAGTCACATAGTATATTGCCCAGCCACTTAGTATATTGCCCAGTCACATAGTATATTGCCCAGTGACGTAGTATATTGCCCAGCCAGGTAGTATATTGCCCAGCCACGTAGTATATTGCCCAGTCACATAGTATATTGCCCAGCCACTTAGTATATTGCCCAGTCACATAGTATATTGCCCAGTGACGTAGTATATTGCCCAGTGACGTAGTATACAGCACAGAGGCACATAGTATATTGCACAGCAAATGGCTCCTTAGCTGTGACAATATCAGGTATTTACACTTTATATGCCTGGCTATACTGATGTACAGTTATTATGATGGATTGTTTGGGGATATTGATTTTTTTATATATCCGGCCATAGGCCCCCAATATACCGCATTATGGATACTGTTGCAGCGATGTGGCCTTGAGTTTGTGGGCATATGTACCGCCATTTAGTGCGTAACCTGGTACCCTCTGTTGTCCATTTATCTTTTCAGAGTTTTATTCATGTTGTAATTGTGTATCAATAAAGTTATATATTTTTATGGGACTTTTGACTGCAAGTTTGTGAGGGTTAAATAAAGTAGTATACAGCACAGAGCCACATAGTATATTGCCCAGCCACGTAGTATATTGGCCAGTCACGTAGTATATTGCCCAGCTACGTAGTATATTGCCCAGCCACGTATGTCACAGGTTAAAAAATAAAAAATAAACATATACTCACCTTCCAAGGGCCCCTTGTAGTTCTGTCGCCTGTCTGCGGTGCCCGCAGCAGCTTCCGGTCCCAGGGTTGGTATGAGCGCAGGACCTTTGATGATGTCACGGTCACATGACCGTGACGTCATGGCAGGTCCTTCTCGCTCAGGTGTGCAGGACCTGTGATGCCGTTGCGGTCACATGATCGTGACTTCATGGCAGGTCCTTCTCGCATACCATCCTTGCAACCGGAAACTGCCGCTTGCATGGAGCGGTCACCGGAGCGTCGCGAGGAGCGGGAAAGGCGGCGGAAGGTGAGTATATAATGATTTTTTATTTTTTTTATTATTTTTAACATTAGATCTTTTTACTATTGATGCTGCATAGGCAGCATCAATAGTAAAAACTTGGTGACACAGGGTTAATAGCAGCGGTAACGGAGTGAGTTACCCGCGGCATAACGCCCCTGTGTGAGTGGTGACTGCGGGGAGTATGGAGCGGGCGCCGGGCGCTGACTGCAGGGGACTGTGGCCGTCGCTGATTGGTCGCAGCAGCCATGACAGGCAGCTGGCAGACCAATCAGCGACTTGGATTCCATGACAGACAGAGGCCGCGAGCAATGAATATCCGTGACAAAAAGAAAGATAGAAGGACAGAAAGACGGAAGTGACCCTTAGACAATTAGATAGTAGATTGCTCCTACCATCATTTTATTTATCCAGCTACAAACCGATAAAACAATGAGTAGATACCCTGCAGTAAAACAATAAATAGTAGCTGTATATGTAAATATCGGAGGTTACGTAGTTGACACTATTTTGATTTTAAAAAAAGCATAAATTGATGCCATTTGTATAACTCAATGAAAATAGTAAATCTAATAAGTTTTTATGTTTATGCTTTAAAGCTGCACCCAGGTGATTTCACAGTGCAAATAGGTGGTGAAACAAAGGAAGGGTCAATTTTGGTGTGGAGCAGTTGCTATCCGTTGGTGGCACAGTGGTAGATGCTGTCACTCCATGCTAAGACACTGTAGTGTCAGCATCTGCCACTGTGCCACCAACGGATAGCGACTGCTCCACACCAAAATTGACCGTGTGGAACCAAATCTAGTTAGCATCTGGGAACAGATCCCTGCATGTGTTTCTTCATTTGGAGATATATCATATTGTATGATCTACCTCAAATACCACACCACAGGGACATAAACTGTGTTTGACCTATGATGCTTCATTAAAAGGGTGACTATGTGATCAAGTCTATTAACTGGCCAAAACGTCATTTGCCTGTCGCTTCACCAATCACTATAAATAAACCCTCACTCAAAGCATATTTTTCAACTTGTACGTGTGCAGTGATTTAATGAACTACTCACAGACACACAGAGCCCCGCACACACACATACATACACACACACACAGCCCCGCACACACACATACATACACACACACACACAGCCCCGCACACACACACGCATACACACACACACACAGCCCCGCACACAGACACAGATTCACGCAGACACCGGCACACACACATACACGCAGACCCCCACACACACATACATGCACATAGCTCTGCCCATACACTCACACCACAAACTGCAGCGTTTCTCGCACCCACATCCCCAGCAAATCCGCAGATCTTTTTTTACATCTGTGGTTTTGCTGCGGATGTGCCTGACTCAATGGAAGTCAATGAGTGCAGAAACGCTGCAGACCCGCAAAAAGAATTGACATGCTGAGGAAAGTAAAATGCTGAGTTTCTGCGCTGATTTTTCCACAGCATGTGCACAAATCTCCATTCCCATAGACTAACATTGACTGTGCACTACACGGCAGAATTGATGCAAATCCGTCCTGCCAAAAATGCTGCGGATCCGCATCTAAATTTGCAACGTGTGCACATAGCCTTATCGCCAGTAAAAACTGTGTGCAAAGAACTTCATGCGATGAGTTTCCATTGCCAAGCAGCTGCAAACCTTACATTACCAAGCACAATGCCAAGCATCGAATGCAGTTGTGTAAAGCACATTGCCACTTGACTCTGGAGCAGTGGAAACGTGGCAGTCTGATGGACAAGTCTTGGTTGGAAAACATTTCCTGCCAGACTTTATTGTGGCAATTGTAAAGTTTGGTGGATTAGGGATGGTAGTGTGGGGAACATCATCAAATTTTAACCTCTTTGCACACCCTGATATAACTGTGCATCACAGTCCATATACGCATGTATTGAATGGCCTCATCGCTATTTAGATGTCACTGTCACTTACTGACAGTGGCACGTAAATGATCTGTTTGTCAGTTTCCTTGCATACCAGCTGCCATCACCCTACCTCATTCCTGTAATCATATCGTAGTGTACGTATGGGTTACTATCACAGCTGTGGGCCTAATGAAGGTTCATGTTACTGCCAAGTTGGCCCTCATAAGAGGATTGGATAATGTCATATTTACTATAAACCGCAATACTGTAATATTAGAGTATATAGTCTAAACAGTCAAGTGATTGCAAGTTCCCTGGAATAGTCTACCTCAGGAGCTGGTCTAATTGGGAACTACTGATAGTTTCAGTAAAGGCTTAGATGCTTTTTTAGAAGAAAGTAACATAAATAACTTCTTTAAATGCATAAAATTCTTGTTCTGAATGTTCATCCAGTAGATAGACACTCGGGATAAGGAGGGAAAATACATGTTCTTTTTGGGCAGGACCATGCATTATGTATGTACATATAACCCTTCCCTTTGTCTTTTCCCATCCCTCATTTGAACTTGAAGGACATTTGTCTTTTTTAAGTGGTGTAACTATATAACTATAGGTTATAAGAGTAGCCATCTCCATATATAACCAACAAATAAAGTAGCACTCTGTAGAGCTATAGCATGGAAACATAAAATGTGAAATTTGAATTGCATTACTGCACTAGAAAATATTAAAAATTGAGAATACTTAGCACATAAATTGGCCGATTCAGGTGTACTCAGCAGCCACAATAAGGCAATTCTTGTTACTGGGAACCTATCATAATGTGAATCCTCTCTTAGACTAATGCCTACATTTTTAGGGAAGGTAGGATCCTGCTGTAATTAAAAATGGCTGAGGGGTGGAGTGCTCAGTCACAGAGTCACGTGGAGTGCTCACGTTGCAGATTTGCCTGCGGATTTTTCTGCTCTAAATCTGCAGCTCTTGGCAGAAAACGCAGGTTCGTTTTTTATGTGTTTTTTGAAAGCTAAATAAAGATGTATTGAGCAAAAAAAAAAATTATGATGTCATTTCTTGTCCAACCTCCTCTTTAACATTTGTCCAACCCACACTCCATTACACAGAGATAGACAGATAGATATATATAAATATAGATAGATAGATCTATGTATCTATCTATAGATATATCTATGGATAGATGTAGATAGATATATGGATAGTTAGGCTACTTTCACACACCAGATTTTTCCATCAGGCAGCATCTGGCGAATTTTTGAAAAAATGGATCCTTTGCAAATAGTGAAAAACTGATGCAACTGATCCGTTTTTTTGAGAGAGAAGGGAAAATGTGCATGATTTGAATGAAAAAATGCATGAAAAACCGGATTTCAAGGCCGGATTCATCATTTCACATCTCAGTTTCATACATTTTTTTGCCGGATCAGTCGCTGGGCGTTTTTTTGCCGGATAGAAAAAAACCTTCCTCTGTACGTTTTTCTTTGTCCGCCGGAAACAGCTTTTTGACGGATCCTGCAAAAAACTGATGAAACGTGTGGCCATCAGGTACAATCCGGCGCTAATACAACTCTATGAGAAAAAAACGGATCCGGTGGAAAAAAAATGGATCCGTTTTTTTCAAAACTCACTGGATTGTGCCTGACGACAAAAACCTGATGTGTGAAAGTAGCCAGATAGATATATCTATGTATCTATAGATATAACTATCTATCTATAAATATATCTATAGATAGATATAGCCATAGTTATATCTATTGATATATCCATAGTTATCATCTATAGATATATAGATATATCTATAGATATATAATAGCAAGGCCCATGTTGATTAATGAACATGTTTAATTAAAAAAAGAAAAAACGGAAAAAAATGGCGTGGGCTCCCGCACACTTTTCTGTGCCAGAGGGGGAAATGTTGTGAATTCTGCTATTGGGCTCCCTCCGGTGGTTGTAGGTGGTAATGCAGTTGCCCCTGACTTGCAGTCCTGGTCAGGTGTATCTGCTGATTGCAGATCTGACTGGGGTATTTAGGCATGCAGGATTCATTAGTCCTTGCCAGTTGTCAATTGTTGTTGGGAGGTGTAGGACCTCTTCCTGGTTCCTCCTGCCTTTCTGCCAAATCAGCAAAGATAAGTGTCTGGTTCTTTTTCCCTGTGGCACACATGTTGTGTGCTTCACAATTCAGTGCTATTCTTTGTGTTTTCTTGTCCAGCTTAGATTGCGTCAGTATTTTCTCAGTCTTGCTGGATTCTCTGGAGTGGCAGATATACATTCCATGTCTTTAGTTAGATTGTGGAACTTTTTGTATTATCTGCTGTGGATATTTTTGGAAGGGTTTTAATACTGACCGCCTAGTTATCTGTCCTATCCTTTGCTATTTAGCTAGAGTGGCCTCTTTTGCTAATTCCTGTTTTCTACTTGCGTGTGTCTATTCTTCTCCTACTCACAGTCATTATTCGTGGGGGGCTGCCTATCCTTTGGTGGTCTGCTCTGAGGCAAGATAGCATTCCCATTTCCATCTATAGGGGTATTTAGTCCTCCGGCTGTGTCGAGGTGTCTAGGGAGTGTTAGGCACACCCCACAGCTACTTCTAGTTGCGGTGTTAGTTCAGGATTGCGGTCAGTACAGGTTCCACCGACTCCAGAGAAAGTTTCATGCGGCTCCTAGGTCACCAGATCATAACAGTACAACTGACCCATAATGAGTTAAATGCATCTCAGAAGAAGGGAAGAAAAGTGTTGAGCCATTTTTTTTTCTGCAGTCTGTTTTGTCTTTTTTTCCCTCTTTATTTATGGGTGGCTGAGGAGTCTTGTGCCAGCATGGATGGTCAGGAATTAGCTTCTCGTGTAGACCAGCTTGCTGCTAGGGTACAGGGTATTTCTGATTATATTGTTCAGACTCCAGCTTTAGAACCGAAGATTCCTACTCCTGATTTGTTTTTTGGTGATAGGTCCAAATTTTTTGGGTTTAAAAATAATTGTAAATTGTTTTTTGCTCTGAGACCGCGATCCTCCGGTGATTCCATTCAGCAGGTTAAAATTGTCATCTCCCTGCTGCGTGGTGATCCACAGGATTTGGGCATTTTCCCTGGAATCTGGGAATCCGGCCTTGCTTAATGTAGATTCCTTTTTTCAGGCTTTAGGTTTATTATATGATGAACCTAATTCTGTGGATCAAGCGGAGTAAACCTTGTTGGCCCTGTCTCAGGGTCAAGGGGCGGCAGAATTGTTTTGTCAGAAATTTAGAAAATGGTCTGTGTTGACTAAATGGAATGATGATGCTTTGGCGGCAATTTTCAGAAAGGGTCTTTCTGAATCCGTTAAAGATGTTATGGTGGGGTTTCCCACGCCTTCCGGTCTGAGTGATTCTATGTCTCTGGCCATTCAGATTGATCGGCGTTTGCGGGAGCGTAGAACTGTGCGCGCTGTGGCGTCGTCCTCAGAGCCAATTCCTAAGCCAATGCAGTGTGATAGGATTTTGTCTAGAACGGAAAGACAAGGATTCAGATGTCAGAATGGGTTGTGTTATTATTGTGGCGACGCTTTTCATGTCATTTCAGTCTGCCCTAAGCGGACAAAGAGGATCGCTACCATCAGTACTGTACAACCTAAATTTCTGTTATCGGTGTCCTTGATTTGCTCATTATTATCATTCTCTGTCATGGCGTTTGTGGATTCAGGCACCACCTTGAACTTAATGGATTTTGAGTTTGCTAGGCGTTGTGGTTTTCCCTTGCAGCCTTTGCAGAATCCTTTTCCTTTAAGGGGGAGTGATGATACACCTTTGGCTAAAAATAAGCCTCAGTTTTGGACACAGGTGACCATGCACATGGCGCCAGCCCATCAGGAAGATTGTCGATTTCTGGTGTTGCATAATTTGCATGATGTTATTGTGCTGGGTTTCCCGTGGTTGCAGGTACATAATCCTGTATTGGATTGGAAATCTATGTCTGTGATTAGTTGGGGTTGTCAGGCGGTTCATAATGATGTTCCTTTGATGTCAATCTCCTCTTCTTCCTCTTCTGAAATTCCAGAGTTTTTGTCTGATTTTCAGGATGTATTCGATGAGCCCAAGTCCAGTTCCCTTCCACCGCACAGGGACTGTGATTGTGCTATTGACTTGATTCCAGGCAGTAAGTTTCCTAAGGGCCGACTTTTCAACCTGTCTGTGCCTGAACCTACCGCCATGCGGAGTTATGTTAAGGAGTCTTTGGAGAAAGGGCATATTCGGCCATCTTCTTCACCGTTAGGAGCAGGTTTTTTTTTGTTGCTAAGAAGGATGGCTCCTTGAGACCTTGTATTGATTATCACCTCTTGAATAAGATCACGGTCAAGTTTCAATACCCTTTACCTTTGCTTTCCGATTTGTTTGCTAGGATTAAGGGGGCTAGTTGGTTTACTAAGATTGACCTTCGGGGGGCATATAATCTTGTTCGTATTAAACAGGGTGATGAATGGAAAACTACGTTTAATACGCCCGAAGGCCATTTTGAATACCTTGTGATGCCATTCGGGCTCACTAACGCTCCATCTGTATTTCAATCCTTCATGCATGATATCTTCCGGACTTATATTGATAAATTCTTGATTGTATATTTGGACGATATTTTGATTTTTTCCGATGATTGGAAGTCTCATGTGGAACAGGTCAGGATGGTATTTCAGATTCTTCGTGACAATGCCTTGTTTGTGAAGGGGTCTAAGTGTCTCTTTGGTGTGCAGAAGGTTTCTTTTTTGGGCTTTATTTTTTCTCCCTCATCTATGGAGATGGATCCGGTTAAGGTTCAGGCCATTCATGATTGGATTCAACCCACATCCGTGAAGAGCCTTCAGAAATTTTTGGGTTTTGCAAATTTTTATCTCCGTTTCATTGCTAACTTCTCCAGCGTGGTTAAACCCTTGACTGATTTGACGAAAAAAGGCGCTGATGTGGCGAATTGGTCCTCTGCGGCTGTCTCTGCCTTTCAGGAGCTTAAGCGCCGATTTGCTTCTGCTCCGGTGTTGCGCCAACCAGATGTTTCTCTTCTGTTTCAGGTTGAGATTTATGCTTCTGAGATTGGGGCAGGGGCCGTTTTGTCTCAGAGGGATTCTGTTGGTTCTTTGATGAAACCGTGTGCCTTCTTCTCCCGCAAGTTTTCGCCTGCTGAACGCAATTATGATGTCGGCAATCGGGAGTTGTTGGCTATGAAGTGGGCGTTTGAGGAGTGGCAACATTGGCTTGAGGGAGCTAAGCACCGTATTGTGGTCCTGACCGATCATAAGAATTTGATTTACCTCGAGTCTGCCAAACGGCTGAGTCCTAGACAGGCTCGATGGTCCTTGTTTTTTTCCCGTTCTGATTTTGTGGTTTCGTATCTTCCGGGTTCTTAGAATATTAAGGCTGATGCCCTTTCTAGGAGTTTTTTGCCTGATTCTCCTGAGGTCCTTGAACCGGTCGGCATTCTGATAGAAGGGGTGGTCCTTTCTGCCATTTCCCCTGATTTACGGCGGGTTCTTCAGGAATTTCAGGCTGATAGACCTGACCGCTGTCCTGTGGGGAAATTGTTTGTTCCTGACAGATGGACTAGTAGAGTGATTTCTGAGGTTCACTGTTCTGTGTTGGCTGGTCATCCTGGTATTTTTGGTACCAGAGATTTGGTTGGTAGGTCCTTTTGGTGGCCTTCGTTGTCACGTGATGTGCGTTCTTTTGTGCAGTCCTGTGGGACTTGTGCGCTGGCCAAGCCTTGTTGTTCCCGTGCTAGTGGGTTACTTTTGCCATTGCCGGTCCCTGAGAGGCCCTGGACGCATATTTCTATGGATTTTATTTCTGATCTTCCGGTTTCCCAGAGGATGTCGGTTATCTGGGTTGTTTGAGACCGGTTTTCTAAGATGGTTCATTTGGTGCCTTTGCCTAAATTGCCTTCCTCTTCAGAGTTGGTTCCATTGTTTTTTCAGCATGTTGTTCGTTTGCATGGTATTCCGGAGAATATTGTGTCCGACAGAGGTTCCCAGTTTGTTTCTAGGTTTTGGCGGCCTTTTGTGCTAGGCTAGGCATTGATTTGTCTTTTTCTTCTGCATTCCATCCTCAGACAAATGGCCAGACCGAGCGAACTAATCAAATTTTGGAGACTTATTTGAGATGCTTTGTGTCTGCCGATCAGGATGATTGGGTGGCCTTTTTGCCATTGGCCGAGTTTGCCCTTAATAATCGGGCTAGTTCGGCTACTTTGGTTTCACCTTTTTTTGTGTAATTTTGGTTTTCATCCTCGTTTTTCTTCTGGGCAGGTTGAGCCTTTTGACTGACCTGGTGTGGATTCTGTGGTTGACAGGTTGCAGCAAATTTGGGCTCATGTGGTGGACAATTTGGTGTTGTCTCAGGAGGAGGCTCAACGTTTTGCTAACCGTCGTCGGTGTGTTGGTTCCCGGCTTCGGGTTGGGGATTTGGTTTGGTTGTCTTCCCGTCATGTTCCTATGAAGATCTCTTCCCCTAAGTTTAAGCCTCGGTTTATTGGTCCTTATAGGAATTCTGAGATTATTAATCCGGTGTCTTTTCGATTGGCGCTTCTGGCCTCTTTTGCTATCCATAATGTCTTCAATAGATCTTTATTGTGGAAATATGTGGTGCCCGTTGTTCCCTCTGTTGATCCTCCAGCCCCTGTGTTGGTTGATGGGGAGTTGTAGTATGTGGTTGAGAAGATTTTGGATTCTCGATTTTCGAGGCGGAGGTTTCAGTACCTTGTCAAATGGAAGGGTTATGGCCAGGAGGATAATTCTTGGGTTTTTGCTTCTGATGTCCATGCTGCTGATTTGGTTCATGCTTTTCATTTGGCTCGTCCTGATTGGCCTGGGGGCTCTGGTGAGGGTTCGGTGACCCCTCCTCAAGGGGGGGGTACTGTTGTGAATTCTGCTTTTGGGCTCCCTCCGGTGGTTGTAGGGGGTAATGCAGTTGCCCCTGACTTGCAGTCCTGGTCAGGTGTATCTGCTGATTGCAGATCTGACTGGGGTATTTAGGCATGCAGGATTCATTAGTCCTTGCCAGTTGTCAATTGTTGTTGGGAGGTGTAGGACCTCTTCCTGGTTCCTCCTGCCTTTCTGCCAAATCAGCAAAGATAAGTGTCTGGTTCTTTTTCCCTGTGGCACACATGTTGTGTGCTTCACAATTCAGTGCTATTCTATGTGTTTTCTTGTCCAGCTTAGATTGTGTCAGTATTTTCTCAGTCTTGCTGGATTCTCTGGAGTGGCAGATATACATTCCATGTCTTTAGTTAGATTGTGAAACTTTTTGTATTATCTGCTGTGGATATTTTTGGAAGGGTTTTAATACTGACCACCTAGTAATCTGTCCTATCCTTTCCTATTTAGCTAGAGTGGCCTCTTTTGCTAAATCCTGTTTTCTACCTGCATGTGTCTATTCTTCTCCTACTCACAGTCATCATTCGTGGGGGGCTGCCTATCCTTTGGTGGTCTGCTCTGAGGCAAGATAGCATTCCCATTTCCATCTATAGGGGTATTTAGTCCTCCGGCTGTGTCGAGGTGTCTAGGGAGTGTTAGGCACACCCCACGGCTACTTCTAGTTGCGGTGTTAGTTCAGGATTGCGGTCAGTACAGGTTCCACCGACTCCAGAGAAAGTTTCATGCGGCTCCTAGGTCACCAGATCATAACAGGGAAAGCCGACAGCCGAGGGCCAATATTTGTAGCCTGGGAAGGGGGTAATACCCATGGCCCCTTCCCAGGGTATGAATATCAGCCCGCAGCTGTCTGCGTAGCTTTACTGGCTATTAAAATAGGGGGACCCCAAAATAAAAATTGACGTGGAGTCCCCCTATATTTCATAGCCAAAAAAGGCTACGCAGACAGCTGCGGGCTGATATTCATAGCCTAGAGAGGGGCCATGGATATTTGCCCCCTGGCTACAAATACCAGCCCCCAGCTGCCCCAGAAATGGCTGGGGGCTGGTAGCGGTGGGATATGGGGTAATAAGGTGTTAATGTCACCTTGCTAATTTAAGGTGACATTAAGCCCGGTTAATAATGGAGAGGCGTCAATAAGACGCCTATCCGTTACTAATCCTATAGTAGTGAAAGGGTTAAAAAATGACACAGCCGGAAAAAAGTATTTTAATATTCTTAATTTCATCATACTTACCATACTCGATCGCCTGCAAAAAATTTAAAATAATAAACTAACCGCATACTCACTTTCCGCCATAGTCCAATTAATAACGCGTGTCCCAAGACGATCTCCCATATAGAACAGTGACATCGGGTGATGTCACTGCTCTACAGACCTTCAGTGACACACTGACAGGAGACAATGGCTCCTGCAGTGCATAACTGAAGAGGTTACCTGATTTCAGGGTCTCACTTTATGGCAAAGCTGCGTGGGAATTTTCCCACACAGCAGTGCCACAAGTGAGAATAGGGACTATTTCTCACAGCGGCGGAGGAATACATTGCGGAAGGATACCTTCCCTCATTGTATTCCTGGAGCCCCTGGAGAGCGGTTGCATCAGCTGATGTGGCTGCTCTCCACGAGAGATCGTCGTGGGACTCTCATATTAATTGGATATCTGCGGATCAGGGAGTATATTGTTTGTTTATTATTTTAATATTTTTTACAGGTGAGCAATGGCTTCAGGGATCAAGATGATGGTGATGTACTCTCTGTTGTATGTACTGTATGTATATATGTATGTACTGTATGTCTATATGTATGTGTTGTATGTACTGTATATATGTACTGTATGTTGTATGTACTGTTGTATGTTGTATGTGCTGTTGTATGTACTGTATGTATGTTGTATGTACGGTTGTATGTACTGTATGTCATATGTTGTATGTACTGTTGTATGTTGTATGTTCTGTTGTATGTTGTTTGTACTGTATGTATGTACTGTATATTGTATGCACTGTTGTATGTTGTATGTACTGTTGTATGTACTGTATGTCATATGTTGTATGTACTGTTGTATGTTGTATGTTCTGTTGTATGTTGTTTGTACTGTATGTACTGTATATTGTATGCACTGTTGTATGTTGTATGTACTGTTGTATGTACTGTATGTCATATGTTGTATGTACTGTTGTATGTTGCATGTTCTGTTGTATGTTGTATGTACTGTTGTATGTTGTATGTTCTGTTGTATGCTGTATGTACTGTTGTATGTTGTATGTACTGTGTGTCATATGTTGTATGTAATGTTGTATGTTATATGTTGTATGTTCTGTTGTATGTTCTGTATGTCATATGTTTTATGTTGTATGTACTGTTGTATGTTGTGTGTACTGTTGTATGTTGTATGTACTATATATCATGTGTTGTATGTACTGTTGTATGTTGTATGTTCTATTGTATGTTGTATGTACTGTTGTATGTTCTGTTGTATGTTGTATGTACTGTTGTATGTACTGTATGCCATATGTTGTATGCACTGTTGTATGTTCTGTTGTATGTTGTATGTACTGTTGTATGTTCTGTATGTCATATGTTGTGTTGTATGTACTGTATGTTGTATGTTGTATGTACTGTATGTGTGCATGTGTATTTTTTTTTTTACATTCAACACATTAGCCGGATGATGGGACTACTACTGTCCCATCAGTGGCTAATGTGTCAATCACTGTAGTAAAATACTAAAAGAACAGCGCTCCATCCAGGTGTAGTAATTCAAGAAGATAAGTTTATTCTGCCATAGTGAAGCAACGTTTCGACCAAATAGGTCTTTTTTCAAGCATACAATACAGTGCATAGGTTCAGCTTAAATAGTGTGAATGCCAAACAGTGCACTAATCACTCTCTAGCCACCACCCACAGTATAGTTATTACATATTAATACAAAAAAACAAACATCAAACACATATAAAATTAAAATCATCAACCGCCGATATATTCACTATATGTACATTATGGATAATCCACATACACTAATAGTTTACATCTTGTGTGCAGTTTTGTTGATCAATCAGCTCCACGCATCAGGGTTGCCATGGAAAACACCCACCAATCCATAAGGACTCATGTAAATTTTCCAAACATGTCCGAGCCAATAGGCTTCATCCCCAAAGAGGCGCCAAACTACATCAGGATACCTATCCATGGTCTCAGAACAATGGAGCGCCTGTGTTCCCACCAATAAGGCACATTGTACCATGCCCCTGTATCATCTCCATATACTTGCGTCATAGCCCAACGTCATATCTAGAGGTCCATCACCTACCGCAAGTCACACTGGAGCGGCGTCAAGAGCGCGCAGGCGCACAGCAAGCCGGAAGAGTCCACGTCACATGAACGCAGCGTGAACCAACCAGCAATGCTGCCCGCCCACTACACGTTAGCCGCATCACGTGACTCCAGCCGGGACCGATCACCTAGGTGATAGGGATGAACAACAAAAAGCCGCAATTGCGGCTAATCCCACATACAGAGCATATTACATGGGATTCAAAAGAAAAGGGGATGTGTTGTTGTGTGTTGTATGTACTGTATGTTGTATGTACTGTATGTGTGTATGTGTATTTTTTTTTACATTCAACACATTACCCGGATGATGGGACTACTACTGTCCCATCATTGGCTAATTTGTCAATCACTGTCACTGTAGCAGTCATAGACCGATGGGACTTGTAGTCCCATCGGATGATGCCTGCACGCACAGACACACAAACACACACACCCAGAGACCCCCTTCGCACAGAACCGCAGACCCCTGGACAGCCCACAGGCCCACGACAGCCCCGCACAGACTCCCAGCAGCCCCGCATAGACCCCCGACAGCCCGGGCAGACCCCCGACTGCCCCGCACAGACCCCCAACAGCCCCAGCACACTCCCAGCCGACCCCTGACAGCCCCACACAGACCCCCAATAGCCCCGGAAGACCCCTGACAGCCCCGCACAGACCCCCGACAGCTCCAGCAGACCCCCAACAGCCTCACACAGACCCCCCGACAGACCCAGCAGACCCCTGACAGCCCCAGCAGACCCCCGACAGCCCCGCACAGACCCCCACACAGACCCCCGCAGACCCACTGACAGCCCGCAGACCCCGCCCGCACACACATACTTGCACACAGTCACCTCCCACACTCCGCCCACACAATTCCTTCCTCCCGATCTGCAGCGTTTAACCCGCAGCTGAACCGCAGATCTTTTTTACATCTGCGGTTTTGCTGCAGATGTGCCCGACTCAATGCAAGTCTATGGGTGTAGAAACGCTTCAGATCCACAAAAGGAATTGACAAAAGAATGCTGTGTTTCCACAAGTTTTTTTTCCGCAACATGTGCACAGCGGATTGAGTTTTCCATAATTTTACCGGATCCGTGGTAAAATCCGCAACGTGTGCACATGGCCTACAAATATCAAAAGATTGACCTTCACTTCCAATCAGAAATCTGGTGCGAACAGGTGACTGAGCACTCCACCCCTCAGCCTCAGGCATTTTTAATTACATCAGGATCCTACCTTCCCATAAAAACGTAGACTTTAGTCTAAGAGAGGATTCACATTAGATAGGTTCCCAGCATCGAGAATCATGCTATTGTGGCTGCCGGGTACACATGAATTGGTCAATTTATGCGCTAAGTATTCTCAATTGTTCATATTTTCTAGAGCAGTAATGCAATTTAAACTTCATATTTCATGATTCCATGCTATAGCGCTACAGAGTGCTACTTTATTTCTTGGTTATAACTCTTAAAAGAGGATAAAACTACAAAAATGAAAAATCACCAGGTCTTAAGAAGGTTAAAGATCCTTTGAAAATGAAATATTCTTTGTTAATATGAATTATGCTGTTGTCATATGATGTATAAATTCTACATTGTGCTAGATATTGGCAGGGGACTTAGTGACACTGCAAAAGACTCGTAAATGCACTTTTGTTTTGTGCTGTTTCTATTTTGCTAAATAATATGTAACATTTGATCTCATATTAACAAATTTGTGTTTTGTTTTATACGTAGAAGACTACCTATATGAGCAAACACTTAATTCAATCTTGAAAATGTTCATCCCATTTGCAGCGGTGTGGATAGGGACATTCCTAGAACCTAAAGCACAAATATTCCCACTAGCAGTAATGAATAAAACGTGGCAAATTTTCTGTTTCATTTTCTTTTTTGTTTCTGTGTGGTAAAAACATGGCTTTACGTTTGTCAGTTGCTACAGTACATAGAAATAATGTACTCTTTTAATGTAATCTTTTAATTTCCCATTATTTATAAAATTATTATTTTTATCTCTATAGCGCCAACATATTCCGCAGCACTGTACATTTTAGAGCAGACAATAAAATACATTACAGAATAGCAATAATCACATAAATCTACAGATACCAAGAGGAATGAGGGCCCTGCTTGCAAGCTTACAATCTCTGAGGAAATAGGGGAGACACAAAAGGTAGATGGTAGCAATTGCTTTTATTATCCAATCATCAATGTAATAAATAAGGTGTTCATGTAATGCTGCATGAATCCGTAACCAGCCAGTATGTGTAAAAGTACATTATTCATGAAGTGGCTAAATATTTAGCATCAGTGTTTTTAAAATAGGATGACTGAATTTATTCTCTGCAAAAAAAAAAACCAGTGAAAGTGCTTTGTTGGATTGTCCAGTGAAAACAGTTAGAGAAGTGCTTTCCTTATCCTGCTATGCATAGACACCTCAGCTATTACACAGTTGTAAGGCTGTCTGGCAAAGTTGCTGTGTACACAGGTAGGATATGTTCTATGCCAGTCTGTGTCAGATACAATCTGGAAGGAGGACTTCAGAGAGAAGACAGGACACTGTGGTACCATCTTCATAAAAATGCAAGACTAGAAGAATGATCTGCAGAATAGAGTCCTCTGGTTTATGGGTTGGTCATGCCCCAATTCACTGCTCCGTCCATCAGTGTCATCCTAATGATGTAGTATTATTTGCACCTTCTTTTTTAAAACAAATTGCTGACTTCATGTAAATTTTTACTTTTGGACTATGTATTTTCTTTCTTTGTATTGATTTTATGAGTTATAGAGGACTTGTCACAAGATCAACAGTGGTTAGTTTTTTTTCTCATTTTATTCCGCTGATCCCCTGAGTATTTTTTTTTTCAAATATGCCATAGACCGTTGTGCTCAAAAGTTTACATACCGCGGCATAATTTTTGCTTTCTTGGCCTTATTTCAGAGAATATGAATGATAACACCAAAACTTTTTCTCCACTCATGGTTAGTGGTTGGGTGAAGCCATAATGACAACTCAAAACATCCAAATGACCCTGATCAAAACTTCACATACCCTGGTGATTTTGGCCTGATAACATGCACAGAAATTGACACAAATGGGTTTGCATGGCTACTAAAGGTAACATCCTCATCTGTGACCTGTTTGCTTGTAATCAGTGTGTGTGCATAAAAGCTGAGTGAGTTTCTGGGATCCAGACACAGGAAAGATATATATCTTGGTACCGTGTTAACCAGCAGATAGAAAAATATTTAGAATTGAGAGTCCTCAGTCTTTGCCTGATGAAGAGACCTGTGTAGTCTCGAAAGCTTGCAATTTGTTACCATCTTTTCAGTTAGCCATTAAAAGGTATCAACCACTGGGATCCAGACAGACTCTTGCATCTTTCATCCAGCTACTGACATTTCTGGATTGTGAGTCATGGTGAAAGCAAAAGAACTGTCAATGGTCTACGAATAAGTGGTACCATGTAAACAATTGGTTACAGTTCTGAGATAAATATACACATAATAGTGTTTGTGTGACCATGTACAAGGGAGCACAAATAACAATAAATATAGTGATGCACAAGTTATAACATAATGAGCTTTTTTCTTGCCATAATACAAATTCTAACAGTCTATTCAGTAGGACTATCAGTTGTGTATCCACCAGACTTCTGTACCACACAACTGATGGTCCCAACCCCATTTATAAGGCAAGAAATCCCACTTATTAAACCTGACAGGGCAGACCTGTGAAGTGAAAACCATTCCTGGTGACTACCTCTTGAAGCTCATCAAGAGAATGCCAAGAGTGTGCAAAGCAGTCATCATAGCAAAAGGTGGCTACTTTGAAGAACCTAGAATATAAGACATAATTTCAGTTGTTTCACATTATTTTGTTACGTATATAATTCCACATGTGTTAATTCATAGTTTTGATGCCTTCAGTGTGAATGTACAATTTTCATACTCATGAAAATACAGAAAAATCTTTAAATGAGAAGGTGTGTCCAAACTTTTGGTCTGTACTGTAGTTGAAATGTATAAAACAGGAAAGGGATACAAAAGATATCCAAGGAATTGATAATGCCAGTTAGCATCGTTCAAACTGTGATTAACAAATGGAAAATCAGAGCTCTGTAAAAACAAAACCACGGTCAGGTAGACCAACTAAAATGTCATCCACAACTGCCAGGAAAATTGTTTGGGATGCAATGAAAAACCCACAAATAACATCAGCTGAAATACAGGACTCTCTGAAAACTAGTCGTGTGGCTGTTTCAAGATGCACAATAAGGAGGCACAAGAAGAAAAATGGCCTGCATGGTCGAGTCAACAGAATAAAGCTATTGCAGCGCAAATGCCACAAAATATCTCGCATACAATACGCAAAACAGCACAGAGACAAGCCTCAAAAGTTCTAGAACAAGGAAGTTTGGAGCGGAGACCAAAGTGGAACTTTTTGGCCACAACCATAAATGTTATATTTGGAAAGAGGTCAACGAGGCCTATAATGAAGGGAGCACCATTCCTACTGTAAAGCACGGAGGTGGATCACTGATGTTCTGGGGATGTGTGAGCTACAAAGGCACAGGAAACTTCGTCAAAGTTGAAGGAAAGATGAATGCAGCACATTATGAGCAAATTTTGGAGGCAAATTTGCACTCATCAGCCCGGAAGCTGCGCCTGGGAAGTACTTGGACATTGTAACATGACAACGATCCAAAACACGAGGCCAAGACAACCTGTCATTGGCTACAGCAGCACAAAGTGAAGGTTCTGGAGTGGCCATCTCAGTCTCCTGACCTCAATATCATTGAGCCACTCTGGGGAGATCTCAAGCGTGCAGCCCATGCTAGACAGCCCAGAAATTTACAGGAACCGGAGGCTTTTTGCAAGAAGAGTGAGCAGCTTTACCATCTGAGTAAATGAAGAACCTCATCCACAACTACCACAAAAGACTTCAAGCTATCATTGATGTTAGAGGGGGCAATACACGGTATTGAGAAATGGGGTATGTGAACTTTTGATCAAGGTCATTTGGATATATTTTGTTGTCATTTTGATTTCAAAAGAGAAAACACAGTAGTCTGACAATAAATGGCTTCACCCAACCACTAACCATAAGTGGAGAAAAAGCTTTGGTGTTATCATTCATATTCTCTATAAAAAAAAAAAAAAAAAAAAGGCCAAGAAAGTAAAAATTCTGCCGGGGTATGTAAACTTTTGAGCATAACTGTAGTTTCAGAAATATGGGTCTTTTTATTTAGTTGTAATTTGTTTTCACCATGGAGTCTTGTGCAGTTAAAATGTACCTTAAGTGATTTCTACACGAAGCTTAGTTCAGCAGAAAGAGAACATTGCGCTGAGGGGCTTCCTGAACTTCTATCAGCACTCAAGTCACAGTGGTCTTCTGTCAATCAGCATCTGTGCTCGTGACATGTGATGCTGCTACTCAGTGTGTTCAGGTTCCGCACAGGATATTGCCGGTTCTAGTAGGACGTCCACCGCTTGATTCTGCGATGTGTTTCCTAGGCTTATTTGCTGTGCTTAACTCGACCATTACAGGGACAGATACAGTGTGACATAGGACTGCATGTAACAACCACCACATTATCTGGACTAAGAGAGCTGTCACTGTGCTATCTGTGATGTTACATTGGACTGCAATTAATATTTACTATGATATATGCACTGAGAACGTTCTCACAGTATTATCTGTGATGCCACATCTTTTTTAAAGTCAGAAATGGTGTAGAAGGATAAGAAGAATTAGAACAGACGTGGGACTACGTCATGGCCTTAGTAGTCCTTTAGAATTCTAACTTTTGAGACACTGAATGTTGAGTGATGTCTAGCAGGGTCTTTAAAGATTGCCATGGCCAATAGCGGATGGGAGCCAATGAAAGTGGTATAATATTGCTGGGTCAAAGTTTCATACTGATTATGTATCCTTTAATTCACTGGTTTTAATTTGAGTGTCTGGAGTCATAGATTTTTGGGGCTCCATAGGGTGGTATCCATTCAGAGATAGTGGTTGATGGTATCTGCAAGTGATTTTTGTGTCTCCTAGCCTGGCTTTTGTATGGTTGAAACTAATGCAGACAGCTATTTGTAGCCAAGGAGTTCCCTTGTTGTTAATGTTGTTTATGCGGTCTGACTTATGGATAGATGCATGGCTCTTGGAATTTTGACACTTTAAGTATGTGATGTACAAAATTTTGGCCCCCAGAATTCAATAATTTCAAGTTTTTGTTTTAGGATAGTGTATTAACAAGTTTAGATCATACAGTATGCTCAAGTCAAGGTGGAAGCAACTGTCTCCTGAACAATGCTGATGAAGAATCAGTCTTGCAGCCTATTGTCAGCATTAGTGGGAAAGTAGAAAAATACAGGTTGAGGCCCTCTGCATAAACAAAGATACATAGTGGTGGCAGAATGGATATAAGGGGGCAGGATAAAGGACCAGGATGCATATATACGGGGGGGGGGGGGGGCAAGATGGATATATGGGGGTGAGGGATGCAGACACGTGGGGGAGTCAGGATGCATATATATATATATGGGGGGGCAGGATGGATATATGGTAGAGCCAGGATGCATATATATGGAGGGGCCATTATGGATTTATGGGGGGGGGCAGGGCAAGACACCAGGGACCAGGATCCATATATATGGGGGAACCGGGATGCATATATATGGAGTGTCCATAAATATCTTTTACTGAATGTAGGAATAAAATGTGTGCATAGAGGTAAAACATATAAGATTAGGAAAACAAAGACATGCAGAAGGATAATACCAGCAGAACCAGTGGATGGTGCTCCATAGAGGTTCTCTGTTTCTGGAGAATATTACTAATTGCCATGGATTATCCTTGTTGCCAGGCATCGAAAATAGAGGTAGGAAATGATGTATACTCCCCTCAACAAAACTACCCTCCTCAAAATATCTAACTATGTTAAGAGAGTTAATTAACAGAGACGGGTACAAAGTAACAGCCTCTATACATATTAGATTAAGCCTGGCCCAACCTGCCAAGAGACTAATGTGTATGGGGACCTCCAGACTCTCCCGCCACAGATCCTATCGGGGGAGATAAGAGTCATGCAGTTTGAGTTTTAGCTGGCACCCTTTTATTATGCAGTTGGCAAGCTGTTACCAGAGGTGTGTGGCAACAGTTATCTCTGCCATCCCCTTAGAAAGCACATGAACCTTTGGCTGAGCAGAACTTTCATGCATATGGAGGAGTTAGGAGAGATAGCGGTTGGCCAAGCCATTGTTCGACCCACAGTTATCAAATTCCTTAAAAATGATACTGACAAACACATTAAAGCTAGAAATAGTTACTCAATGCCTATTCGAGTGATCACTGTAAACGGTGTAAAAAGTTTGCAATTTCCAGAATTGCTCTTGCTTTGCTTTAATATTGCAGTATTTAGCCATTTTAGCTCATGTTTTCTACTTATACATTTTGCATGCACTCATGAAGCAATGTCAAATCTATTGTTTTTGTGAATGACTTTTTGTTGTCTCCCCGTTTTACTTATTATATATTTATTTATTTTAAGCAATGAGGAATCCGCCAATATCTTGTCATTTGTTACAGTGTAGCAGAGCTAGTGAAGCACGCCGGCGGGCGCTTCATCAGGAGTGCTCATTCAGAGTGATGAATGTATCTAAACACACATTTGTTCGTAAAACTTGCAGAGTGGATGAGCATCATTAGGTATGAGGAATAGGTGCCTCACGCTGAGAGAAGAGGGGGCCAAACAGATGCTGTGCGTTTTTTGCAGGCATCTTTCATCCTACGGCTCGTCATTAATATCCTTGAAGGTGATCTTTTTCTTGTGTCTTCTTTTATTTAATAAGCACAAACACAATGCGTGCAAAGGCTGCAGTGCTGATCACACAGATTTTTGTGATCTGCTCCGCAAATTCTTGTAAAGCACATTAGTATATGTTAACCCCTTCAGTTGTAGGCACACAATGTATTTTTGTATTTTAATACATTTAAATAAAAACCAAAAACACAGCACTGCAACAGTTTGTTCAGAAGAATCAAGTCACTGCTTTTTCTAATACACCAAAGCAATGTTTCGACTTTAACAAGTCTTTCTCTTTTGCTTGAAAAAACTTAATAAGGTCAAAATGTTGCATTGATGTATTAAAGAAGTTACTTGATCGGGACCGCATAATGCTGGTGCAGCTGGTTGAAGAGGTAGACCTGGAGGGGGGGCTCTTGCAGGCAGGGGCATAACATCCGCTATGGGGCCCCTCAGTCAAAGAGCCCAGTGCTGCCTGACACCGGACCCCTGCCGCTCCCACCTGTAATCATTCTGGTAGGCAGAGTTGGGGAGAAGACACTGGATAAGGGGGCATGTCATGCAGGAAGAGAGATGCTAGCCAATGAACGCTTTCCTCATCAAACTGATGTGTGTACTCATTGGCTGCTGTCTCTGGCTTCCTGCATAGCACTCCAATGGTGAGTGTTCACCTGTAGAGTCAGGGGGCCCGGGCTGCACAACACACGGGGGGCAATAGTGAAGGAAGAGCATTAATTCAAGTGCGGCCTCTGCACACTGCACTGTTCCTTTCCCAGCAGCATTATGTGTGTGCATGTATGTATGTGTGTGTATATATATATGAATGCATGTGTGTGTATCTATATATGTATGCATGTTTGTGTGAACATATTTGTTTTTGGTTCATGTATGATACTGTAGTTGAATCAACCTGCTTCTTTAAAGAGATTGTCCACTACTTTTACATTAATGACCTATCCTTAGGATAGGTTATCAATGTCTGATCTTCTGGCATCCGACACCCGACCCACTTATCAGCTGTCATTGGTGGCGGTGGCTGCCAGACAGAAATGCTCACTTGCAGAGCTGACAGTTTTCTGATAGTGGCCAACTCAGAGTACTACACATTTGCCTCCTATTGATTTCAATAGGCAGATGTGCAGTACCAAAGCCTTGGCCACTATCAGAATTACTGGGGATTCCAAAGGTCAGTCCCCCAACAAATCAGTAAGTTATCTGTTATCATTGGGATCAGGAATAACTTGATTTTTTTGGGGGAATAACCCTTTAAGAGTAGACCAAATGGCCTCTGTTCAGTGTATTCGCAGTGATGCATATGTTCAACAGTGGCCTCCTATGGATGCCATACAGTGGTTTTAACATTCACTGTAAAAAATGTGAATATATTAGGTACGTCTTTTACCGTTGTATGGAATAGTGCAGTCTGCTACACTGTTCCATACTTTTACTCATAATATACTACCATATATACAAGGTCGGGCTCTGCCGGTTCCAGCAGGTATCACATAACCACGAGGATGCGCTTTGCACACTTACTGTCATGTGCCAACTAGAGAGTCAGCCATATCTGCAGTGTTCTATCACCGACAGCCGACACTTGTTGTCACCTGACTAAGTATGACTGAGCTGGAACCATTTGCTATGGTGCCCTGTGATTGCTTTATATGCCCCCCCTGCAGGGCAGTAATAATTCGGGCCATATGCCTATTGCTCGACCTAAGCTCCTGTGTCCCATGGCCAGATTTCCCTCATCGTAAGCGGCGTGCCAGGCAGGGTGAGGGCCCAGACACATTTCTTGCATAGTGGCCCCACGCTGTCAGTGTCCGCTCCTGCTATGACTGGTAATAACTATGGCATATTACCCCCTTAGTGACAGGGCCAAATCTTTGAAATGTAACCTGTGCCACTTTATATGGTAATAACGCCCTTCCCAGGCAAAATAATTTTTTATTAATTAAGTATATGTACAGTAAGCTTCACACACACACACTGTACTAATTATATTTGTCACATCTATATATCTATTCTATATGTATTTACTGTATGCAATCCATCTCTATCCTGTCACCTCTGTGATTTTACAGTACATGGCAGAGGAATTACCAGCTTTTCTTCAATCTATCGATCTATGCAATATAAATACATATATATGTGTGTCACTGACATGTATATATCTATGTATTCTATGTGTATATATCTATTCTATCTATTCCATCCTAACTTGTCACTCTGTGATTATACTGTGCGCGGCAGATGATTTGCCGGCTTATCTATCTATCTATCTATCTATCTATCTATCTATCTATCTATCTATCTATCTATCTATCTATCTATGTTTTGACAAATATTTCCTTTGAAAACAATGTGTAAATGACATAGAGAATTGCTGTATGTAAAAGCTCATGTTAAAATCGCACTGCATTCGGATGCTAGGTGGGAAAAATCGGTTTGTACTTGCATAAAAAACACATGACACTTGCTTTACACTCGTCCGACTCTCCTGCATCAAAATAGGACCAATTTTAAAATTGCTAGTGTGTCTCCAGCCTAATCCAGGTAGTCATACCACAGAAAATCATTACTAAATAACATTCCCCTCAGGTCTGCTATACATCAGCACCATTTCTAAAATGTTATTTTATTTTGTTAGCATTTCGGGAGGTTTAAAAATGTAGCAGTCATTTCTCATTTTTTTCAAGATTTAGAAAATGTATTTTTTTAGGGACATATCCATGTTTTAAGTGACTATGAGGGTCCTATATATTGGAGAACCCCGAAAAGTGATACCATTTTAAAAACTGCACCCCTCGACATATTGAAAACTGCTTTCAGGTAGTTTATTAACCGTTCAGGTGATTTTCAGGAATTAATGCAAAAGTGGCATAGCAGAAACGGAAAAGTGTATTCTTACCACCTAATTGTCGCTAACTTCTGAAAATGCTGCTATAGCCAGGAGACGCTAAGGCTGCTATTTGGCCGTGAATTGCCATGGTTGCCATGGCAAACATCAGGACCACACATTCATGATCTCTGGGTGCCGAAGAGGTTAAATAGGAAGCCATCACACTCTGTTAACCATTTATATGATGTAGTCATTATTGACAGCAGCATCTAAGGGGTTAAACAGATATGGACGGTGCCAACACTGATCGTGGCTAATGCAGCAAGATGTCAGCCATAGTGGACAGCTGACAGCTGTTGATTTGTCACCGGTATGGGGATGCTAGTCTCTTATATTTCAGGTCAGTCAAAAGACGTATTGGTGGTCATTAAGGGGTTAGAATAGTGAAAGACTATGAGGCTTGTGTGTGCAGGCGGCCTGTTGCCCAGCGCACCCAGTCTCTCACTTTCAATGGTATCTCCGCAGGATGGAGATACAGTGGAAAACAATGGTAGAACAGGAAGAGTCAGCCCCAAGTTCCACAATTCTGCCTGTGCACCTGATCCTCAGCGTAACATGTCACTAGATGACTCCTGCTGTGCACACTCTCAGTCCACAAGCTGTACAGAGTAGAGCTGCATTTAGGATAAGGGAGCGAAGTGAGTAGTTTTATTTCTTATTTTATTAGTCAGTATTGTGTGAGGGAGCTATAGGGCCATAATACTGTGCAAGGAGCTGTGAAGGTGGACTATGGAAGAGTTTGTATTGTATACTGGGGACTGTGGGGGCACCACACTGTGAGGGAAACCGTACTAGAATCATAATGTGGGGGGATATTTCCAAGTTTATTATAATTCCATGAAAATATTTTAAGTAGGTTGGCCACTACTTTTTTTTATTGCTTACTAGTGATGAGTAGGGTTGAGCGACTCCTGCTTTTTTAGGATTGAGTCGGGTCTCGTGAAACCCGACTGTCTCGAAAGTCGGATCGTGTGAAATTGGCCGATTATTGTGAAAAGTCGGGGGCCAACCGAAACACGAAACCCAGTGCAGGTCAATGGATATTTTCTCTCTCTCTCTCTCTCTCTCTCTCTCTCTCTCTCTCTCTCTCTCTCTCTCCCTCCCCTCCGTCCCTGCAAAGTTTGTGTTTCACTGTGCAAATCGCTATATCCCAAACGTTAAGATGGCGGTTTTACCCCCTGTGACGCCGCACAAAGCAAGCCGGAACCTATGTCATCACGCTGCCCACACTCCTTTATTGGCTGAAAAAATAGCGGGGAAAGCGTCATATGAAACGCGACTTTGGCGCGAAGATCGCCGACCGCATGGCCGATCCCACAGTGGGATCGGGTCGGGTTTCATGAAACCCGACTTTGCTGAAAGTCGGCGACTTTTGAAAATGTCCGATCCGTTTCGCTCAACCCTAGTGATGAGCAAATATACTCGTTACTCGAGATTTCTCGAGCACGCTCGGGTGTCCTCCGAGTATTTTTTACTGCTCGGGAATTTAGTTTTTATTGCCGCAGCTGAATGATTTACATCTGTTAGCCAGCATAAGTACATGTGGGGGTTGCCTGGTTGCTAGGGAATCCCCATATGTAATCAAGCTGGCTAACAGATGTAAATCATTCAGCTGTGGCAATAAAAACTAAATTTCCGAGCACTAAAAAATACTCGGAGGACACCCGAGCGTGCTCTGGAAATCTTGAGTGATGAGTATCTTCGCTCATCACTATTGCTTACCTATCCTGAGGCTAGGCAATCAATATCTGATTGGTGGGGGTGCGACACCCAGAGTCCCTGACTATCAGCTGTTACCAGTGACAGCCAGATGTTCTCAGATGCTGCCGGTACACAGCAGCTCTGTCAAAACTATAGTGGCTGTGGCCAGGTATTGCAGATATACCCTGTTGTGAACTCTGTTCTCGAGCTCCCTCCTGTGGTCAGGAATGGTATTTCTGTGAGTTCTGTCCGTGGGTTCCATCTGGTGGCTGAAAGTGGAGCTGCTGGTCTGGAGGTGGCTTCCTCAGCTGCATCGTTTAAGACTGGGCTGGTTCCTCTATTTAACTCTGCTCAGATCGTTACCTGATGCCAGTTGTCAATGTATCTGTACTGGTTCAGATCTCACTTGGATCTCCTGATGACCTGTCTACTTCAGCAGAAGCTAAGTCCCTGTTAAGCTCATTTGTTGTTCATTTGTGTGCTGAATATATTTCTGAGTACCTGCTAAGTTTTGTCCAGCTGGCTATCATGATATTGTCTCGCTAGCTGGAAGCTCTGGGTTGCAGAGTGGCACCTACCGCGCCGTGAGTCGGCGCGGGGGGTTTCTTGCTCACTCTGCGTGGCTTTTTGTAGTTTTTTGTGCTGACCGCAAAGATCCCTTAATCTATCTTCTGTCTATTTAGTAAGTCGGGCCTCCTTTGCTGAAACCTGTCTCATTCCTGTGTTTGTGCCTTCCTCTTAACTCACAGTCAATATATGTGGGGGGCTGCTCTTTTCCTTTGGGGAATTTCTCTGAGGCAAGGTGAGGCTATATTTCTCTTTAGGAGTAGTTACCTCTCAGGCTGTGAAGAGTCGTCTAGGCAGAGTCAGGTACGATACACGGCTAATTCTAGTGTGTGTGATAATAGATTAGGGCTGCGGTCAGCAGAGCTCCCACTTCCCAGAGCTCGCTCTATTTTGCAGTTTTGACTATCAGGTCATTCCCGGTGCTCCTAACCACCAGGTCCAGCCGTAACAATACCCCATATTCATTTTAATAGGGGTTGTATCTGAAGTACCTGGCTGCGGCCGCTATGGAAATGACAGATGACCTCAAGCCACATATCCAAGCCGTTGCCTCCTCTTGCCGATTCCAACTCAAAAACATTTCCCGGATCCGTGCATTCCTTGACCATGAAACCACAAAAACACTAGTACATGCCCTTATCATCTCCCGCCTCGACTACTGCAACCTCCTACTCTCTGGCCTCCCCTCTAGCACTCTGGCACCACTCCAATCCATCCTACACTCTCCTGCCCGACTAATCCACCCATCTTCCCGTACTCCCCAGCCTCTCCTCTCTGCCAGGCCCTTCACTGGCTTCCTATTGCCCAGAGGCTACAGATCAAAACACTAACAATGACATACAAAGCCATTCACAGCCTGACTCCTCCATACATCTGTGATATGGTCTCCCGTTACCTACCTACACGCAAACCTTCGATCATCTCATGATCTCCTGCTCTACTTCTCTCTCATCTCTTCCTCCCACAACCGCATCCAAGACTTTTCCCGTGCTTCCCCTATACTCTGGAACTCTCTACCCCAACACATCAGACTCTCGCCTACCACGGAAACCTTCAAAAGGAACCTGAAGACCCACCTCTTCTGACAAGCCTACAACCTGCAGTGATCCCCAGTCTACTGAACCGCCGCATGACCAGCTCTACCCTCTCCTAGTGTATCCTCACCCATCCCCTGTAGACTGTGAGCCCTCGCGGGCAGAGTCCTCTCTCTTCCTGTACTTTTGTGTGCCTTGTTTCACTCCTGTTTATAGTATTTGTCTATATTTGCCCTGTTCACATGTAAAGCACCATGCAATAAATGGCGCTATAAAAATGTATAATAATAATGATGCATCTGAGAACCTTCAGTTGCTGCCGACGTTGATAACAGATGATCGGAAGGGGGTGCAGACATTGGTGGCCTCACTTAAGAATAGGCCAGCAATAAAAAAGTAGTGGCCAACCTCTTTACATTAGTATCTACAAGAGAATCACATTATAAACATGGTCAGTCCAATGATAAAGCATGGAGCTGTTGAGAGTACATGTACACATATTTCTTATGAATAGTTACCTGCTATTGTGGTGAGTGATTTGCAGGACACACAGAGTCAAGTTTACATAGAAAATTGATTTTAGAACACAATTTTAAAAACATGTAAAATGTAACCTATATTTGCATATTTTTTTATATATGATTGTGTATGTAGCAGTTTTAGGCTTCACAAAATCTTCTTCATTATGTTCATTTGGAGTATGTTTCACTAGCAAGGTTTTAATAGGCTGTGCTAAGATAGTAATAGAAATGAGTAAAATAAAATAAATCCTTTGTCTGACCTTCATGACAGCTCAAAAGAACAGCTTTTCATTTTCGTTTTTCTAAAACCAGGATTTTGCTTTTGAGCCATCACTCTGCCTGGCTCGGCTTAAAACCTTTTGTCTTGGCTAAAGCTGCCACGTTTTATAAAGTACACAAGTCAGTAACTAAGAATGATTCTGAATTGTAAGCACCCAACAACCTATAAATCTTCATTGGTGTACTTGGATTCCAGCAGAGCAATGCATAATCCCCTACTGCTCTTCTGATAGGACAGATTTTCTCTTCTGTGGTAACCTGGCTTTGAGATTGCACCTTCATATTACCTTTCTTTACTAGTAAGAATGAATGTAATATATTGTAGCTTAGACACAAATTTTCGCTATAGTCCTCAGTCCACTTAAAGGACATTCACAACAAATAAGTCCCATTAGTGGTTGCATAAACCTCTGAGGCATTAGAAATATATTATACTAGCTGAAGAGCCCGGCGTTGCCCGGGCATAGTAATAATATTTAGAATTGAGAGTCCTCAGTGGTTGATACCTTTTAATGGCTAACTGAAAAGATGGTAACAAATTGCAAGCTTTTGAGACTACTCAGTTTTCTTCATCAGGCATAAATTAATACAACATCTGAAGAATCACATATTTATACACAACACAGCACAGAACTGTCATTATGGGAGAGTGATAAACAGTTGTGTCCATAAATATTGGAACAGTTCCGAGATAAGGAGTGAATGTTTTATTGTCCTCCGATTGGGGTCTGGTTCTATGTTATGATGCCCCCATAAGGTCTGAAGTGCAAATGCCTTAATTGATGTAAAAAGACATAAATCCATGCAAGACATTCATTCCTGCACTAAGTGTGTCAAAGGTTGTCATAAGTTTGTACTCTCATATTCTCCTGTCTCTCTGAGATTTTAAGTTACCTTTCAATAGAAGCAATTTCAGGTCCATGGTGTTATGATCAGGCATACAATAATGTTTGGCCACAGGTAGATCCATTCTTTTTTCTCTTATTGTGTGGCGGTGAGAATTTATCCTTGTCCTCAGTTTTTGCCCTGTATCCCCAACCTACAGACCCCTAGCTGGACATTTGGTACATATAATTAGGTACACCACATTAGATGTGATGCAGCTGAAAGTAACTGGTATCTTGTAGTCCTGATGTGAATTGGGGATCTTTATCTTGTCCGAGGTCATTATAAATGGACAGGTTTTACATTGTTTCTGGTTGCAAGGAAATGATGCTTCTTAGATTAGGAGGCTGCCTAAAATACAGTAGTTGGGGGTCTGGAAAAATGAAACTGTAATCGGGCATCTTTTTTTAGTAAAGGTTTCAATTTCCATGCAGCTCCCCTTAGCACCTTCAGATTTGGATAGTAGGTGACTACTAGAGGCACCCGGTTATTTTCTTCTTTAGCTTTGTAATGTAGCAGCCTGGTGATTCCTTGATATTCTGGTGGCTCTTGTGATCTGGATTTCAATTGTTCTTAGATGGTAGCCCTGATTCAAAAAGGTCTTTCTGAGGCGACCAAGGTGTTCATCTCTATCCATGGGGTTGGAACATATACGATTGTATCTGATTGGCTGTAGACAATCCATTTTTTTATGTGTTTTGGATGGAAACTGTCCCATTTAAAGCATGCTGGACGGTTGAATGGCTTCTGATACAGGGATGTCTCTATTTCATTGTTCTGCAGCTTAATGATGGTGTCCAAAAAGGCATAGTAAATAACTGTGGTTAGTTATAGCACCTCACTTCTCCAATTTTCCCATCACGCCTTTCATTTTCCCCCTCACATCTCTCATTTTCCCCCTCATATCTCTCATTTTTTCCCTCACTCCTCTCGTATCCCCCCTAACACCTGTCATTTTGACCTCACACCTGTCATTTTCCCCTTAGTATGTACCTGTATGTCATCTCCCGTGTATAAAGTATATACTTTTGTCATCTTTTGTATATAGTATATACCTATATGTAATCTCCCCTGTATATAGTATATACATGTATGTCATCTCCTCTGCTCCTGTATATAGTATATACCTATTTGTCATCTCCGCCTGTATATAGTATATACCTATGTGTCATCTCCTCCTGTATATAGTATATACCTGTGTGTCATGTGCTCCTGTATATCTTGTATACCTGTATTTCATCTCCCCTGTATATAGTATATACTTGTATGTCATCTCCCCTGTATATAGTATATACCTGTATGTCATCTCCTCCTGTATATAGTATATACCTATGTGTCATCTCCTCCTATATATAGTATATACCTGTATGTTATCTCCCCTGTATATAGTATGTACTTGTATGTCATCTCCTCCTGTATATAGTATATACCTGTGTCATCTCCTCCTGTATATAGTGTTTACCTGTATGTCATCTCCTCCTGCATATAGTATATACCTGTGTGTCATCTCCTCCTGTATATAGTATATGCCTGTATGTCATCTCTTCCTGTATGTAGTATATACCTGTATGTCATCTCCATTGTATATAGTATATAACTGTGTGTCATTTCCTCCTGTATTAGACCTCGTTCACACATAATTTGGTCAGTATTTTTACCTCAGTATTTGTAAGCTAAAACTTGGAGTGAGACAATCAGAGGAAAAGTTTATTTGAAACATGTCACCACTTCAGTATTTTTCTCCCACTCGTTGTTTTGGCATATAAATACTGAGGTTAAATATGTCATCTCCTCTGTATATAGAATGTACCTGCATGTCATCTCCTCCTGTATTTAGTATATACCTGTATGCCATCTCCTCCTGTATATAGTATATATAGTATATACCTGTGTGTCATCTGCTCCTGTATATAGTATATACCTGTATATCATCTCCTCCTGTATATAGTACAGTGGGGCAAAAAAGTATTTAGTCAGTCAGCAATAGTGCAAGTTCCACCACTTAAAAAGATGAGAGGCGTCTGTAATTTACATCATAGGTAGACCTCAACTATGAAGAGACAAACTGAGAAAAAAAAATCCAGAAAATCACATTGTCTGTTTTTTTTATCATTTTATTTGCATATTATGGTGGAAAATAAGTATTTGGTCAGAAACAAAATTTCATCTCAATACTTTGTAATACATCCTTTGTTGGCAATGACAGAGGTCAAACGTTTTCTGTAAGTCTTCACAAGGTTGCCACACACTGTTGTTGGTATGTTGGCCCATTCCTCCATGCAGATCTCCTCTAGAGCAGTGATGTTTTTGGCTTTTCGCTTGGCAACACGGACTTTCAACTCCCTCCAAAGGTTTTCTATAGGGTTGAGATCTGGAGACTGGCTAGGCCACTCCAGGACCTTGAAATGCTTCTTACGAAGCCACTCCTTCGTTGCCCTGGCGGTGTGCTTTGGATCATTGTCATGTTGAAAGACCCAGCCACGTTTCATCTTCAATGCCCTTGCTGATGGAAGGAGGTTTGCACTCAAAATCTCACGATACATGGCCCCATTCATTCTTTCATGTACCCGGATCAGTCGTCCTGGCCCCTTTGCAGAGAAACAGCCCCAAAGCATGATGTTTCCACCACCATGCTTTACAGTAGGTATGGTGTTTGATGGATGCAACTCAGTATTCTTTTTCCTCCAAACACGACAAGTTGTGTTTCTACCAAACAGTTCCAGTTTGGTTTCATCAGACCATAGGACATTCTCCCAAAACTCCTCTGGATCATCCAAATGCTCTCTAGCAAACTTCAGACGGGCCTGGACATGTACTGGCTTAAGCAGTGGGACACGTCTGGCACTGCAGGATCTGAGTCCATGGTGGCGTAGTGTGTTACTTATGGTAGGCCTTGTTACATTGGTCCCAGCTCTCTGCAGTTCATTCACTAGGTCCCCCCGCATGGTTCTGGGATTTTTGCTCACCGTTCTTGTGATCATTCTGACCCCACGGGGTGGGATTTTGCGTGGAGCCCCAGATCGAGGGAGATTATCAGTGGTCTTGAATGTCTTCCATTTTCTAATTATTGCTCCCACTGTTGATTTCTTCACTCCAAGCTGGTTGGCTATTGCAGATTCAGTCTTCCCAGCCTGGTGCAGGGCTACAATTTTGTTTCTGGTGTCCTTTGACAGCTCTTTGGTCTTCACCATAGTGGAGTTTGGAGTCAGACTGTTTGAGGGTGTGCACAGGTGTCTTTTTATACTGATAACAAGTTTAAACAGGTGCCATTACTACAGGTAATGAGTGGAGGAAAGAGGAGACTCATAAAGAAGAAGTTACAGGTCTGTGAGAGCCAGAAATCTTGATTGTTTGTTTCTGACCAAATACTTATTTTCCACCATAATATGCAAATAAAATGATAAAAAAACAGACAATGTGATTTTCTGGATTTTTTTTTCTCAGTTTGTCTCCCATAGTTGAGGTCTACCTATGATGTAAATTACAGACGCCTCTCATCTTTTTAAGTGGTGGAACTTGCACTATTGCTGACTGACTAAATACTTTTTTGCCCCACTGTATATACCTGTATGTCATCTCCTCCTGTATATATTATATACCTGTATGTCATCTCCTCCTGTATATATTATATACCTGTATGTCATCTCCTGTATATAGTGTTTACTTCTATGTCATCTCCTCCTGTATATAGCATATACCTGTGTGTCATCTCCTCCTGTATATAGAATGTACCTGTGTGTCATCTCCTGAATATAGTATGTAACTGTATGTCATCTCCCCTGTATATAGAATGTACCTGTGTGTCATCACCTCCTGTATATAGTATATACCTGTGTGTCATCTGCTCCTGTATATAGTATATACCTGTATGTCATCTCCTCCTGTATATAGTATATACATGTATGTCATCTCCTCCTGTATATAGAATGTACCTGTGTGACACCCCCATGTATATAGTATATTCCTGTGTCATCTCCTCCTGTATATAGTATATACCTGTATGTCATCTCCTCCTGTATATACAGTCATGGCCAAAAGTTTTGAGAATGACACCAAAATTATATTTTCACATGATCTGCTGCCCTCTGGTTTTTATTAGTGTTTGTCTGATGTTTATATCACATACAGAAATATAATTGCAATCATATTATGAGTACCAATAGGTTATATTGACAGTTAGAATGAGTTAATGCAGCAAGTCAATATTTGCAGTGTTGACCCTTCTTCTTCAAGAGCTCTGCAATTCTCCCTGGCATGCTCTCAATCAACTTCTGGACCAAATCCTGACTGATAGCAGTCCATTCTTGCATAATCAAGGCTTGCATTTTGCCAGAATTTGTTGGTTTTTGTTTGTCCACCCGTCTCTTGATGATTGACCAAAGTTCTCAATGGGATTAAGATCTGGGGAGTTTCCAGGCCATGGACCCAAAATCTCTATGTTTTGTTCCATGAGCCATTTAGTTATCACCTTTGCTTTATGTCAAGGTGCTCCATCATGCTGGAAAAGGCAGTGTTGGGCGCCAAACTGCTCTTGGACGGTTGGGAGAAGTTGCTCTTGGAGGACATTCTGGTACCATTCTTTATTCATGGCTGTGTTTTTAGGCAAGACTGTGAGTGAGCCGATTCCCTTGGCTGAGAAGCAACCGCACACATGAATGGTTTCAGGATGCTTTACAGTTGGCATGAGACAAGACTGGTGGTAGCGCTCACCTCTTCTTCTCCGAATAAGCTGTTTTCCAGATGTCCCAAACAATCGAAAAGGGGATTCATCAGAGAAAATGACTTTGCCCCAGTCCTCAGCAGTCCACTCCCTGTACCTTTTGCAGAATATCAGTCGGTGCCTGATGTTTTTTCTGGAGAAAAGTGGCTTCTTTGCTGCCCTCCTTGAAACCAGGCCTTGCTCAAAGAGTCTCCGCCTCACAGTGCGTGCAGAAGCACTCACACCAGCCTGCTGCCATTCCTGAGCAAGCTCGGCACTGCTGGTAGTCCGATCCCGCAGCTGAAACAGTTTTAAGATATGGTCCTGGCGTCTTTCTTGGGCGCCCTGGAGCCTTTTTGACAACAATGGAAGCTCTCTCCTTGAAGTTCTTGATGATGCGATAGATTGTTGACTGAGGTGCAATCTTTGTAGCTGCGATACTCTTCCCTGTTAGGCCATTTTTGTGCAGTGCAATGATGGCTGCACGTGTTTCTTTAGAGATAACCATGGTTAACTGAAGAGAAACAATGATACCAAGCACCAGCCTCCTTTTAAAGTGTCCAGTGATGTCATTCTTACTTAATCATGACTGATCGCCAGCCCTGTCCTCATCAACACCCACACCTGTGTTAATGGATCAATCACTAAAACGATGTTAGCTGCTCCTTTTAAGGCAGGACTGCAATGATGTTGAAATGTGTTTTGGGGGTTAAAGTTCATTTTCTGGGCAAATATTGACTTTGCAAGTACAGTAATTGCTGTTAAGCTGATCACTCTGACATTCAGGAGTATATGCAAATTGCCATTAGAAAAAATGAAGCAGTAGACTTTGGAAAAATTAATATTTGTCTCATTCTCAAAATTTTTGTCCATGACTGTAGTATGTACCTGTGTGTCATCTGCTCCTGTATATAGTATATGCCTGCATGTCATCTCCGCTGTATAAAGTATATAACTGTATGTCATTTCCTCCTGTATTAGACCTTGTTCACACTTAACTTGGTCAGTATTTTTACCTCAGTATTTGTAAGCTAAAACTTGGAGTAAAACAATCAGAGGGAAAGTTTATTTGAAACATGTCACCACTAGTGATGAGCGAGCACTAAAATGCTCGAGTGCTCGGGTCGAGCAGATTGGAATACTCGGGTACTTGGCCAGAACAACGAGCCCAATGTAAGTCTATGGGAGACCCGGGTATTTTTACTGCGATCCACCCGAGGGTCCTTTTAAGGTCTAAAAATTTCTGAAAATGATGGAAACACTGCTCAAATGACACAGGAACATCATGGGGATCGCCCCTGGAAGCATTCCTGACTCTTAGTTCACAGCTTTAAACCATTTTTTCCGAGATTCGTGCCATTTTTCCAGGTGCCACCACTAAAACGAAACCAAAACGGATTTTGCTGGGAAATATGTTAAGGTACATCCTTTGCAGGTTAATAACTTGCCTTTAAGGTCAAATAATTAACCTCAGAATAAAAATTTACTCCCCCACTTAGGCTTAGTTCATATGCAGCGTTTTTGAAGCGTTTTTCAACTTTAACATTGCTTTCAACCACTACAATGCATTCACTGGGAAATGCCTTTGTAACATTTAACAACCCTAGCTGGCCATTTGGTATGTGCCCAATTCCCAATTTATGCCCAATTCCACAATGTGGGTTTCTTTTTTTACAAAATAAAATAGTGCCATCACAACCCCTTGCCCAAAATGCACCGTACATAGCATGTTCACCCTGGTGATCTAGTGGCAGTTAAAGGACACATTGCAGGAGACAGAATGAAGAAGTAGGCCCAATGTAATGTCATGCCCAATTCCCCAATGTTGGTTCCTTTTTTTACAAATTAAAATAGTGCCATCACAGCCCCCTTGCCCAAAATGCACCAGCCTATAACAGTACAGAGCACGTTCACCCTGGTCATCTAGTGGTTCAGGATGATGAGGATAAGGAGGAGGATAACCGCAAACAGACCAAATCTATAAGCGTATACCCATGTGCGGTTGTGAAGAGGTGCATGAGAATACACCTCCCCAAAAGAGAGAATGTATTTGAGGTTATGTTTCGCTGTTTTCACTTGGTGGTGTACAGAAGTCTTTCCCACTAAAAACCCACTCTGACAGAACGCTAACAGCAGGACAGGCCAGGACCTCCAAGGCATAGAGAGCCAGTTCATGCCACGTGTCCAGCTTGGATGCCCAATAATTAAAAGGCACAGAGGAATCACAGAGGACGTTTGCACGAACTGCAAGGTACTCTCTCACCATCTTCATAAACATTGCACTTCTTGTGACAGCACCCCTTGCTTCTGTGCCGTCACGATGAGAGAGTCTGAGAAAACTGTCCCAGAACTTTGACATTGTTCCCCTGCCTGAGCTGGATTGTACTTCTGTCTCTCTCGCTTGGAGTCCTTGGTTGTACAACAAACTCTGACATCTGCTGCCAGCATTCTCACGTGGGAATTTTCTAAGTAATTCCGCTTCAAGGGCCCTGTGGTACTGCATCATTTTAGTACACCTCTCTGCCTCTGTTAGAAGAGATTGAAAGTTCTCCTTGTAGCGTGGGTCTAGAATGTTTCACCAACCAGTAATGACTGTCACCCAAAATTTTTCTAATGCGAAGGTCACGTGAAACGCAGTGCTACATAAAGTCAGCCATGCGTGCCAGACTGCTTACAGGATAGACTTCTGTGTCCTCACCAATAAGACGTCTGACCATGCTTTCCTCCTCATCCTCCTCCTCCTTGTCCTCAGGTCATTCCCGCTGAACAGACGGTATAACAACTGTGTTTGTAGTACCGTCTATAGCGCATGAAAGTAGTTCCTGTTCTACCACCTCCTCCTCATTGACTACCAATCCACGTTGAGAAGACATGAGGCTGGGCTGAGTGTAATCCCCCTGTATGGTTCCTTCCTCCATGTCCTCGTGCTCTGCCTGCAATCCATCCTCTTTAATTGTGAGCAGAGAGGTTTTCAGAATGCTGAGAAGAGGTGATGCTAATTATGGCGTCATCGCCGCTCACCATCTTGGTGCAGTCCTTAAAGTTTTGGAGGATGGTACATATGTCGGACATCCATGTCCACTCCTGAGGTCTTATGTGTGGAATCTGAACTGAATATCGATGGCCTTGTTGATGTTGGTAGTCAACAACTGCCCTCTTCTGCTCACAAATCCTTTCCAACATATGCAGCGTAGAGTTCCAGTGCGTGGGGACATCACACACCAGCCAGTGAGCTGGAAGCTGCAAACACTGCCGAAGCATGGCAAGGGCGGCTGAAGCTGTAGCTGACTTTCTAAAATGGGCATACAGATGGCGTACTTTCACTAGCAGATTCGGCAGCTCCGGGTAGCTTTTCAGAAAACGTTGAACCACGAGGTTAAGCACATGGACCAAGCAAGGTACGTGTGTGAGCTCACCTTGCCTCAGAGCTGCCACCATTTTCACACACGACCATGCCTGGCTGTAGCTTCAGCAGTGTAATCCAAACATCTGACTGCTCTTTCAGCACTGTCCACAACTCTTCTGCATTGTGAGGTTTGTCACCTATGCAGATTAGCTTCAGCACAGCCTGTTACCGCTTGGCTGTGCTGCAGTGCTTCCAGCTTCTGACTGATGTGTTGATTTCAGAGATGGAGGATGAAGAGGAGGAGGAGGTGCAGGAGCTGTAGACTGTGGGGGCAACTCTGATTGACGTAGGGCCAGCAATTCTCGGCATGGGGAGTATGTGTTCCATCTCAAGGTCTGACTGGGTCCACTATGTTAACCCAGTGTGCCGTCAGTGAGATGTTCAATCCCTGCCCACAAGCACTTGTCCATGTGTCCATGGTTCGGTGGGCTTTCCCTGTAACAGCATTCTTGAGGGCACAGGTAATGCTGGTTTAATGCCGGTACAGCACACCGGGAGAAATAGTGGCGACTGGGGACCGAGTACCTTGGGAAG
This sequence comes from Ranitomeya variabilis, assembly GCF_051348905.1. Lineage (NCBI taxonomy): Eukaryota > Metazoa > Chordata > Amphibia > Anura > Dendrobatidae > Ranitomeya > Ranitomeya variabilis. Next base: position 180,068,210 of record NC_135235.1, on the reverse strand, counting down.
GCCGCCACCATCAGGTTGCGGAAAGCTTCCATCTCAATGAGCCTAAAAGGCAACATTTCTAGTGCAAGCAGAAGAGAAATATTTGAATTTAGCACTGTGGCCTGTGGGGCATTGGCTGGGTATTTCCGCTTGCGTTCCAAAGACTGGGTTATAGACTACTGAAAGCTGTGCTGGGACAAGGACGTGGATGGGCTTGGTGATGGTGCTGCTTGACTGTGGGCCACAACAGGTGCAGTGCTAGAGGCATCTTCACATGTACGGTGTACTGGGGATTGGCTTCTACTCAAAATAGTGGAAGAAGCAGTGGTGTGACCTGCAGGCAGTGGCCCTGGAGCCTGGGGTTTGGCCTACAAAGTCGGGTGCTTTGCTGCCATGTGCCTGATCATGCTGGTGGTGGTCAGGCTGGTTGTTTTGCTACCCCTGCTGATGCGGGAATGGCAGGTGCTGCAAAAGGCCTGTTTGGGGTTATCGGCAGAGTCTTTAAAAAATAACCAGACTCGGGAAGATGTAACAGTTGGAATGGCAACTCCCCTCATGTTGGTGTTACGGGGAATGGATGCACACCTTCTGTCTGTGGCCACCACACTGCTTCTTCCTGCTTGTTGTGGTTATATGCCTCCTTCCCCATGTGTGCTGCTGCCCTCACTCTGCATGTCCTCCTGCCAGGTTGGATCATTCACATAGTCATCTACCACCTCTTCTTCCACATCCGCACCCTGCTCCTCTTCCTGACTATCTGGCAATTGTGTCTTATCATCATCCACCTCTTCTGACACTTTCCCACCATCGCCTTCGCGTGACCGGAGCTGCTCAAAGCTTTGGGCATCTCTACATGCGATCTCATCTGTCCCCACTTCAAGTTGACTGGCCGATAGTTCTGAATCTTCAAATGGAAAACTGAACAGCTCTTCAGAGTGTCCAAGTGTGGGAACAGTTGTCTCAGGGCACTCAGCATGGTGGGAGGAAGGAGGATCAGGGTGAGGAATATCCGGGCCACACTCACGGCTTCTCAGACTTGACCGTGTGGAAGACAGACATGGTGGTGGTGGTGGTGGCTAAGTGACTGGAAGCATTATCCGCTATCCAACCAACAACCGTTTCATACTGCTCTGGCTTCAATAGTGGTGTGCTGCGTTCCCCTAGAAACTTGAACAGGAAGGTTGATCGAGAAGATGTGGGTCTTTGTTGTTGCCCATTTTCACGGCCTTGTCCTCTGCATGCACCATCATCATCACGTCCACTTCCCTGTCCTTTGCCTTGCCCTTTTTAAAAGGACTACTGCACTATTTCAAATGCTCAACACAAATATATTTATTAGTAGCGAAATAATATCTGATCAGTATGCCTGCAAATCTACGATTTTTCAAACCCAAAAACCAGGCAGGTCTCAGCCTGACATAACAGACTGTATTCAAATTTTGGGGGCTTTTTTGTGAAGTTAATTTATGCAAAATAGTTCTGTATATAAGTAGAGTAACAGACAGCAAAAACAGTGGCAAAACGGCCTACAATGCCCAAACTTGGAGCACGCAGGTATATGAGGGCTCTCACAGAAATACCACACTGGCAAATATGTGGCCTTATTAAATTTTGTTAGGCTAAATAGTGCTGTATATAATTTCAGTAACAGACAGGAAAAAAAGTGGTCCTCCGGCCTACAATGCCCAAACTTGGAGCACACAGATATATGAGGCCTGTCATGGAAATACCACACTAGCAAATATGTGGCCTGTTTTTTTAAGAAATGCCAAATAGTGCTGTATATAATTAGAGTAACAGACAGCAAAAACAGTGGCAAAACGGCCTAAAATGCAAAAACTTGGAGCACGCAGATATATGAGGCCTTCTTTGGTGAATTTAAAACACCAAAAAAAAAGTGGCACAAGGGTAGCACACACAACTATGCTACGTATGCATGACAAACTATGATTTTTAAACAGGCCTCAGTCTGACAGAACAGACTGTATTTTTTTGGGGGGGGTGAATTTCTGGGAAAAAACAAAATGCAACTAGGTATATAGAAAAGAAGCTCCAGCAGCAGAGAGATATGGAGCTTTGGGAGGGATGCAGTGGGAGCAATGGAAGCACATACAGTGCCTGCAGGCCTTGCACTGATGTTGATATACTGTGCCCTCCCTACCTAGCTCTGCAATATCGGGACCGACGAATTAGCCCTAAAAATGACTGTTGGTTTCTCAGTGGTTGTGGATTCAAGAGTTGCAGACCTACACTAACTCTAAAAACCACGATTCTGAACCTATCTCGGGAGCAGCTTTCCCTAGTCTCGCTGAATCCGGAGCAGAATGAGGCAAGCAGGGCTGCGCCAGGTCTCTTATACTCGGGATGATGCTGTGCGTCCAAGCCAATCACTGCACGACCACAACAAAGATGGTTGCAGCATTTCATGGCCTGGCAGACAATCGCTACATTGTGATTGGGTCTCTAAAGTCTGCCAAAAATGCTGGGTGGAGACACCAGTTACCGCCGAATAATCCCGGAAATGCTCGGTGCTCGCCGAGTACACCGAGCATAGTGATACTCGGGCGAGAAATGAGCAGTGGCGAGCACGTTCGCTCATTACTAGTCACCACTTCAGTATTTTTATCCCACTCGTTGTTTTGGCATATAAATACTCAAGATAAAATATGTCATCTCCCCTGTATATAGAATGTACCTGTGTGTCATTTCCTCCTGTATATAGTATATACCTGTATGTCATCTCCTCCTGTATATAGTATATACCTGTATGTCATCTCCCCTGTATATAGAATGATCCTGTGTGTCATCTCCTCCTGTATATAGTGTATACCTGTATGTCATCTCCTCCTGTATATTGTATATACCTGTGTCATCTCCTACTGTATATACCTGTGTGTCATCTTTTCCTGTGTTAGACCTCGTTCACACGTTGTTTGGTCAGTAGTGTTGAGCGATACCTTCCGATATCCAGAAGTATCGGTATTGGATTGGATCGGCCGATATTCAAAAAATATCGGATATCGCCTATACCGATACCCGATACCAATGCAAGTCAATGGGACAAAAATATCGGAATTAAAATAAACCCTTTATTTCCTTGTAGGTTAATTCTACATGAAGGAAAACAACTAAGAATAATGTAGGATATATTGGGGGAGGTGGAGGAGACATTAAAGGCATACAGAGACACAGAGCATACCGTGCAGACAGCCGTGAACGGCCAAAAGGCCAAAAAAGCTCTTCTATGTAATCCTATATAGTGTTTTTCCACAATCTAGCTGGATACGGATGGAAAGCCACTAATAGGATAAATGTGAAAAAATGTGCAGGAGGCCGCACTAATTGAAAAAGGACAATGGAACGGTATGAGGCAGTGACGCACCCTAAGCTGACTACAACCGGCTGTGGCTGCAGACCAGACTACAGAGTGAGCTGCACTCACACAGACACCTTGCAGACAGCCTTGAACAGCGCTGCAAGGCAAAAACAAGGTTCTCACACAGCGGTTGCTAAATTAGCCTGGGTAAAGCACAATGAAGCAAATCGCTATCTCAAAACTGGCCCTCAGTTGGAACACAGCGTCCTGTCCCTAACTGAATTCACAGCAGAGTGAACCCAAAATTTCGGCGGCGACTTTTATAGTGCATCATGACATCATTTCAGCAGCCAATCACAGCCATGCCAGTAGTTACATGTCTAACATGCAGAACAGGATGTGCCCACACTTCTAATGATTCCTCATTGGCTGAATTCACGCTCTTTGAATTACGGGAACTTCTGATTCCGGTATCCAATATACTAAAAGTATCAGAACTCGGTATCGGAATTCCGATACCGCGAATATCGGCCGATACCCGATACTTGCGGTATCGGAATGCTCAGCACTATTGGTCAGTATTTTTACCTCAGTATTTGCAAGCTAAAACTTGGAGTAAAACAATCAGAGGAAAAGACCTGGCTATTCATTGCTTGCGTTGAGAAACACGTGATGGTGTCTCCGCGGATTTTCTACATGCATTTGCATATTTCCCTTAAGGGATGGGGGCAGTGTTCTGGTTCACTGCGTTGAGAAACACGTGATGGTGTCTCCGCGGTGTTGGATGTTTTGATCTCCCCGAGGTCATTCATCCTTATGTTTATATTCTCTTCCTCACAGACTGCTCTCCATGTTATTCTCTCCCTCACAGACTGTGCTCCACGTAATTCTCTCACTCACAGACTGTCCTCCATGTTATTCTCTCCCTCACACACTGTCCTCAGTTATTCTCTTCCTCACACACTGTCCTCCATGTTATTCTCTCCCTCACAGACTGTCATCCATGCTATTCTCGCCCTTACAGACTGTCCTCCATGTTATTCTCTCCCTCTCACACTGTCCTCCATGTTATTTTCTCCCTCACACACTGTCCTCCATGTTATTCTCTCCCTCAGATTGTCCTCCATGTTATTCTCTCCTTCACAGACTGTCCTGCATGTTATTCTCTCCCTCACACACTGTCCTCCATGTTAATCTCTCCCTCACAGACTGTCCTCCATGTTATTCTTCCCTCACAGACTGTTCTCCATGTTTTTCTCTCCCTCACAGACTGTCCTCCATGTTATTCTCTCCCTCATAGACTGTCCTTCATGTTATTCTCATTCTAGTATATGTAAGTAGTTTATTTATGAACGCTGATTGGTTGAGGCCGGCCGGGCGCAACTAATCAGCGACGCGGGATTTCGGTTACAGACAAACAGTCCCTTAGACAATTATACATATAGATGTATATATATACTAGAAACAGGCCCTATGCTATTGCATCGGGAGTGCGGAGAAATGAACATCTGTGTATCCTTAGTGGTGCTAACAGGAGCAGTGGACATTGGCCCAAAACCCCCGCCAAAGCTGTGTGGCATTGCTCATTTGCTGAGCTGCCGCCGGCTGAGCCAATGAGCGGCGTGGGATTCAAATCCCCCACCAAAGCCACGCGGAACCGCTCACTGGCTGAGAGCCAGGGGCTCAATAGTGAATATTGAGTGTTACAGGGCTGTAATATGCATCCATGTACTTTACGGAAAACTTCCTGGTCAGCACTAGAAACCATGCCATCTCCCCTGCAGCTTGGTTTGCTTTTCATAATATGATGCTTTGGATTGGTCTGGCATTGACCACTATTTTGAAAAACTGTAATCTTAACATTGTGTTCTGCAATCTTTAAGGTTATGTGCACACGCTGCGGAATGGTGTGCTGATTTTTCCGCACTGTTTTTGGCAAATCCGCAGGTAAACTTCACTGCGGATTTACTGTGGCATTACCACGGATTTACCGTGGTTTTCCGTGTTTTTTGTGCGGATTCCACCTGCAGTTTTACACCTGCGGATTTCTATTGTGGAGCAGGTGTAAGCCGCTGCGGAATCCGCATAAAGAATTGACATGCTGCAGAAAATAAACCACTGTGTTTCCGCACGTTTTTTCTGCAGCATGTGCACTGCGGATTTTGTTTTCCATAGGTTTATATGGTACTGTACATCTCATGGAAAACTGCTGCAAATCCGCAGCCGATCCGCAGCAAAATCTGCAGCGTGTGCACATAGCCCAAGGCTATGTGCCCACATTCCGGATGTAGCAGCGCTTTGGATGCAGAGTATTTTCAATGTGTCCAAAATGCTGCATTCTAATTGCGCAGGTAAATCTGCATGTGATCACTGAACCGTGCAGATTTACCGCATCCAGTACATTGTTGAAATTTCCATGCTGCGTCTCGTAAACCCGCGCTGCTTGTTAGTTTGCACGGGTGATCTGCAGGTGCACATACACTCATAGTGGACATGACATTTCTAGAAATCCCATCCACTATGATGTAACTTCTGCCCGCTGCGTTTTTGATGCTACATAAATACGTAGCGTCAAACCTGCAGCAATTCCTGATCGTGACACGTACCCTAAGGAACAGATAGGCCCTTAAGTACATTTCAGAAATGTTTATTACCCATGCATGCTTGGTGGTCAGAAGAATAAAGAATAACAGCGTCCATAGTGTGGCTGCGGTGAGGTTGTAAATTGCTCGGTTTTCTAATTGATTTTACTCTCTGTGTTATTTTGCAGTTAAACAGCGGTTTTAAAAATGCATGACATTGTGGAATTTTTGGCTGCGTTGTAGTTGCACCACTGTCACTGTGTGTGATGAAAGTGTTTGTACTCTGTGATAGTCATACCGTTCTCTCCATGTCAGTGTAGAAGTGAGATCAGAACGTTCCAGTTAATCAGTACCATATAAAAGAGATCAGTGTGACTGTATTCACTCATCAAAAACAGGATAAATGAGGCTGTACGTGTTGGGACTGTCTGTAAATGATAATAATGGGCTAATTGCCTCAACAGTACAATACAGTACAACACACTATGTGCTCCAGATGGTCCTATGTGCAGAGATTTTCTAGGTTTGATTTATGTGTAGGCCAACAGAAATAGAGCACTAATGCACCTGAAAACAGAAGTGCAGTGGCTGTAAAAAGTTTACACATCCCTGATAAAATCATACGAAGAAGAATAATTTCAGAACTTTCTCCACCATTAATGTCACCTATAATTTGTATAAGTAATTTGAAAAATATACTGAAATCTTTATGGGTGGTAAAAGAAATAGCTTAAATAATGTGGGAGCATTAATCTGCACACCCTTAAACTAATACTTTTGTTGAAGTCCACTTTGAATGTATGGCATCATTCAGTCTGTTTGTGTAGGAGTATGTTAGCATGGCACATCTAGAATTGGCAATCTTTGCTCACTCGTCCTTGCAGTAGCTCCACATTTGTGAGATTGCAGGGGTATCTCCTGTGTACAGCACTTTTTAGGTCACACATAGTTTATCAATTGGATTCCGTCTGGGCTCTGGCTGGGTCATTCCAAAACTTGCCTTTTTTGGTGAAGCAATTATTGTGTTGATTTGTAGGTATGCTTAAAGTCATCATGGTTCTGAAAGGAGAAATTCCTCTTTACATTCATCTTCTTAGCAGAGGCCTGAAGGCTTTATTGCAAAAGCGACTGATATTTGGAACTGTTCATAATTCCCTCCAATTTGAAATAATCTTCAGTTACAGCTGCTGAAAAACAGCCGCAAATCACAATGCTGCCTCACCATGCTTCACTATGAGTATGGTGTTCTTTTGGTAATGTTAGCATTCTGAAAAACTTACCTTTTAGAATTATGGCCAAAAACTTGGTGTGATAGGACCATACAACATTTTGCCATATGCTTTAGGCAGACTTGAAACTTGGATGCTTTCTTTGTAAGAAAAGGTTCCGTCTCGCCAGCCTACTCTATAGGACAGCAATATGAAAAATACTGGAGATTTTTGTCACAAGGAGTACACAACCAGTACTTGCCAAAAAATCCTGCAGCTCCTTTACTGTTGTTGCAGACCTCAACAGCCTCCCAGACCGCTTTTCTTCTGGTCTTTTCACAAATTTTTGTGGGGTATTCAGTTCTAGGTAATGTCACTGTTGTGCCAAATTTATACCACTTCTTGATGATCGTCTTCACAATGTCCATAGATATATCTAATGCGTTGGATTTTTTGCATCCTTTTCCTGACAACATAATGTTCAACAATGAGATCCCTTTGATATGTAGTAAGCTGTTTATGGATCGTGGCTTTTGCTGTATTATGCAACTAAGGAAATGTCAGTAAAATCCTCATAGAACAGCTAGACATTCTATGGGGTTAATCAGAATCCCTGTAAATGATGGTGACTGTCTACTGAATGCTATGTAACATGAGAGTAAATGTGATTGACTTATTCTGAACAAAATCACATTCCCAGAGGGTGTTCACATATGCAACCAGATTATTTTAGTTTTAGAATTTTTATTTTACCACTCAAAGGGACTGCAATTTATGTAGCAATGGATTGGTACAGATTATGGGTTACATTAAAAGTGGAAGATGCTCTGAAAAGATTCTTTTTGGTAGGATTTTTTTTACTTGGAAAAAAACCCTGGAATTTGGAGTATGGGAGTACACCAGGGGCCCATACACTTATTCGCACAAAGCATTACATTTCTGTGTTGAGCCATAATATGGTAATGTGCACGAGCCTTTTTTATATCTTCTTCTAAATTGTTTGTGTAAGTCAAAGAGATGAAAGACAATATTCTACCAACGCCTTTCCTGGTTTCTCCTAGTTGACACAGGATGTTTTCTTTTTCTTTTTTGTCTCTTACCCTCATTTATTAATTGTTGTATATTCACATGATAATTATTTTCCACCAAATGTGTGATGACCCTTATTATACACACCTTCATGTGCACTGCAAATGTTTTCACAGCCAAGCTCTGGTCTAATCTTAAATTATTCTCTGATTTTATTTTTCTTTTTCCCTTTTCTCTCCCGAGAAGAGAAACACTATTTTCATCCAGTTTCTTGTTCCAAAGATAAATTAGCGACTTCTAAATAATGCAGTGAACCCTAATTCTCTTTGATTAGCCGTGAGTTAGATGATGGCGACCCAATGAAATTGGTCATCAGCATAAATAATGAACTGATAAAATGCTAAGTCACTGCCGATCATAAATCACAGCAAATCCACTTTCTCTGGAAGTCACTGAAATTAGAAGTCCATGCTCCTATTAATTATTTTGCCTCTTGAAGACGACAGTGTTATAAATCAGCCCTGAAAGGCCCTTCACTTAGGAAGCTGAAGGAGTCAGACTGCCTGCAAATTGCTTTGTATATGGACCTAATTGTTTCCTAACTAATCCACCTAGGTAGAAAGAAAGCCACAGCTAAAAGCTGCACAATACATTTCAATACAACCACTATTCTTCATCTGTAACCTCTACCAAGACAGTGGTATTCAAAATATCAGTTCCACCTGCCGGGTCGAGAGACTTTATTAATTACCCTGTTTTAAGCAGTGGACAAAGTTGTAAAGCAAAAAATGCAAATGTCTATGCCAAGCAGTCATGTTCACTTTGTAAATCAATTTCCTTAGAAGACGAGTATACCATAAAAGGGGTCTTCTCATGATTGATCATCAGAAGCTCACTGCACCTCTGGCTCCCAGTTTCTTGGTTGCCGGTAATTTTGTAGTCCTGAAGATTGACAGTTTAGACTAGCAGAATGGTCCGGCTGCTGGTCCATATTGAGTGCACTCTCAGGCTCTTGGCTTAGACGGTTCTGCAACATAGGAGAAATACAGGAAGACTGAAGGTGACTGATCCAGTGATCCAATTAGCTTAAGAGCAGACTGCAGGGAGGCAGGTAACCTTGGCAATTAGTGATGAGCGAATGTGCTCGCCACTGCTCATTATCTGCCCGAGTATCACTATGCTCGGTGTACTTGGCGAGCATCGAGCATTTCCGGGATTATTCGGTGGTAATTGGTGTCTCCACCCAGCAATTTTGGCGGACTTTAGAGACCCAATCACGCTGCAGGGATTGTCTGCCAGGCCATGAAATGCAGCAGCCATCTTCGTTGTGGTCGTGCAGTGATTGGCTTGGCCACACAGCATCATCCCGAGTATAAGAGACCTGGTGCCGCCGCATTCTGCTTCGGATTCAGCGAGAGTAGGGAGAGCTGCTGCTGAGATATGGTCAGAATCGTGCTTTTTATAGTTAGTGTAGGTCTGCAACTCTTAAATCCACAACTCCTAAGAAACCAACAGTCCTTTTTAGGGCTAATTCATAGGTCCCGATATTGCAGCGCTAGGCAGGCAGGACACAGCATATCCACATCAGTGCAAGGCCTGCAGGCACTGTATGTGCGTACATTGCTCCAACTTCATCCCTCCCAAAGCTCCATAACTGTCTGCTGCTGCTGCTGCAGCTTCTTTACTATATACTTATTTCCTTTTTTTTCCCAAAAAAATTCACCCCCCTAAAAATAATATACAGTTTGTTCTGTCAGACTGAGGCCTGTTTAAAAATCAGTTAGTCAGGCATACGTAGCATAGTTGTGTGTGCTAGCCTTGTGCCACTTTTTTTTTTTATGTTCTAAATTCACCAAAGAAGGCCTCATATATCTGTGTGCTCCAAGTTTTGGCATTTTAGGCTGTTTGCCACTGTTTTTGCTGTCTGTTACTCTAATTATATACAGCACTATTTGGCATTTTTTAAAAAAAAAACAGGTCACATATTTGTCAGCGTGGAATTTCCGTGACAGCCCTCATATACAGGTCCTTATCAAAAAATTAGCATATAGTGTTAAATTTCATTATTTACCATAATGTAATGATTACAATTAAACTTTCATATATTATAGATTCATTATCCACCAACTGAAATTTGTCAGGTCTTTTATTGTTTTAATACTGATGATTTTGGCATACAACTCCTGATAACCCAAAAAACCTGTCTCAATAAATTAGCATATTTCACCCGTCCAATCAAATAAAAGTGTTTTTTAATAACAAACAAAAAAAACATCAAATAATAATGTTCAGTTATGCACTCAATACTTGGTCGGGAATCCTTTGGCAGAAATGACTGCTTCAATGCGGCGTGGCATGGAGGCAATCAGCCTGTGACACTGCTGAGATGTTATGGAGGCCCAGGATGCTTCAATAGCGGCCTTAAGCTCATCCAGAGTGTTGGGTCTTGCGTCTCTCAACTTTCTCTTCACAATATCCCACAGATTCTCTATGGGGTTCAGGTCAGGAGAGTTGGCAGGCCAATTGAGCACAGTAATACCATGGTCAGTAAACCATTTACCAGTGGTTTTGGCACTGTGAGCAGGTGCCAGGTCGTGCTGAAAAATGAAATCTTCATCTCCATAAAGCATTTCAGCCGATGGAAGCATGAAGTGCTCCAAAATCTCCTGATAGCTAGCTGCATTGACCCTGCCCTTGATGAAACACAGTGGACCAACACCAGCAGCTGACATGGCACCCCACACCATCACTGACTGTGGGTACTTGACACTGGACTTCAGGCATTTTGGCATTTCCTTCTCCCCAGTCTTCCTCCAGACTCTGGCACCTTGATTTCCGAATGACATGCAAAATTTGCTTTCATCAGAAAAAAGTACTTGAGACCACTTAGCAACAGTCCAGTGCTGCTTCTCTGTAGCCCAGGTCAGGCGCTTCTGCCGCTGTTTATGGTTCAAAAGTGGCTTTACCTGGGGAATGCGGCACCTGTAGCCCATTTCCTGCACACGCCTGTGCACGGTGGCTCTGGATATTTCCACACCAGACTCAGTCCACTGCTTCCTCAGGTTCCCCAAGGTCTGGAATCGGTCCTTCTCCACAATCTTCCTCAGGGTCCGGTCACCTCTTCTCGTTGTACAGCGTTTTCTGCCACATTGTTTCCTTCCAACAGACTTACCATTGAGGTGCCTTGATACAGCACTCTGGGAACAGCCTATTTGTTGAGAAATTTCTTTCTGGGTCTTACCCTCTTGCTTGAGGGTGTCAATGATGGCCTTCTTGACATCTGTCAGGTCGCTAGTCTTACCCATGATGGGGGTTTTGAGTAATGAACCAGGCAGGGAGTTTTTAAAAGCCTCAGGTATCTTTTGCATGTGTTTAGAGTTAATTAGTTGATTCAGAAGATTAGGGTAATAGGTCATTTAGAGAACCTTTTCTTGATATGCTAATTTATTGAGACAGTTTTTTTGGGTTATCAGGAGTTGTATGCCAAAATCATCAGTATTAAAACAATAAAAGACCTGACAAATTTCAGTTGGTGGATAATGAATCTATAATATATGAAAGTTTAATTGTAATCATTACATTATGGTAAATAATGAAATTTAACACTATATGCTAATTTTTTGAGAAGGACCTGTATCTGCGTGCTAGAAGTTTGGGCATTGTAGGCTGGTGTACCACTTTTTTGCTGTCCTTTACTCTAATTATATACAGCACTATTTAGCTTCAAAAAATATAAAAAGGCCACATATTTGCCAGTGTGACATTTCCGTGACAGCCGTCATATATCTGTGCTCCAAGTTCGGTCATTGTAGTCCGGAGGACCACTTTTTTTGGTGTCTGATACTCTAATTATGTACAGCACTATTTAGCATTAAAAAACATAGGAAGGCCACATATTTGCCAGTGTGGCATTTCCGTGACAGCCGTCATATATCTGTGTGCTCCAAGTTCGGTCATTGTAGTCCGGAGGACCACTTTTTTTGGTGTCTGATACTCTAATTATGTACAGCACTATTTAGCATTAAAAAACATAGGAAGGCCACATATTTGCCAGTGTGGTAATTCTGTGACAGCCCTCATATATCTGTGCGTGCTACAAGTTTGGGCATTGTAGGCCGGAGAACCACTTTTTTTTGCTGTCTGTTACTCTAATTATATATAGCACTATTTAGCTTAAAAAAATATAAAAATGCCACATATTTGCCAGTGTATTATTTCCGTGACAGCCCTCATATATCTGCGTGCTCTAAGTTTGGGCATTGTAGGTCGGTGTACCACTTTTTTGCTGTCTGTTACTGTAATTATATACAGCATTCTTTTACATTTAACAAAATACAGGCCACATATTTGGCAGTGCGTTATCGCTGTCAGACATCTGATGTATTTGTGGCCTACAAATTGTGGAAATTCAGGCCTGCATTCAGCTTTATTTGCTGTCTGTTACCCTAGTTCGGTACACTATTTTAGTTTAAAAGATTAGAAAATACAGGCCACATATCGAACACTGTGGTATCTCGTTAAAAATACTTCTCTTTCAAGTTGTTATGGCTGCTTCATGACTGTTAAATGCTCCAACTACTACTACCACCATCATCATCTTCTGCCTAGAGGCAGTCACTGCGCACATAGAAAGTCTGAGGAGCAGAGTGTGAACGCTTGGGCGGTGTTGTACTCTGTCTCTGTATTATGAAGGCGTTTTCTCCTGCCAATAAAAGCGGTACTGCCAGAAAGCGAGGAGCCATGTTCACAGTGACCGCCAGAGAGCGAGGCACCTTGCGCTCCATGACCGTGAGTACAGCACACGTTCGCAGTGGAGAGACACATTTCATGCTCCGTGTTCAGCTTTGCAAAACAATAATGAAAGGGCACAGAGGAATGATAGGGGACATTGGTACGGTCAGCAAGGTACTCCCTCAGCATTGTGTGTGCTGGGAATCAGCTACATACTTCTTGATTGTGCGATGATCACGATGAAGTGTCTTGGCAATGTTGATTGTAGTCATGCCTTGACCTAAATACTCCACAATTTGTTGCTTCTCAGCAGCCGACACATCCTTTTTCTTTCCCATTTTGGCAAATAATGTAGGCTGCTTAATAATGTCGAACAGGCTTCTTAAGTAGTCTTGCCTTTATTTGGACACACCTGCCAAACTAATTTGCACAGGTATCTGCTTTCAGTGATATAAAGAGCCCTGACACACATCACCATCAATGAGTTTAAATGACAAACAAAAAAATTCTAACCTTATCACTCCTAAACTCTTTGTGCTTAATAATTTGGAACACAGTGTAAATCCCACCTTCGCCCACTCCGTAGGAAAACGTGCAGCCAGGAGCTCAAGGTGTATGGCACACTGACTCACGAATCCCCGACACAGGTTACTGTTACCAGTAAACTTATTAGGTAGCTGGAGGCGGGATAAGGTCGGAGCAGGGGTAGCAGTGGACAAACTGGCTGCAGCTACGCTAGCAGCCTGAACAGCGACTGCGGTAACATCCACAGCCGAGGTTGTATGCTCAAGAGCCACCAACCTACCCTCCAGCTGCTGGATGTACCGATGTAAATGCTGTTCATCCGCCATTACAAGCCAGACCCTGGCGCTAGTGTAATGTTAGGACTGGCGGAATGCACCAAATATTAATTAGAGGTGATATAAGATGTGTTCGCAGTCCGGGATCCACCGTGCAGAAAAGACACCTGCTGCTCGGTAATGACGGACTATATGGCGGTTTTAAGAGAAGACACACACGGGTTAGCTTCACCTTGTATGAAGGAAGCAAACCCTGTTGCGTCACAGGGCCGCGATACTGCACAGAGAGCGCAAGCAAGGAGTCACAGAACTCTGCCCCAAGACTCAGAGTAAGGCCGGGTTCACACTCAGTGTGAAGAGTGGGAAGAGAGAGGCTAAGTGCCAGAATAGGCGCATCTTACAGATGTGCCTTTTCTGGGGTGGCTGGGGGCAGATGTTTTTAGCCGGGGGGGCCAATATACATGGTCCCTCTCTAGGCTATTAATATCTGCCCTCAGTCACTGGCTTTCCCACTCTGGCGGAGAAAATTGTGCGGGAGCCCACGCCAGTTTTTTCCGTGATTTAACCCTTTTATCAGCTAGAGCCCACAAATTTTGCACACAGACTCTACTAATATCATTAGTGAGGAATATGTAAAAAAGGGATATGAAATGGTTTACTGTATGTAAACCATGTCTCATATCCTGTCGGGTTTGATAAGGAGATAGCAAAAGCCGGCAATTGAATTACCGGCTTTTATGCTATCTAGCTCTGTATTAAATATTAATATATATATATATATATATATATATATATATATATATATATATATATATATATATATATATATATGTGTGTGTCTCAATGACACATATATATATATATACCTATACTATGTGTAGACATTTATTTGTTCTATTCTATTCTATCCTGTCAGCGTGATTTTACTGTACACCGCGCTGAATTGCCGGCTATTCTATAGAACACTGCTGCGTATTTCTCTCAAGTCACACTGATGGTCCGTTTGTTATCCGTATTTTTCTCACCCCCATAGACTTTCATTGGCGGATTTTTTGCGCAATACGCTGTCAAATGCTGCGTGCTGTGATTTTCTACGCACGTAAAATACACCTGTGAAATGTATGGCAGATAGGAGCTGGCCCATAGAGAATCATTGGTCAGTGTGCAATGCGTAGTTTTTGCGCCTCTCATATGTCCGTAAAACTCTAGTGTAACGCCGGCCTAAGAGTCCCTCTAGACCTCTTGCGCTCAACACCACTACAGTGGTGTCAGGGTAAAAACTAAAGTAAATAGATTTAGCTCACTGGGTGTGCACAGCGCCGCTCTTGCGGACACCACTAACCACCATAACTAGGGAATGGAAAGCACACTAGTTGCGCACGGTGCCGCACTGGCTAACGCTGCTAATGGACGCTGTGAGATCGTGTCTTGTGATGGATGGCATTAACTGGCGCTAGGCAGCTCCAACATCAACAACTCTAGGGATGGGTATGATTCAGAGCTTTCACCAGAGCAGGCATACATCCACACACACACAATAACTGGTTTACACTAGCACATGGCCGAACGGCCATGCAAACCTTTTATAGTAGTAGTGCTCCGGGACCTTCCAGATGGTCCACTAGGAGTCGCAACAGGACCTCAGCATGTGACCCCCGACCTCCAATAGGAGGTCGTCCCGTGGGCATGCTCAGTATGAAGAAAGCAGGACTTAGCCCCAAAAACTCCTGCTCGCTGATGATCCGTGCTGGCTACAAAGGCAGAGCCTGGAAAGGCAGCAGTAACTAAGCGCACAGTATCAGCTTGAGCTAGAACCAGGGATCGACGTCTCCGCTGAGCAGGCTCTGCTGTGGCTGGAGGAAAATGGGAGACTGCAGTGGACATGGTTCGAGATTCCTCCTGTGCAGCGGCGGGAACTCGACACCTAACATGCATGAATCACAGCTTGGCTGCATAATGGTAACCAGGTATATTTTTCTCTGAAATACTTTAGTGGGGACCATAGCCAGATACAAGATTAATTAGTCTGGTGGTGTTCCTGGCTGGATTCTCCCAGCACTGGGCGCTTGACTGGTCATTGACAGGTCTTTTCTTTAACAACGCCTAATAATATCCACTCAATATGGCCGTGAAGTAAAATTAATACAACACCAAGAAGCAACTTCACATAAGGCAAATATAACATAGAAAAGTTTTATTAACAACATAACAATACAGACAGACAAAGTCTGGGTAAACTCCTGAGACACAGGAACACGGAGGGCTATCCAGACAGACACTCCAAAAACATTAATACAAGATATAAATAATAATACATCCATGTAATTTAGTCATTGTGCAGATGGTCATATGGTCAGGTGTTGGTGGGCTTCCTAACAGCGCTCCTCTTGGTAACTATACTATCACTTGCTTGTATACATTGTCTATATTATCTCTTATTTAAGTCTTTTACAATTTATGGCTGTGTACTTGCATATGACCATCTGCACAATGACTAAATTACATGGATGTATTATTATTTATATCTTGTATTAATGTTTTTGGAGTGTCTGTCTGGATAGCCCTCCATGTTCCTGTGTCTCAGGAGTTTACCCAGACTTTGTCTGTCTGTATTGTTATGTTGTTAATAAAACTTTTCTATGTTATATTTGCCTTATGTGAAGTTGCTTCTTGGTGTTGTAGGTCTTTTCTTTAGTAAGAGACCTTTCAATCACCTGAAGTGGCACTGGGAGAAGCCGATCAGGTGGGCTGAGTAGTTTGGTCTCTGACTATTGTTTCACACCAGATCTTCTTACTATATTTTCTCTGAAATGATGAAGTGTTTCAGAAAGCAATCTACCTGGCTGCAATTGACCATCCAGGTTCTGATTCATACTGCCCGCGGATCAGAATGAATCAAGAGACAGATTACCTTAATGGGAATATATTGTAATGTACATTCACAACATGTTTGTTAGCTTCTAGTAAGGTATGGTTGTTGCCATGTCAAAGCAATATTTTACATATTTTTTATACTAAATAGCCACAGTTGCAGAAAATCATTATGGTGCCACCAGCTGTAATAATTAAATGAATATCAGATGGTTGCATGATTGACAGTAAGTGTGGCCCCAAAATGCCTTAGTTTTTTTAATGATCCCCTTTAGAGTTGAATATTATTGGACATGTTAGAAAATATGATCATTAACTCCAGTATTCCCTAGTTGACTGCCTGAGCAGTCATATTCTGATAGAATTACCGTGCAAAGAAGTTTGAATTAATCAGGTCATTTGTGCAACCGCCCGGAAGTTTGGTCCTCACTCGATTCTGGACAGCAAAGCTAACTTCATCCTGATATTAGAAATTTCTGTTGAGATGCAGCTATAGCTTGTGCATAGACAGCTGAAAGCTGAATTTATTGTTATAATTAAGTTTACATTACTGAATGTGTTCATGCTCTATAATGATTAGCTAACTTGTCTTGTTTCTATACTAATCTTTATGTTAAACTATTAGTGGTCTTTCTATGCAGTATTTGAGGTTAGTGCAGAGATATACTAACATGCTTGATTTTATTAATCAGATGTAGATATTAGATAAATGCCCTTTTCTTACCCGGTGACATCATCACCCAACTCACTTCAGAAATCATTTGAGAACTCAACAAAAATAGTCCTATTACCAATATGTATATACATTGGAGGGTGAGGAATGGACAAACCATAACGTTACATTGTCTGTTTCCAAATGAAAGAGAATTTCTAGTAGGTTCTTATTGGTTATATCAGCACAATACCATTTTCAAATGTTTTTGGTATACAGTAGGGGGAATAACTATTTGATTCCTTGCTGATTTTGTGAGTTTGCCCACTGACAAACTGAACAGTCTATAATTTTAAGGGTAGATTAATTTTAACATTGAGATACAGAATATCAAAAATAAAATCCAGAAAATCACATTGTATAAATTATATAAATTGATTTGCATTTTGCAGTGAGAAATAAGTATTTGATCCCCTACCAACAATTAAAAGTTCTGGTTCCAACAGACCAGTTAGATGCTCTTAATCAGCTCGTTACCTGCATTAAAGACAGCTGTCTTAGGCTACGTTCACATTTGCGTTGTGCGCCGCAGCGTCGGCGCCGCAGCGCACAACGCAAACAAAAACACGGCAAAACGCATGCTAAAACGCTGCGTTTTGCGCCGCATGCATCCTTTTTGGCCGAAAGTTGGACGCAGCAAAAATGCAACTTGCTGCGTCCTCTGCGCCCAGACGCGGGCGCAGCAGCGACGCATGCGGCGCAAAACGCAAGTGCGACGCATGTCCATGCGCCCCCATGTTAAATATAGGGGCGCATGACGCATGCGGCGCCGCTGCGGCGCCCGCCGCTAATGTGAACGTAGGGTTACATAGTCACTAGTGATGAGCGAATATACTTGTTACTCGAGATTTCCCGAGCACGCTCGGGTGTCCTCCGAGTGTTTGTAAGTACTCGGAGATTTAGTTTTCAGCGCCACAGCTGAATGATTTACATCTGATAGCCAGCATAAGTACATGTGGGGAATCCCTAGCTCATCACTAATAGTCACCTTTATAAAACCTCAACAACATGGGCAAGACCAAAGAGCTTTCTAAAGATGTCAGGGACAAGATCATAGACCTGCACAATGCTGGAATGGGCTACAAAACCATAAGTAAGATTCTGGGTGAGAAGGAGACAATAGTTGGTGCAATAGTAAAAAAATGGAAGACATACAAAATGACTGTCAATTGACATTGATCTGGGAAACCATGCAAAATCTCACCTTGTGGGGTATCCTTGATCATGAGGAAGGTGAGAGATCAGCCTAAAAGTACACGGGGGAACTTATGATCTCAAGGCAGCTAGGACCACTGTCACCAAGAAAACCATTGGTAACACATTAAGGCTACTTTCACACTAGTGTTTGCAGGATGCGTTTTTTCTCCATTGACTTGCATTAGCGACGCAGTGCGACGCTTTCCCACACGTCGCATTGTCGTGCGACGGTTGCATCGTGTTGCGTCAGACCGTCGCCACCAAAAAACGTTGCTTGTAACGTTTTTTGGTGCGTCGTTCCCGTATTTTCCGACCGCGCATGCACGGCCGGAACTCCGCCCCCTCCTCCCCGCACCTCACAATGGGGCAGCGGATGCGTTGAAAAACAGCATCCGCTGCCCCCGTTGTGCGGCGCTTGCACAGTATGCGTCGGTGCACTGCAACGTCACATTGCGACGTGCAGTGCACGACACTAGTGTGAAAGTAGCCTAATCTGTAAAGGTTTAAAATCCTGCAGTGCCCGCAAGGTCACCCTGCTCAAGAAGGCACATGTGCAATCCCGTATGAAGTTTACCAATGAACACCTGGATGATTCTGTGAGTGATTGGGAGAAGGTGCTGTGGTCAGATGAGACAAAAATTGAGGTCTTTGGCATTAACTTCACTCGCTGTATTTGGAGGAAGAGAAATGCTGCCTATGACCCAAAGAACACTGTCCCCACTGTCAAGCATGGAAGTGGAAACATTATGTTTTGGGGCTGTTTCTCTGCTAAGGGCACAGGACTACTTCACCACATCAGTGGGAGAATAGATGGAGCCACATACTGTAAATTCCCATGTGACAACCTCCTTCCCTCCGCCAGTTCATTAAAAATGGGTCATGACTGGGTCTTCTAGCATGACAATGACCCAAAACATACAGCCAAGGCAACAAAGGAGTAGCTCAAAAAGAAGCATATTAAGGTCATGGAGTGGCCTAGCCAGTCTCCAGACCTTAATCCAATAGAAAAGTTATGGAGGGAGTTGAAGCTCCGAGTTGCTAAGTGACAGCCTCAAAATGATTTAAAGATGATCTGCGAAGAGGAGTGGACCACAATCCCTCCTGACATGTGCGCAAACCTCATTATTATTATAATTATTTATTATTATAGTGCCTTTTATTCCTTGGCGCTTTCCATGGAGACAAGGTTACAGATATGGAGGACACAGGTTGTGGATGGCTTTGTATGCCATGTTTAGGGTTTTGAACTGTAGTCTTCGGGTAATGGGGAGCCAGTACAGGGATTGGCAGAGGGGATAGGCCAAGTTTAGAATAGATTGAAGGGGTGTAAGAGTGTTAGAGAGGAGGCCACAGAGCAGGAGGTTGCAGTAGTAAAGGCAGGAGTTGATGAGGGCATGGACTAGGGTTTTTGCAGATTCTTGGTTGAGGAATGTACGGATCTGGGAAATATTTTTGAGTTGAAGTCGGCAGGAAGTGGAAAGGGCTTGGATATATGATTTGAAGCAGAGATCAGGGTCAAAGATTACTCAGAGGCAGCGAGCTTGTGGGACTGGGGAGAGTGAGCAGCCATTTACTTTAATGGATAGGTTCGTTGGGGGGTTGAGTGAGATGGGGAAAAATTATGAATTCTGTTTTGTCCATATTAAGTTTTAGAAATCTAGCAGAGAAGAAGGATGAAATAGCAGACTGACATTGTGGAATTCTGGTTAGTATGGAGGTGATAACTGATCCAGAGAGGTAGATCTTTGTGTCATCATCATAGAGGTGATACTGAAAGCTGGGAGATTCTATGAGCTGTCCCAGGCTGAAGGTGTAAATGGAGAAGAGCAGGGGCCCTAGGACTGATCCTTGCGGGATTCTGACAGGGGGCGAGGTGAGGAGGTGTTATGTGAGTGGGAGACGCTGAATGTCCGGTATGTTAGGTATGTTGAAATCCAAGATAGGACCAAGTCAGTGATGCCAAGAGATGAGAGGATCTGTAGTAATAGGGAATGGTCCACTGTGTCAAATGCAGAGGACAGAGTAGTGTCGCTTGGCTTTGGCGGTTAATAGGTCATTGTTGACTTTAGTTAGGGCAGTTTCAGTGGAGTGATGTGGCCGGAAGCCAGATTGTAAGTGGTCAAAGAGGGAGCAAGAAGAGAGGTGTAAGGACAGTTCAAGATGGACATGTTGTTCCAGTAGGTTTGAGGCCTGGGGGAGAAGTGATATGGAGCGATAGCTAAATAGACAATGGGTCAAGACAGGGCTTTTTGAGGATAGGTGTGATTGAGGCATATTCAAAGCTTGAGGGGAAAACAGTTGCTAGTGATAGGTTGAAGAGATGGGTTAAGGTTGGAATGAAGACTGTGGTGAGGTTTGGGATGAAGTGGGATGGGATCGGGACAAGTGCACAGGTGGTGAGATGTGATCTTGATAGTAGAGTGGAGAGTCAATCTTCTGTAATGGTGGAGAAGTTGGTTTTGGAGGAGGAGGGCTGAGCAGTTAGGAGGAAGAGCTCTAGGGGTTGTCGACCAAAACTGTTTTCAATCTTCTGCATGAAAAATGATGCAAAGTCTTCAGCCAAGATGAGAGGAGAGGGAGGGGGTGCTGGGGGATGAAGGGGAGAATTGAAAGTGCTGAATAACTGTTTAGGGTTGTGAGACAGAGATAAGAAGTATGTTTGTTTTGCTGCAGCGAGTGTGGCCTTGAAATTAGCGAGGGACTGTTTGAATGCGATGAAGTCCTCATTGGAGTGTGATCTTTTCCATCTCCTCTCAGCAACCTTGGTAGCCCGTCTCAGTTCTTTGGTCAGGCTGGTGAGCCAGGGCTGTCTGTTGATTTTGCAAGCTTTGGTCTATGTGAGGGGGCGACTGATTCAAGAGCTGCAGCTATTGTGGTGTTATATAAAGTGGCAGCGAAAAAAACACCATGAGCACAGCTACAAAGTGGTGCTAAAGTTAGGCTCCCACACCATATACTTAATCTACATATAACTTAGCATTCAACTTGGGGTGCTTGAACAGAGGAAATTGTTTTGCAGTATACACAAACGTTTCGGTTCAAATCGAACCTTCTTCAGTTACTACAAAATGTGAAAAATACAACGTAAATACAAAATACAGAACGACCAAAGTATATACAAAAAAGCAAAAGAGTCTTCACGGAATCATACCTTACTAAAAAATGCATGACAGCTGTGACAAATTTGTTTCTAATGAATGCTGATGGATACCAATGACACCTGCCAGGTTTCCTGTGTTTTGGATGACAAGAATGGTGATACACACTATTGTATTCCATCTATCAGAAAAACAAACACTGGAAACACAAAGGCATCAAGCTCAATGTTAAGGCATCCATACACATTAGATGAAAGACAGCCGAACCGACCAATGTTAGCAGGACTGTGACCATCTGATATGTATGGGCCTCCCTGGCTTTCAATGTAGAAAAAATCTTGTAATTGTTGTTTTAATGTACAATCCTTTTATTTTCAAGGGAGATAAGCCTCTACCACAGTAGTGTGGCAATGACTTTGTCCTTGACCCACTGATCACGAGGAACACCTCCCTAGAAAACCATATATTTCTGCTTGTGCTCTTTTCTTTCTTTGGTTCCCCCCCAATGTTTGAAAGTGGTTTTCTTTTTGTTGGATGAAATGTAGTAAATATTAGATCTTTTCCACTTGCTTGATTTTTGATTTAACGTTTCCTAAATTCACCAGTGACTTAACTTGAAGCTCTTGGACCCCAATGCAAAATCTCACACAAAGCTCTGAACTATCACAGATAAACATGGGTGGACCGCTGGATGTTCGGATCCAGCGGGTTCGGCCCAACAGTTTAAAAAGAAAAGAAAAAAAGTTAGGGTTCGGGTACCAGACCACTTTCACATAAATGGGGGGCCCGAACATCCAGTGTTTGCCACCCTGTCAGGTGCATGACAGCGTGGCAAGCATTGCTTCTGATCGGTGGTAAAATAATTACCACCGGTCAGAAAGACGCGTTTTCTATGCTGTCAAATGACAGCGTGAGCCCACATGTGTGATCGGAGGTAGGTAACTGGTGTTGTCTGATGGGACTATTACTCCAGTCAGCAATGCCTGCTGCCACTAATAACCTTGAGAGCAGGCAGTGGCTGATGGGAGTAATTATCAGCCGGCGCCTGTGCTCTAAATAAATAATTACAAAAATAACGGCATGGGTTCCCCTGTATTTTTGATCACCAGTCAGGCAAAACTGACAGCTGCGGGCTTTAATCCTCAGCTGTCAGCTTCAGCAAGGCTGGTTATGAAGAATAGAGGGGTCCCCAAGTTGTTTTTTTTTAGTAATTTAAATATATAATTTAAAAAAATGGTGTGGGGTCCTCATTTTTGACAACCAGCCAAGATAAAGCAGACAACTGGAGGCTAGTATTCTTAGGCTGGTAAGGGGCCATGGATATTGACCCCCCATCCTAAAATAGCAGCATGCATCTGCCCAGAAAAGGCGCATCTACAGTTCTTTAGTTGAACTGCAGTGAACTCGCCTCTGCACTGCACCATGAGACTTTTTCTCACTGTGCTAGCCGCGATCTCATCGGATGGAAGTCACCGCAGTTCAGGGGCCCGGCTGGGAATGCAGCCTCAGTGACTGGCGGTGACCTCGATGATGTCATCGCTACTCACTGATGCTGCGCTCGCAGCAGCTCATTCAGCAGAGGTTTGTAGCCTGGACGGTCGCAACTTACCGCCAATCAGAGGAAGTGTTTGCCATGCTGTCATGCACATGACAGCTCGAGAAACACCAAGTACTTATATATATGTATGTTGTCCATTTCAACTATTCACAGGGCAGCTTTCAGTTTGCAAGAGAACAATTCAAGATGAAAGCTGTGCTGTGATTGGTTGATTTTGGCATGAAAGGCCTCTTTTTCTCTGTGTCAGTTCCATACATACCCTTCAGTGTGTACACTAAGGTTCCCTAAATAGTTCCTGCATAATTTGGGTCATTGTCCTATTGTAAGATGAAATTGGCTCCAATCAAGCGCTGTCTACAGGGTATGGAATGGTGTTGCAAAATGGAGTGATAGCCTTCCTTATTCAAAATCCCTTTTACCTTGTACAAATCTCCCACTTTACCAGCACCAAAGCAACCCCAGACCGTCACATTACCTCCACCATGCTTGACAGATGGCGGCAGACACTCTTCCAGCGTCTCACAAATGTTCTTCTGTGTGATCCAAACACCTCAAACTTGGATTTGTCTGTCCATAACACTTTTTTCCAATCTTCCTCTGTCCAATGTCTGTGTTCTTTTGTCCATATTAATCTTTTCCTTTTATTAGCAAGTCTCAGATATGAATTTTCTTTGCCACTGTGCCCTGAAGGCCAGCATCCCAGAGTTGCCTCTTCACTGTAGACATTAACACTGGCGTTTTGCGTGTACTATTTAATGAAGCTGCCAGTTGAGGACCTGTGAGGCGTCGATTTCTCAAACTACAGGCTCTAGTGTACAGTACTTGTCTTGTTGCTCAGTTGTGCAGCAGGGCCTCCCACTTCTTTAGAGCCTGTTTGTGCTCTCCTCTGAAGGCAGTAGTACACACTGTTGTAGGAAATCTTCAGTTTATTGGTAATTTCTTGCATGGAATTGCCTTAATTTCTAAGAACAAGAATAGACTGTCGAGTTTCACATGAAAGTTCTTTTTTTCTGGCCATTTTGAGAGCTTAATGGAACCACCAAATGTAATGCTCCAGATTCTCAACTAGCTCAAAGGAAGTTCAGGTTCATAGGTTCTCTAATAAGCCAAACTGTTTTCAGCTGTACTAACATACTTGCACAAGGGTTTTCAAGGGTATTTTAACCATCCATTAGCTTTCTTACACAGTTAGGAAACACAAAGTACCATAAGAACAATGGAGTGATGGTTGTTGGAAATGGGCCTCTATACACCTATGAAGATATTGCATTACAAACCAAACATTTGCAGCTAGAACGGTCATTTACCAGATTAACAATGTATAAAGTTTATTTCTGAATCATTTAGGCTACTTTCACACTAGCGTTAACTGCATTACGTCGCAAATGCGTTGTTTTGCCGAAAAAACGCATCCTGCAAAAGTGCTTGCAGGATGCGTTTTTTCTGCATTGACTAACATTAGCGACGCATTTGCGACGCAATGACACATGTCGCAACCGTCCTGCGACGGTTGCGCCGTGCTGTGGCGGACCGTCGGGAGCAAAAAACGTTACATGTAACGTTTTTTGCTCCCGACGGTCCGCTTTTTCCGACCGCGCATGCGCGGCCAGAACTCCGCCGGAACTCCGCCCCCACCTCCCCGCACTTCCCCGCACCTCACAATGGGGCAGCGGATGCGCTGGAAAAATACATCCGCTGCCCCCGTTGTGCGGCGGAGACCACGCTAGCGTCGGGGACCTCGGCCCGACGCACAGCGACGGGTTGTTCCCGACGCTAGTGTGAAAGTAGCCTTAATGTTAGCTTCACTGGAAAGAACTGTGCTTTTCTTTCAAAAATAAGGAAATTTCTAAGTGACCCCAAACTTTGGAACGGTAGTGTATATTATATTACACATACATTGTAACAACAGTGGGGTCTAGAAGAAGACATGGCAGTGAGATTAGTCATTGCTTCATGTTCTGGTTAAGTATTATATTTTCAAGTGGGCAGTTATTATTTGATATAGATTCTAAATGAGTCCAGACTGGAGAATTCTTCTTATTAAACCAATATAAACTGTGTTTAACCAGATTGGATAAATAATAAGCTCTAATATTTGGAAGACCTATCCCACCTTTAATTTTAGTTTTGTAAAGAATGTCTGCTGCTACCCGAGCTTTCTTCTCGTTCTACACAAAAAGGTTAATAGTTGCTTGAATTTTATCTAAAAAATGTGTGAGAATAATTAAAGGTAAAGTCCTAAAAATGTACAGAATTTTGGGTAATATAAAAGTTTTGATAATTAGAATCTTCCCCATCCAAGATAAACCAAAATTCCAAGATAGGTGACCTCTCTCTCCTCCCATTCAAAACCAGCTGCAGAAATTAAATTAATAATAGTTTCGTCGTCAATAAAAAAAAAGTAAACCTTTTGATTTCTGACAGTTAATTATAAAGTATGGTATTTTTTAAATGGAATCAAGAGTTGATAACAAGGCTTCAATAGAATTAATAGGATCTGTCAGTGTCAAAAAAATATTATCGTCAAATAGACTGATTTTGAAATGTCTCTATGGCGTTTTAAAACCCAATATGGATGGGTTATTACTTTTTTTTTTTTCTAAAGGTGCTATAATAGTGATGAGCGAGCACTACAATGCTCGAGTGCTCGTTGTTCAGGTTGAACAGATTGGAATACTCAGGTACTCGGCCAGGACAATGAGCCCAATGTAAGTCTATGGGAGACCCGAGTATTTTTACCGCGATCACCCCCGGGGGTCCTTTTCCAAGATTCATGCCATTTTTCCCGGTGCCACCAAAAACACACTAAAACGAGACCAAAATGGATTTTGCTGTGAAATATGCTACGGTACATCCATTGCAGGTTAATGACTTGCCTGTAAGGCCAAATTATTAACCCCAGAACGAAAATTTCCTCCCCCACTTAGGCTTAGTTCTGACGCAGCATTTTTGAAGCGTTTTTCAACTTTAACATTGCTTTCAACCACTACAAATGCGTTCACTGGAAAATGTCATTGTAACATTTAACAAGCCTAGCTGGCCATGTGATGTGTGCCCAAATCCCAATTCATGCCCAATTCCCAAATGTGGGTTCCTTTTTTTACAAAATAAGAGTGCCATCACAGCCCCCTTGCCCAAAATGCACCGTACAGAGCACATTCACCCTGGTGATCTAGTGACAGTTAAAGGACACATTGCAGGAGACAGAATGAAGAAGTAGGCCCAATGTAATGTCATGCCCAATTCCCCAATGTGGGGTCCTTTTTAAAAAAAATTAAAATAGTGCCATCACAGCCCCCTTGCCAAAAATCCACCGGCCTATAACAGTACAGAGCACGTTCACCCTGGTCATCCAGTGGTTCTGGATGATGAGGATAAGGAGGAGGATAACAGCAAACAGAGCAAATCTGTAAGCGTATACCCATATGTGGTTGTGAAGCAGTGCATGAGAATACACCTCCCCAAAAGAGAGAATGTATTTGAGATTATGTTTTGCTGTTTTCACTTGGTGGTGTACAGAAGTCTTTCCCAATCCAGCCCTTGTTCATTTTTACAAGAGTCAGCCTGTCAGCATTTTCAGTTGACAGGTGTATGCGCTTATCTGTTATAATTCCACCAGCGGCACTAAAAACCTGCTCTGAAAGAACGCTAGCAGCAGGGCAGGCCAGGACCTCTAAGGCGTAGAGAGCCAGTTCATGCCACGTGTCCAGCTTGGATACCCAATAATTAAAAAGCACTGAGGAATCACGGAGGATGTTTGTACAATCTGCAAGGTACTCCCTCACAATCTTCATAAACATTGCACTTCTTGTGACAGCACCCCTTGCCTCTGTGCCATCATGATGGGAGGGTCTGAGAAAACTGTCCCAGAAATTTGCCATTGTTCCCCTGCATGAGCTGGATTGTACTTCTGTCTCTCTCACTTAGACTCCTTGGTTGTACAACAAACTCTGACGTCTGCTGCCAGCTTTCTCTCATGGGAACTTTCTAAGTAATTCCGCTACAAGGGCCCTGTGGTACTGCAACATTTTAGTACACCTCTCTGCCTCTGGTAGAAGAGATTGAAAGTTCTCCTTGTAGCATGGGTCTAGAAGTGTCACCAACTAGTAATGAGTGTCACCCAAAATTTTTATAATGCGAGGGTCACGTGAAACGCAGCGCAACATAAAGTCAGCCATGCATGCCAGACTGCTAACAGGAAATACTTCCGTGTCCTCACCAACAGGACGACTGACCATGCTGTCCTCATCCTCAGCCTCCTCCTCCCTGTCCTCAGGCCATCCCTACTGAACAGATGGTATGACAGTTGTGTTTGTAGTACCATCTATAGAGCATGAAAGTAGCTCCTGTTCCTCCTCCTCCTCTTTATTGACTAACAATCCACATTGAGAAGACATGAGGCTGGGCTGAGTGTAATCCCCCTGTATGGTTCCTTGCTCCATGTCCTCGTGCTCTGCCTGCAATCCATCCTCTTTAATTGTGAGCAGAGAGGTTTTCAGAATGCTGAGAAGAGGGATGGTGACGCTAATTATGGCGTCATCGCCGCTCACCATCTTGGTGCAGTCCTCAAAGTTTTGGAGGATGGTACATATGTCGGACATCCATGTCCACTCCTGAGGTCTTATGTGTGGAGTCTGAACTGAATATTGATGGCCTTGTTGATGTTGGTAGTCAACAACTGCCCTCTTCTGCTCACAAATCCTTTCCAACATATGCAACGTAGAGTTTCAGCGCGTGGGGACATCACACACCAGCCGGTGAGCTGGAAGCTGCAAACACTGCTGAAGCGTGGCAAGGGTGGCTGAAGCTGTAGCTGACATTCTAAAATGGGCAAACAGACGGCATACTTTCACTAGCAGATCTGGCAGCTCCGGGTAGCTTTTCAGAAAACGTTGAACCACGAGGTTAAGCACATGGGCCAAGCAAGGTACTTATGTGAGCTCACCTTGCCTCAGAACCCTCACCATGTGTTAGGGGTCGAGTTCCCGCTGCTGCACAGGGGGAATCTCGAGCCATGTCTCCGACGGTCTCCCATTCTGCATCAGCCGCAGTGGAGCCTGCTCAGCGGAGATGTCGGTCCCAGCAACTCGCTCAGCCTGATACTATGCAAAGGGTTTCTGCTGCCTTTCCAGGCTCTGCTTTTGTAGCCAGCACTGGTCAGCGGCGAGCAGGCTTTTCTGGAACTAAGTCCTGCTTTGCACACACTGAGCGTGCCCACGGGAGGACCTCTTATTGGAGGTCGGGGGTCACACGCTCAGGTCCTGTAGCAGCTCCAATTGGACAACTAGGAAGATCCTTGTCTTCTTCAGCTATATAGGTTTCGCATAGCCGCACGGCCATGCGCTAGTATCAACCAATGTTATGAGCTTTGCTACTTGGTGGTCATGTCTGCATGTGGTCAGGGTTGGCTGAAATAAGCCCCTAGAATACCGGCACCTCCGGTGAGGATTTTGTATGCTTGGAATCCGGGCCCAGCTGAAATAAGCCCCTAGAATACTGGCACCTCCGGTGAGGAGTTGTTTGTGTGCTATGCTGTCTGCATGACCAGTCTTTGCTTTGCTCAGTTAGGTAGCTGTGATCCTCTGTGAGGTTAACAGGGCACAGCATTTTCATATCTTTGTGATTCTGTGAAGTTAGCAGAGTTCACTTATACCGCCATATAGTGCCGCCAATTACTTTGCAGCAGATATCTCTGCACGGTGGACCCCGAGCTCCTAATGCACCTTGTTGTTTCCTTCCTATACTCGGTGCGTTCCGCTAGCTCTAACAGTAGGTTACGGCCATTGTCACACATGACCATGCCAGGCTGAAGGTTCAGCAGTGTCATCCAAACATCTGACTGCTCTTTCAGCGCTGTCCACAACTCTTCTGCATTGTGTGGTTTGTCAACTATGCAAATTAGCTTCAGCACAGCCTGCTGCCGCTTGGCTGACTCAGTGCTGCAGTACTTCCAGCTTCTGACTGATGTGCTGATTTCAGACATGGAGGATAAAGAGGAGGAGGAGGTGCCGGAGCTGTAGACTGTGGGGGCAACCCTGATTGACGTAGGACCAGCAATCCTAGGCATGGGGAGGATGTGTTCCATCCCAAGGTCCGACTGAGTCCCGGCTTCCACTATGTTAACCCAGTGTGCCGTCAGTGAGATGTACCATCCCTGCCCACAAGCACTTGTCCATGTGTCTGTGGTTAAGTGGACTTTCCCTGTAACAGCATTGTTGAGTGCACTGGTAATGTTGTGGGACACATGCTGGTGTAATGCCGGTACGGCACACCGGGAGAAATAGTGGTGACTGTGGACTGAGTACCTTGGGACGGCAGCCGCCATCAGGTTGCGGAAAGCTTCTGTCTCAACAAGCCTAAAAGGCAGCATTTCTAGCGCAAGCAGAAGATAAATATTAGAATTTAGGACTGTGGCCTGTGGGGCTTTGGCTGGGTATTTCCGCTTGTGTTCCAAAGACTGGGTTATAGACAACTGAAGGCTGTGCTGGGACAAGGACGTGGATGGGCTTGATTATGGTGCTGCTTGACTGTGGGCCACAACAGGTGCAGGGATAGAGGCATCTTCACATGCACGGTGTACTAGGGATTGGCTTCTACGCAAAACAGTGGAAGTAGCAGTTGTGTGACCTGCAAGCACAAGTCCTGGAGCCTGGGGTTCGGCCCACAAAGTCGGGTGCTTTGCTGCCATGTACGTTTAGTAAGTACAAAAGATGAGGGCACTCACCCGTCTTCAATAAAACCAATTCCTTTATTTATGAAAAAACATCCAGAGGGTCGTTATGGCCGGGGGAGAGAGGGGGCCTCAGCCCGTGTGAGCAGAGGAGATGGACTGATCCATCTCCTCTGCTCACACGGGCTGAGGCCCCCTCTCTCCCCCGGCCATAACGACCCTCTGGATGTTTTTTCATAAATAAAGGAATTGGTTTTATTGAAGACGGGTGAGTGCCCTCATCTTTTGTACTTACTAAACGTTTTTGGATTAAGAGACTGTTTTTCATGAAGGAGCACCTGAAGTCTTGAACGGCATAGCAGGATGTACGTCTGTGATCCCCATAGAGAGGTCTGAATTCGGCAGGACAGTGCCGCTTGGTTGCGTTTTTCTTTGTGTACAATATTGGTGCTTTGCTGCCATGTGCCTGATCATGCTGGTGGTGGTCAGGCTGGTTGTTTTGCTACCCCTGCTGGTGCGAGCATGGCAGGTGCTGCAAATTTCCTGTTGTTTGGGGTTATCGGCAGAGTCTTTAAAAAATAACCAGACTCTGTAAGATATAACAGTTGGAATGGCAACTTCCCTCATGTTGGTGTTACGGGGAACAGATGCACGCCTTCTGTCTGTGGCCACCACACTGCTTCTTCCTGCCTGTTGGGGTGATATGCCTCCTTCCCCATGTGTGCTGCTGCCCTGGCCTTGCATGTCCTCCTGCCAGGTTGGGTCAGTCACATAGTCATCCACCACCTGGTCTTCCACATCTGCACCCTGCTCCTCCTCCTGACTTTATGGCAATTGTGTCTTATCATCGTCCACCTCTTCTGACACTTTCCCACCATCGCCTTCGCATGACTGGGGCTGGTCAAAGCTTTTGGCATCTCTACATGCGATCTCATCTGTCCCCACTTCAAGTTGACCGGCCGAGAGTTCTGAATCTTGAAATGGAAAACTGAACAGCTCTTCAGAGTGTCCAAGTGTGGGATCAGTTCTCTCAGGGCACTCGGCATGGTGGGAGGAAGGAGGATCAGGGTGAGGAATATCCGGGCCACAAACACGGCCACTCAGACTTGACTGTGTGGAAGACAATGATGGTGGTGGTGGCTAAGTGACTGGAAGCATTATCTGCTATCCAACCAACAACCATTTCACACTGCTCTGGCTTCAATGCTGGTGTGCTGCGGTCCCCTAGAAACTGGGACAGGAAGGTCGAGCCAGAAGATGTGGGTCTTTGTTGTTGCCCACTATCACCTTGGCCACGGCCTTGTCCTCTGCATGCACCATCATCATCACGTCCACTTCCCCGATCCTTTGCCCCTTGCCTTGCCCATTTTAAATGGACTACTGCACTATTTCAAATGCTCAACACAAATATATTTATTAGTAACGAATTAATATCTGAACAATATGCCTGCAAATCTACGATTTTCCAAACCCAAACATCAGGCAGGTGTTGTGAATTTGGTTTTTGGGCTCCCCCGGTGGTCACTGGTGGTACTGGACTTGTGTGCTTTTCTTTCTCTGTTCACCTGTTTCCATCTGGATATGGGAGTATCCTATTTAGCCTTGCTGCTCAGTCATTCTGGCGCCGGCCATCAATGTAACTAGAGCCTTTCTGTTGCATGTACCTGCTCCAGTCTTCTGATCAGCTAAGTTGGACTATTTAGTCCTTGGTCTATTTTTGCATGTTTTGTCCAGCGTGCAGTTATTTGACTCTCTGCAGCTGGAAGCTCTTGTGGACTGAAATTACCACTCCGGTGTCATGAGTTGACACATGAGTTTAAGGTAATTTCAGGATGGTATTTTCTAGGGTTTTGTAGCTGACCGTGAAGTCCCCTTTTGTATTTTTCTGCTATCTAGTTAAGTGGGCCTCGCTGTGCTAAATCTGCTTTCATACTACGTGTGTCTTTTCATCTGAATTCACCGTCATTATATGTGGGGGGCTGCTATCAACTTTTGGGGTATTCTCTGGAGGCAAGCCAGGTCTGTGTTTCTTCTTCCAGGGGTAGTTAGATCTCCGGCTGGCGCGAGGCATCTAGAGAAAACGCAGGCACGCTCCCCGGCTACTTTTAGTTGCGTGAATAGGTTTAGTATCGCGGTCAGCTCCAGTTTCCATCACCCGAGAGCTTGTCCGTTTTTCTTATGCTCCTAACATTCCCCTGCCATTGGGAACCATGACAGTATGGCCGGCCAAGGGTTAAAACTGTTGGCAGAAGAAAGGAGAGGAAAAGAAGTCTGCAGATTTTTTTTTTTTTCCCTCTGAGCTTGCTCTATAGTTGACTCAGTTGCATTTCTGCTCTAATTGCAGCCTTTGTCTCTCTCTCTCCTTCTAATCCTTGAATGGCTCTGATCGCACCTGATTAAAATGGATCCTCAGAGTTTGACTGCAGGTTTGAATAATCTTGCTACGAAGGTTCAAAATTTACAGGATGTTGTTATTCATGCTCCTATATCTGAACCTAGAATTCCTATACCAGAGTTTTTCTCCGGGGATAGATCTCGTTTCCTGAATTTCAAATATAATTGTAAATTGTTTCTTTCTCTGAGATCTCGCTCCGCTGGAGATCCCGCACAGCAGGTTAGGATTGTAATTTCCTTACTGCGGTGTGACCCTCAAGATTGGGCATTTGCATTGGCACCAGGGGATCCTGCGTTGCTCAATGTGGATGCGTTTTTTCTGGCTTTGGAGTTGCTTTATGAGGAACCTAATTTAGAGATTCAGGCTGAAAAAGCCTTGATGGCCCTATCTCAAGGGCAAGATGAAGCTGAAATATACTGCCAAAAATTTCGTAAATGGTCTGTGCTTACTCAGTGGAATGAGTGCGCCC
Source organism: Ranitomeya variabilis (assembly GCF_051348905.1). Lineage (NCBI taxonomy): Eukaryota > Metazoa > Chordata > Amphibia > Anura > Dendrobatidae > Ranitomeya > Ranitomeya variabilis. Next base: position 180,035,595 of record NC_135235.1, on the reverse strand, counting down.
TGGCGGCGAATTTCAGAGAGGGTCTCTCTGATGCCATTAAAGATGTTATGGTGGGGTTTCCTCCGCCTACAGGTCTGAATGAGTTTATGACAATGGCTATTCAGATTGATCGGCGTTTGCGAGAGCGCAAACCTGTGCTCCATTTGGCGGTACCTTCTGAGAAGGCGCCAGAGAATATGCAATGTGATAGAATTCTGTCCAGAAGCGAACGGCAGAATTTTAGGCGAAAAAATGGGTTGTGCTTCTATTGTGGTGATTCAACTCATGTTATATCAGCATGCTCTAAACGTACAAAAAAGGTTGATAAATCTATTTCAATTGGCACTTTACAGTCTAAGTTTATTCTATCTGTGACCTTGATTTGTTCATTATCGTCAATTACCGCGGATGCCTATGTCGACTCTGGCGCCGCTTTGAGTCTTATGGATTGGTCCTTTGCCAGGCGCTGTGGGTTTAATCTAGAGCCGCTGGAAGTTCCTATACCTCTGAAGGGTATTGACTCTACGCCATTGGCTAGTAATAAACCACAATACTGGACACAAGTGACTATGCGTATGAATCCAGACCATCAGGAGACGATTCGCTTCCTTGTATTGTACAATTTACATGATGTTTTGGTGCTCGGATTGCCATGGTTACAATCTCATAACCCAGTCCTTGACTGGAAAGCAATGTCTGTGTTAAGCTGGGGATGTCAGGGGGCTCATGGGGACGTACCTTTGGTTTCCATTTCGTCATCTATTCCCTCTGAGATTCCGGAATTTTTATCTGATTATCGTGATGTTTTTGAGGAGCCTAAGCTTGGTTCACTACCTCCTCACAGAGATTGCGATTGTACCATAGATCTGATTCCGGGCAGTAAATTTCCAAAGGGTCGTTTGTTTAATCTATCTGTACCTGAACATGATGCTATGCGAGAATATATTAAGGAGTCCCTGGAAAAGGGACATATTCGTCCTTCTTCATCTCCCTTAGGAGCCGGTTTTTTCTTTGTATCTAAAAAAGATGGCTCTTTGAGGCCGTGTATCGATTATCGACTCTTGAATAAAATTACAGTCAAATATCAGTATCCTCTGCCACTGCTGACTGATTTGTTTGCTCGAATAAAGGGGGCTAAGTGGTTCTCTAAGATTGATCTCCGTGGGGCGTATAATTTGGTGCGAATTAAGCAGGGGGATGAGTGGAAAACCGCATTTAATACGCCCGAGGGCCATTTTGAGTATTTAGTAATGCCTTTTGGTCTTTCAAATGCCCCTTCAGTCTTTCAGTCCTTTATGCATAACATTTTCCGTGAATATTTGGATAAATTTATGATTGTGTATCTGGATGATATTTTGATTTTTTCGGATGACTGGGACTCTCATGTCCAACAGGTCAGGAGGGTTTTTCAGGTTTTGCAAGCTAATTCCTTGTGTGTGAAGGGTTCTAAGTGTATTTTTGGGGTTCAAAAGATTTCTTTTTTGGGGTACATTTTTTCCCCCTCTTCCATTGAGATGGATCCTGTCAAGGTTCGGGCTATTTGTGATTGGACGCAACCTTCTTCTCTTAAGAGCCTTCAGAGATTTTTGGGCTTTGCTAATTGTTATCGTCGATTTATATCTGGTTTTTCTGATGTTGCTAAACCTTTGACTGATTTGACTAAAAAGGGTGCTGATGTTGCTGATTGGTGCCCTGCTGCTGTGGAGGCCTTTCGGGAGCTTAAGCGCCGCTTTTCCTCTGCCCCTGTGTTGCGTCAGCCTGATGTTGCTCTTCCTTTTCAGGTTGAGGTCGACGCTTCCGATATCGGAGCTGGGGCGGTTTTGTCGCAGAAAAGTTCCGACTGCTCCGTGATGAGACCTTGTGCGTTCTTTTCTCGAAAATTTTCGCCCGCCGAGCGAAATTATGATATTGGTAATCGGGAGCTTTTGGCTATGAAGTGGGCTTTTGAGGAGTGGCGTCATTTGCTTGAGGGGGCCAGACATCAGGTGGTGGTATTGACCGATCACAAGAATTTGATTTATCTTGAGTCTGCCAGGCGCCTGAATCCTAGACAGGCGCGCTGGTCGTTGTTTTTCTCTCGGTTTAATTTTGTGGTCTCATACCTACCAGGTTCTAAAAATGTGAAGGCGGATGCCCTTTCTAGGAGTTTTGAGCCTGATTCCCCTGGTGATTCTGAACCTACAGGTATCCTTAAGGATGGGGTGATATTGTCTGCTGTTTCCCCAGACCTGCGACGGGCTTTGCAGGAGTTTCAGGCGGATAGACCTGATCGTTGCCCGCCTGGTAGACTGTTTGTTCCTGATGATTGGACCAGTAGAGTCATCTCGGAGGTTCATTCTTCTGCGTTGGCAGGTCATCCTGGAATCTTTGGTACCAGGGATTTGGTGGCTAGGTCCTTCTGGTGGCCTTCCCTGTCTCGAGATGTACGAGTTTTTGTGCAGTCTTGTGATGTTTGTGCTCGGGCCAAGCCTTGTTGTTCTCGGGCTAGCGGATTGTTGTTGTCCTTGCCTATTCCGAAGAGGCCTTGGACTCACATCTCTATGGATTTTATTTCTGATCTTCCTGTTTCTCAGAAAATGTCTGTCATCTGGGTGGTGTGTGACCGTTTTTCAAAGATGGTTCATTTGGTACCCTTGCCTAAGTTGCCTTCCTCATCCGAATTGGTTCCTCTGTTTTTTCAAAATGTGGTTCGCTTGCATGGTATTCCTGAGAATATCGTTTCTGATAGGGGGACCCAGTTCGTGTCTAGGTTTTGGCGAGCGTTCTGTGCTAGGATGGGCATTGATTTGTCTTTTTCGTCTGCGTTCCATCCTCAGACTAATGGCCAGACTGAGCGAACTAATCAGACCTTGGAGACTTATTTGAGGTGTTTTGTGTCTGCGGATCAGGATGACTGGGTTGCCTATTTGCCGTTGGCGGAGTTTGCCCTCAATAATCGGGCTAGTTCTGCCACTTTGGTTTCTCCTTTCTTTTGCAATTCGGGGTTTCATCCTCGTTTTTCTTCCGGTCAGGTGGAGTCTTCGGATTGTCCTGGAGTGGATACTGTGGTGGATAGGTTGCATCAGATTTGGGGACAGGTGGTGGACAATTTGGAGTTGTCCCAGGAGAAGACTCAGCGTTTTGCTAACCGCCGTCGTCGTGTTGGTCCTCGTCTTCATGTTGGGGACTTGGTGTGGTTGTCTTCTCGTTTTGTCCCTATGAGGGTTTCTTCTCCTAAGTTTAAGCCTCGGTTCATCGGCCCGTATAAGATTTTGGAGATTCTTAACCCTGTGTCCTTTCGTTTGGACCTCCCAGCATCTTTTTCTATCCATAATGTCTTCCATCGGTCATTGTTGCGCAGGTATGAGGTACCGGTTGTGCCTTCCATTAAGCCTCCTGCTCCGGTGTTGGTTGAGGGTGAATTGGAGTACGTTGTGGAGAAGATCTTGGACTCCCGTGTTTCCAGACGGAAACTTCAGTATCTGGTCAAGTGGAAGGGCTACGGTCAGGAGGATAACTCTTGGGTGACAGCCTCTGATGTTCATGCCTCTGATTTGGTCCATGCCTTTCATAGGGCTCATCCTGATCGCCCTGGTGGTTCTTGTGAGGGTTCGGTGCCCCCTCCTTGAGGGGGGGGTACTGTTGTGAATTTGGTTTTTGGGCTCCCCCGGTGGTCACTGGTGGTACTGGACTTGTGTGCTTTTCTTTCTCTGTTCACCTGTTTCCATCTGGATATGGGAGTATCCTATTTAGCCTTGCTGCTCAGTCATTCTGGCGCCGGCCATCAATGTAACCAGAGCCTTTCTGTTGCATGTACCTGCTCCAGTCTTCTGATCAGCTAAGTTGGACTATTTAGTCCTTGGTCTATTTTTGCATGTTTTGTCCAGCGTGCAGTTATTTGACTCTCTGCAGCTGGAAGCTCTTGTGGACTGAAATTACCACTCCGGTGTCATGAGTTGACACATGAGTTTAAGGTAATTTCAGGATGGTATTTTCTAGGGTTTTGTAGCTGACCGTGAAGTCCCCTTTTGTATTTTTCTGCTATCTAGTTAAGTGGGCCTCGCTGTGCTAAATCTGCTTTCATACTACGTGTGTCTTTTCATCTGAATTCACCGTCATTATATGTGGGGGGCTGCTATCAACTTTTGGGGTATTCTCTGGAGGCAAGCCAGGTCTGTGTTTCTTCTTCCAGGGGTAGTTAGATCTCCGGCTGGCGCGAGGCGTCTAGAGAAAACGCAGGCACGCTCCCCGGCTACTTTTAGTTGCGTGAATAGGTTTAGTATCGCGATCAGCTCCAGTTTCCATCACCCGAGAGCTTGTCCGTTTTTCTTATGCTCCTAACGTTCCCCTGCCATTGGGAACCATGACAGGCAGGCCTCAGTCTGACATAACAAACTGTATTCAATTTTTGGGGGCTTTTTTGTGAAGCTAATTTATGCAAAATAGTGCTGTATACAAGTAGAGTAACAGACAGCAAAATAAGGGGTACACTGGCCTACAATAACCAAACTTGGAGCACGCAGATATATGAGGGCTGTCATGGAAATACCACACTGGCAAATATGTGGCCTTTTTACATTTTTTTATGCTAAATAGTGGTGTATATATTTTCAGTAACAGACAACAAAAATAGTGGCAAAACGGCCTACAATGCCCAAACTTGGAGCACGCAGATATATGAGGGCTCTCACGGAGATACCACACTGGCAATTATGTGGCCTTTTTATTTTTTTAGGCTAAATAGTGCTGTATATAATTAGAGTAACAGACAGCAAAACAAGCGGTACACCGGCCTACAATAACCAAACTTGGAGCACGCAGATATAGGAGGGTTGTCACGGAAATACCACACTGGCAAATACGTGGCCTTTTTAAATAAATTTATGCTTAAAGGGAACCTGTCACCTGAATTTGGCGGGACCAGTTTTGGGTCATATGGGCGGGGTTTTCGGGTATTTGATTCACCCTTTCCTTACCCGCTGGCTGCATGCTGGCCGCAATATTGGATTGAAGTTCATTCTCTGTCCTCCGGAGTACACGCCAGCGCAAGGCAATATTGCCTTGCGCAGGCATGTACTCTGGAGGACAAAGAATGAACTTAAATCCAATATTGCGGCCAGCATGCAGCCAGCGGGTAAGAAAAGGGTGAATCAAACACCCGAAAACCCCGCCCATATGACCAAATACTGGTCCCGCCAAATTCAGGTGACAGGTCCCCTTTAATAGTGCTGTATATAATTGGAGTAACAGACAGCAAAAAGAGTGGTACATAGGTCTACAATAATCAAACATGGAGCACGCAGATATATGAGGGCTCTCACTGAAATACCACGCTGGCAAATATGTGGCCTGTTTTTTTTTAAATATGCCAAATAGTGCTGTATATAATTAGAGTAACAGACAGCCAAAACAGTGGCAAAACGGCCTACAATGCCCAAACTTGGAGCATGCAGATATATGAGGGTTCTCACGGAAATACCACACTGGCAAATATATGCCCTTATATTTTTTTATGCTAAATAGTGCTGTATATAATTTGAGTAACATACAGCAAAAAAAGTGGTCTTCCGGCCTCTAATGACCAAACTTGGAGCACTCAGATATATGAGGGCTTTCCCAGAAATACTACACTGGCAAATATGTGCCCTTTTTATATTTTTTTAGGCCAAATAGTGCTGTATATAATTTCAGTAACAGACAGCAAAAACAGTGGCAAAATGGCCTACAATGCCCAAACTTGGAGCACGCAGATATGTGAGAGCTCTCATGGGAATACCACACTGGCAAATATGTGCCCTTATTATATTATGTTATGCTGAATAGTGCTGTATATGATTTGAGTAACAGACAGCCAAAACAGTGGCAAAACGGCCTACAATGCCCAAACTTGGAGAATGCAGATATATGAGGGTTCTCACGGAAATACCACACTGGCAAATATATGCCCTTATATTTTTTTATGCTAAATAGTGCTGTATATAATTTGAGTAACATACAGCAAAAAAAGTGGTCTTCCGGCCTCTAATGACCAAACTTGGAGCACTCAGATATATGAGGGCTGTCACAGAAATACCACACTGGCAAATATGTGGCCTGTTTTTTTTTTTTTTTTAAAAAAGCAAAGTAGTGCTGTATATAATTAGAGTAACAGACAGCAAAAAAAGTGGTACATCAGCCTACAATGACCAAACTTGGAGCACGCAGATATATGAGGGCTCTCACTGAAATACCACACTGGCAAATATGTGGCCTGTTTTTAAAAAAAAATGCCAAATAGTGCTGTATATAATTAGAGTAACAGACAGCAAAAAAAGTGGTACACCGGCATACCATGACCAAACTTGGAGCACCCAGATATCTTAGGGTTGTCACGGAAATACCACACTGGCAATTATGTGGCTTTTTTTATTTTTTTAGGCTAAATAGGGCTGTATATAATTAGAGTAACAGACAGCAAAAACAGTGGCAAAACCGCCTACAATGCCCAAACTTGGAGCACACAGATATATGAGGGCTTTCCCAGAAATACTACACTGGCAAATATGTGCCCTTTTTATATTTTTTCAGGCCAAATAGTGCTGTATATAATTTCAGTAACAGACAGCAAAAACAGTGGCAAAATGGCCTACAATGCCCAAACTTGGAGCACGCAGATATGTGAGAGCTCTCATGGGAATACCACACTGGCAAATATGTGCCCTTATTATATTATGTTATGCTGAATAGTGCTGTATATGATTTGAGTAACAGACAGCAAAAGAAGTGGTCCTCCGTACTACAATGACCAAACATGGAGCACGCAGATATATGAGGGCTGTCACAGAAATACCACACTGGCAAATATGTGGCCATTTTGTATTTTTTTAGGCTAAATAGTGCTGTATATAATTAGAGTAACGACAGCAAAAAAACGTGGTACACTGCCCTACAATGACCAATCATGGAGCACACAAATATATATGAGGGCTCTCACGGAAATACCACACTGGCAAAAATGTGGCCTTCTTTTTAAAAAAAATGCCAAATAGTGCTGTATATAATTAGAGTAACAGACAGCAAAAAAAAGTGGTACAACGGCCTACAATGACCAAACTTGTAGCAATCAGATATATGAGGGCTGTCAAGAAATACCACACTGGCAAATATGTGGCCTTTTTATATTTTTTTATGCTAAATAGTGCTGTATATATTTAGAGTGACAGACAGCAAAAACAGTGGCAAAACACCTACAATGCACAAACTTGGAGCACGCAGATATATGAGGGCTTTCACGGAAAAACCACACTGGAAAATATGTGCCTTTTTATATTTTTTATGCCAAATAGTGCTGCATTTATTTGAGTAACAGACAGCCAAAACAGTGGCCAAACGGCCTACAATGCCCAAACTTGGAGCATGCAGCTATGAGTGCTCTCACGGAAATACCACACTGGCAATTATGTCCCCTTTTTATATTTTTTTAGGCCAAATAGTGCTGTATATAATTTCAGTAACAGACAGCAAAACAGTGGCAACATGGCCTACAATGCCCAAACTTGGAGCACGCAGATATATGAGAACTCTCACGGAAATACCGCACTGGCAAATATATGCCCTTATTATATTATTTTATGCTAAGTAGTACTGGATATAATTTGAGTAAGAGACAGCAAAAAAAGTGGTCCTCCAGACTCTAATGACCAAACTTGAAGCACGCAGATATATGAGGGCTGTCACAGAAATACCACACTGGCAAATATGTGGCCTTTTTATATTTTTCTATGCTAAATAGTGCTGTATATAATTATAGTTACAGACAGCAAAAAAGTGGTACATCGGCCTACAATGACCAAACTTGGAGCACGCAGATATATGAGGGCTCTCACGGAAATACCACACTGGCAAATATGTGGCCTGCTTTTGTAAAAAAGGCCAAATAGTGCTTTATATAATTAGAGTAACGGACAGCAAAAAAAGTTGTACACCGGCCTACAATGCCCAAACTTGAAGCATGCAGATATATGAGGGCTCTCACGGAAATACCACACTGGCAAATTTGTGGCCTTTTTATATATTTTTAGGCTGAATAGTGCTGTATATGATTAGAGTAACAGACAGAAAAAAATTGGTACACCGGCCTACAATGACCAAACTTGGAGCACGCAGATATATGAGGGCTGTCATGGAAATACCACACTGGAAAATATGTAGGCTTTATTTAAAAAATTCCGAATAGTGCTGTATATAACTAGAGTTACAGACAGCAAAACAGTGGCAAAACAACTTACAATCCTCAAACTTGGAGCATGCAGATATATGAGGGTTGTCACGGAAATACCACACTGGCAAATATGTGGCCTGTTTTTTTTAGAAAAAATGCAAAATAGTGCTGCATATAGGTAGAGTAACAGACAGCAAAAAATGTACACCGGCCTACAATGCCCAAACTTGGAGCACGCAGATATATGAGGGCTGTCATGGAAATACCACACTGGCAAATATGTGGCTTTTTTATTTTTTTTTTTTTGCTAAATAGTGCTGTATATAATTAGAGCAACAGACAGCAAAAACAGTGGCAAAACGGCCTACAATGACCAAACTTGGAGCACGCAGATATATGAGGGCTCTCACTGAAATACCACACTGGCAAATATGTGGCCTTTTTATATTTTTTTTAAGCTAAATAGTGCTTTACATAATTAGAGAAACAGACAGCAAAAAAAGTGGTACACCGGCCTACAACGACCAAACTTGTAACAAGCAGATATATGAGGGCTGTCAAGAAATACCACACTGGCAAATATGTGGCCTGTTTTTAAAAAAAAAATGCCAAATAGTGCTGAATATAATTAGAGTAACAGACAGCAAAAAAAGTGATACACCAGCTTACAATGACCAGATTTGGAGCATGCAGATATGTGAGGGCTATCATGGAATTACCACATTGGCAAAGACGTGGCCTGTGTTTTTTAAAAAAATGGCAAATAGAGCTGTATGTAATTAAAGTAACAGACAGCAAAAACAGTGGCAAAACGGCCAACAATTCCCAAAATTGGAGCACGCAGATATATGAGGGCCCTCACGGAAATACTACACTGGCAAATATGTGGCCTTTTTATATTTTTTTAAGGCTAAATAGTGCTGTGTAGAATTAGAGTAACAGACAGCAAAAAAATTGGTACACCGGCCTCCAATAACCAAACTTGGAGCTCGCAGATATATGAGGGCTGTCATGGAAATACAACACTGGCAAATATGTGGCCTATTTTTTTTAAAAATGCCAAATAGTGCTGTACATAATTAGAGTAACATACAGCAAAAAAAGTGGTACACCAGCCTACAATGACCAAACTTAAAGCACGCAGATATATGAGGGCTGTCACGGAAATACCACAATGGCAAATATGTGGCTTTTTAATTTTTTTTTAGGCTAAATAGTGCTGTATAGAATTAGAGTAACAGACAGCAAAAACAGTGACAAGAAGGCCTACAATGACCAAACTTGGAGCACGCAGATATATGAGGGCTTTCACTGAAATAACAGACTGGCAAATATGTGCCCTTTTTATATTTTTTTAGACCCAATATTGCTGTATATAATATCAGTAACAGACAGCAAAAACAGTAACAAAATGGCATACAATGCCCAAACTTGGAGCACGCAGATATATGAGAGCTCTCGTGGAAATACCACACTGGCAAATATGTGCCCTTATTATATTATTTTATGCTAAATAGTGCTTTACATAATTAAAGTAACAGACAGCAAAAAAAGTGGTCCTCCGGCCTACAATGACCAAACATGGAGCACGCAGATATATGAGGGCTCTCACTGAAATACCACACTGGCAAATATGTGGCCTGTTTTTTAAAAATATGCCAAATAGTGCTGTATATAATTCGAGTAACAGACACCAAAAACAGTGGCAAAACGGCCAACAATTCCCAATCTTGGAGCACGCAGATATATGAGGGCTCTCACGTAAATACCACACAGGAAAATATGTGCACTTTTTATATTTTTTTATGCTAAATAGTCATGGATATAATTTGAGTAACAGACAGCAAAATAAGTGGTCCTCCTGCCTACAAGGACCAAATTTGGAGCACGCAGATATGAGTGCTGTCACGGAAATACCACACTGGCAAATATGTATCTTTAAAAAAAAAAAAAAAGCCAAATAGTGCTGTTTATAATTAGAGTAACAGACAGCAAAACAGTGGCAAAACAACCTACAATGCCCAAACTTGGAGCACGCAGATATATGAGGGTTGTCACGGAAATCCCACACTGGCAAATATGTGGCCTGTTTTTTTTTAAATGCCAAATAGTGCTGTATATAATTAGAGTAACAGACAGCAAAAAATGTGGTACACCGGCCTACAATGACCAAACTTGGACCACGTTGATATATGAGGGCTCTCACGGAAATACCACACTGGCAAATATGTGGCCTGTTTTTTTTAAAAAATGCCAAATAGTGCTGTATATATCTTGACTAACAGACTGCAAAAACAGTGGCAAAAAGGCCTAAAATGCAAAAAATTGGAGCACGCAGATATATGAGGCCTTTTTGGTGAATTTAAAACACCAAAAAAAAAAAAAAAATTGGCACAAGGCTAGCCCACACAACTATGCTACGTATGCCTGACAAACTATGATTTTTAAACAGGCCTCAGTCTGACAGAACACACTGTATATTTTTTTGTTGGGGGGGGGGTGAATATTTTGGGAAAAAAAATGCAACTAGGTATATAGTAAAGAAGCTGCAGCAGCAGCAGACAGTTATGGAGCTTTGGGAGGGATGCAGTGGGAGCAATGGACGCACATACAGTGCCTGCAGGCCTTGCACTGATGTGGATATGCTGTGCCCTGCCTACCTAGCGCTGCAATATCGGGACCTATGAATTAGCTCTAAAAAGGACTGTTGGTTTCTCAGGAGTTGTGGATGTAAGAGTTGCAGACCTGCACTACCTCTAAAACCACGATTCTGACCCTATCTCGGTGGGAGCTCTCCCTACTCTCGCTGAATCTGGAGCTGAATGTGGCGAGCAGGGCGGCGCCAGGTCTCTTATACTTGAGATTATGCTGTGCGGCCCAGCCAATCACTGGACGACCACAACAAAGATGGCTGCGGCATTTCATGGCCTGGCAGACGATCCCTGCATTGTGATTGGGTCTCTAAAGTCCGCAAAAAATGCTGGCTGGAGACACCAGTTACCGTCGAACAATCCCAGAAATGCTCGGTGCATAGTGGCGAGCACGTTTTCTCATCACTATTCTATAACTTGTATGAATAAGAGGCTTCATGTTCTGAACAACAGCATGGGGCAAGTGATTCTGAGCATCGCCAACGTCTGTCTGCAGCAGCTGCTATCTGATTTTATAATGGAGTGAAATGGTTGTTTTAACTCATGAAATGTTAAGTATGCTTAGCGTTAAGATTCCCCTACTTGCTCTTCCTTCCCAATACATGGTCAGAATATTGGATCTATATTCATTTAAATGGGGTCTGCCACCTCAAAAACTGCTAATTAAACTACTCATTCATGTACGTAGGTGACTTGGCCTTATGAAAAAATCACACCTGTAGTATCGATTTTAGTTGTTTAGTTGCAGAGAAACGCCCCTCGATTTGCATACTGAGCCCAACTGTACTCCGTGTCATTGTTCACTCTCATCGCTGACTCCTGTCTGGGGCCATCGCTTGGGACTGTACTGAAGAGAGCAGCCAGCGATGAGAGCGCACGTTGACACCGACCATGGCTGTGCTCCTGCAGTGTCACTAATGTAGAGCAGCATGGCCGCTGATTGAGTTCAGGCAGTACTCACAAATTGAAGAGTGTAACGGTGCAATGAGCATTTGGCCACACCAAAGCTTTCTCATACATTTTGTTTTCTACCAACTAAACCACTAAAATATACTTTTCAGGAATTATGGTGCTTGAAAATTTGTGAATTCTTTGGATTGTTTTTATATTTGTACATACAAGAAATATGGCCAGTTTGGTGTAAAATTGGCCGAAACCTACATCATATTTTCACAGAAGTCTTAAATCTAGATATAGTAGGCCAAACATATCAAATGTGTCAAATATTAGATTTTGATAATTTTCAAAAGAGTCAATTTCCATAAGAAAACCACTTTAATGGCAAGTTGTACCTGTGATGACAAGTGGTGCAGCACTGTTGAAATGTCATTCTAAAGCTACTTTTACACTAGCGTCGGTACGGGGCCGTCGCGCTGCGTATGCTACCGATGCATACTGTGCAAGCGCCGCACAACGGGGGCAGCGGATGCTGTTTTTCCACGCATCCGCTGCCCCATTGTGAGGTGCGGGGAGGTGGGGGCGGCGTTCCGGCACAAAAAAACGTTACATGTATAGTGTTGAGCGATACCTTCCGATACTTGAAAGTATCGGTATCGGATAGTATCTGCCGATATCCGAAAAATATCGGATATCGCCGATACCGATACCCGATACCAATACAAGTCAATGGGACACAAGTATCGGAAGCTATCCTGGATGGTTCCCAGGGTCTGAAGGAGAGGAAACTCTCCTTCAGGCCCTGGGATCCATATTCATGTAAAAAATAAAGAATTAAAATAAAAAATATGGATATACTCACCCCTCCGGCGGCCCCTGGACCTTACCGATGTAACCGGCAGCCTCCATTCCTAAGAATGAGGAGTTTAGGACCTTCGATGACGTCGTGGCTTGTGATTGGTCGCGTGACCGCTCATGTGACCGCTCACGCGACCAATCACAAGCCGCGACGTCATCGCGGTTACATCGGTAAGGTCCAGGGGCCGCCGGAGGGGTGAGTATATCCATATTTTTTATTTTAATTCTTTATTTTTTACATGAATATGGATCCCAGGGCCTGAAGGAGAGTCTCCTCTCCTCCAGACCCTGGGAACCATACACTGGGAACTTCCGATTCCGATTTCCGATATCACAAAAATATCGGAACTCGGTATCGGAATTCCGATACAGCAAATATCGGCCGATAACCGATACTTGCGGTATCGGAATGCTCAACACTATACATGTAACGTTTTTTGCTGCCGGCGGTCCGCCACAACACGACGCAACCGTTGCATGACGGTTGCGACGTGTGTCAATACGTCGCAATGCATCGCTAATGTTGGTCTATGGGGAAAAAACGCATCCTGCAGACGACTTTGCAGGATGCGTTTTTTCGCCAAAACGACGCATTGCGACGTATGCAAAAAAACGCTAGTGTGAAAGTAGTCTTAGGCTCTGTTGACATGTCCATTTGACATCTGTTTGTAACGGATCCAGTCAAATAAAATGGACATATATAAGAACGGATGTAAATGTATTCCAAACTTTAAACTAAAGCTTCCATTTCTAAGATGGACAGTCAAAGGGATCTGTTTTAACGCTGAAACCTTAGTATCCACTTTTGTATCCTCTTGTATCTTTTTTTTGTTTAATTTTTATTAGATTTGTTTTTAATAAAGTTGTCTGAGTAGCCGTAGTGTTCTGGGCATGGGCAGTACTACAAATGGGTAAGGTAAAGAGATGACATAAAAAATGGCCGTCCGCTAAGATCCATTTCCCATGGACTTTAATATTGCAAAAACTAATTTGTGTGCTCTCTGATGCAAATGTCATGCAGCCTGTTTTCTGTCCTGTCCAAGAGAGGCAACCAGAGGCCTTAATAAGAAACTTATAAGCTGAGTGTTTTATTTCTATTTTTATGCTGCCCAATTGGATAATAAAAAGCACAGTAAAAACACACATGTGAACAGAGCCTTACACTGCAATGTTTTTTGACTTTAGGAATCATTTGTCCATTGTTGTTCGAAAAGGATTTTCAGTTAATTCATGTATATGTCTAACACGATGCATTGTGCACCCTTTGGTGTTTACTGAAATGTGGAACACTTATTAGTAGAACTAATCATAAATGTCTAGCGGATTCTGCCTCTTGTCTGCTTTCTTCCGATCCCAGAAGCCTTTGCTTTTAAAAATCAGGATCCTTTAAAAATCATACTTCATATCCATATTGTTTAAAGGTAATTATACCAATTTCCAGTGTCTCTTGACAAGTCACAGATTGGAATACGTTCTGAAGCATTTTGCATGTACTAATAAAGAAGTATACCTCTTCTTAGATGTCTGACGAGAAATCTTCAGTGCACTAATTTATGGGAGTTCAATTTATGACTTCAGGAATAGAGTGGCTGATTTGCATATTTTGCTTCCTATCTCAGATCTTAGGGACAAGTTCCCCTTTTTTATCTTTCTTCTTCCCTTGATCTTCTGCTGGGTGATTTATAAGGTGTTGGACTTGGCTGTATAAATCCATCCTCTTTTTTCCCTCCATCCTTAGCTGCCGAGTATTTGCACCTACTGATTTCTTGCTGTGATTTCTAGGTCAACCTTCCCCCAGCAGAAGCCTGCTTAATAACTCACTATCACATCAGCCTTTGTGGTGACAGCCAAGGAAAAGAGAAATTATCACCCATTTCCGAGGACCTTTTGAATGTTTACAGCATAAACAATTTTTCTTTTTCCTCATTTTTCTCTTTTGCTTAAATTAAAATGGAGAAATGATTAAATAGTTTTAATTTATAGAGTCTGCTCTTGTAGGATGATAAAGTCCAGTGATCTGGAAGGGCATTGACACAATTTATGCCACATAAGCAGAAAAGCGGTATGCAGCCCTTTCGGGGGGACAACAAGTTGTGAATGCAGCATCCGGGCAAGCCATATGGGTCTGAAGTACGGTATGCCGCACCCCAGGACCAGTGATAAATTGAGCTGTTCTCTCTGTGTGTAAATCTTGGTCCTGGGAACTGCTGGAATCTGAAACAGCTCTTGGAGATAAATCTTCAGGGGTGGTTATAAAAGAGAAGAGTCCAATATTAAAGCCCAGAGCTGATAACTTTAGCTGTGAGGCGGAGAGGTGTCCTTGCTTTGACATTTGCTGACTGGTATTTGTTTCCTTTTTAAATAAGGAGCTGTAACTCTGCTAGAATGATGGCCTGGTCATGGTGACATTGCATCCTCCGCCAAGGTTACTGACTGCAGGACCAGCCAGTCTATCCTCGCCTTTTTTCTTATACGCCATGTCAATAGGTAACTGTCGGCTGAGGAACTTAAATGCACATTATCTTGCTGACATTTCAGCATCTTCATTTATAAGGGAAATGTAATTTTAACCCCTGTGAGGTGATGATAGTAAAAAAAAATAAAACTCTCGTTTTACTCTTTATAACAGCTGTAAATAAAACCTTACAAATGCATGAGACAGATGAAGTAGGTATGGATTAATCTAACGCCAGCAAATGGGAAACCATATCATGACCCTTTATAGTTTGTAGTGTAATATTATGGCCAACACATAAGGCAGAAGGCAGTTTGGTGCTTAGTGCAAGGATCACAGTGCAGTGACCCAAAACTAGAAGACGAGGTCACCCTGATTCATGTGATAATAGCTCACTTATTGACACCAGCTCAAAAACCAAAGTACCCACATAGAATCCAATATTAGCCACAGTTTTAGGAAGTGTAATGGTTTGCAGTAGAAAAGTATTTAAGTATCTGACATAGTAATTTTAAACTTCAAAAGTACATCATGGATCTACCAAACTTATGGGCAAAGATGGAGATTAGTGATGAGCGAGTATGCTCGTTACTTGAGTTTTTCCAAACATGCTTGGGTTGTCTCCGAGTATTTTGGTGTGCTCGGAGATTTAGTTTGTGTTGACGCAGCTAAATGATTTGTGGCTGCTAGACATCTTGAATACATGTGGGGATTGCCTAACAAACAGGCAATCCCCACATGTATTCAAGCTGTCTAGCAGCCGCAAATCATGCAGCTGTGTCGACATAAACTAAATCTCCGAGCACGCCAAAATACTCGGAGACAACCCGAGCATGCTTGGAGAAACTCGTATAACGAGCATACTTGCTCATCACTAATGGGGATACATGCATTTCTGCAGTCATTCCAAGCTGAAATAGATGGTAATTTTATGAATGTGGTTGATTGCACAGAGGTGATTAGATTAATCCTTCTATTTTTGCATTCATTTGTTTGACTTCACAAGGAAGTAACTGTGGATTGTAAGTTATTATCCTAATACTGTTTTTTTTACGTTACATGAGATGTCATACAACACCACAGATCATCCTTCATGCTGATCAGCTGTCAAGTATTTACTGTATATATTCGAGTATAAGCCGACCGGAGTATAAGCCGAGGCATCTAATTTTGCCTCGGAAAACTGGGTAAGCTTAATGAATTGAGTATAAGTCCGGGTATGCATTGTCCCCTCATCCCTGTTCTGCTATGTGTGGCTCCCCCATTTTGTCCTGGTATGTGTGGCTCCACTGTTTTGTCCTGGTATGTGTGGCTCCCCCGTTTTCTCCTGATTTGTGGCTCCCCTGTTTTGCTGTTTTGTCCTGGTATGTGTGGCTCCCCCCGTTTTGTTCTGGTATGTGTGGCTCCCCCTGTTGTATGCATGGCTCCCAACGTCCCTCATGCCTCCACTGTCCCACATGGCTCCACTGTCCCGCATGGCTCCCAATGTCCCGCATGGCTCCCATACACCCCCGTCCTACTCACATTCCTCATGCGTTCCTGCATCTCTGCCCAGGTGCCGGCAGCTCTTCCTTGTTCCTGTGCTCAGCGGTACATGGTACCACTGATTAAGCGCTCCATACCTATGGGAGTGGAGATGCATCCATATTCATTACCTTAATGAGCGGTACCACCTGACCGCTGAGCACAGAAACAGAAAGAGCTGCCAGCGCTTCGACAGAGATGCAGCGACTGAGATGCAGCGACAGAGGGTTAGTATTGATGTCTTCTGGAAGCCGTCAGCTGCAGCTGTCACTGTCCTACAGCCGCCTGCTCCTCGCTTCACCTGCCCCACTGGCTTTCTGGACAATGACTCGTGTATAAGCCGAGGGGGGCATTTTCAGCACAAAAAAAGTGCTGAATATCTCGGCTTATACACGAGTATATACGGTACTATGAATGAGATTTTTAGATTCCTGGTCCCAACTGCAGTATTTACTGTATGTAAAGGTGTATAAATATATCTTGAAAAGGGTTTGAATAACTGTGTCTGATCTTGCACAATGTATAGTGATAGTGAGTGTGTTTTGCCCCAGTGATAAACTTTTTGAACTGCAGTGGGGTGACAACTTTGCAGATATATTGTCCACCTACACTTTGTGCAGCTGGGGTAGGAATACTTAGTACAGGACATCAAAGTTCCCACTCATTTGCCAAACTTAGTGACATTAATCAGCATAGAAATGGGAAGCTGAGCAGCTTTCTAGGTGCTAACACTATTCTATATATTTTCAAAAGCTGTCCGGTACAGCCATTTCTTAATGATTTTGACTTCCTGAATTCAAATCTGACAATGAACATTTTTAGTTGGATCTTGTTTCTATGGTATCAAAGAGTTTTCCCTTTACTGCTACATATACAGTGCCTTGCGAAAGTATTCAGCCCCCTGGAACTTTTCAACCTTTTCCCACATATCATGCTTCAAACATCAAGATACCAAATGTAAATTTTTGGTGAAGAATCAACAAGTGGAACACAATTGGGAAGTTGAACGAAATTTATTGGTTACTTTAAATTTTTGTTGAAATTCAAAAACTGAAAAGTGGGGCGTGCAATATTATTCGGCCCCTTTACTTTCAGTGCAGCAAACTCACTCCAGAAGTTCATTATAGATCTCTGAATGATCCAATGTTATCCTAAATACCTAATGATGATAAATATAATCCACCTGAATGTAATCAAGTCTCCGTATAATTGCACCTGCTCTGTGATAGTCTCGTGGTTCTGTTTGAAGCATAGAGAGCATCATGAAGACCAAGGAACACAACAGGCAAGTCCGTGATACTGTTGTGGAGAAGTGTAAAGCCAGATTTGGATGCAAAATGATTTCCAAAACTTTAAACATCCCAAGGAGCACTGTGCAAGCGATCATATTGAAATGGAAGGAGTATCATACCACTGCAAATCTACCAAGTCCCGGCCGTCCCTCTAAACTTTCATCTCAAACAAGGAGAAGACTGATCAGAGATGCAGCCAAGAGGCCCATGATCACTCTGGATGAACTGCAGAGATCTACAGCTGAGGTGGGACAGTCTGTCCATAGGATAACAATCAGTCGTACACTGCACAAATCTGGCCTTTATGGAAGAGTGGCAAGAAGAAAGCCATTTCTCAAAGATATCCATAAAAAGTGTTGTTTAAAGTTTGCAACAAGCCACCTGGGAGACACACCGAACATGTGGAAGAAGGTGCTCTGGTCAGATGAAACCAAAATCAAACCTTTTGGCAACAATGCCAAATGATATGTTTGGCGTAAAGGCAACATAGCTGATCACCCTGAACACACCATCCCCACTGTCAAACATGGTGGTGGCAGCATCATGGTTTGGGCCTGCTTTTCTTTTGCAGAGACAGGGAAGATGGTAAAATTGATGGGAAGGTGGATGAAGCCAAATACAGGACCATTCTTGAAGAAAACCTGTCGGAGTCTGCAAAAGACCTGAGACTGGGACAGAGATTTGTCTTTAAAAACAAGACAATGATCCCAAACATAAAGCAAAATCTACAATGGAATGGTTCACAAATAAATGTATCCAACTGCTAGAATGGCCAAGTCAAAGTCCAGACCTCAATCCAATCGAGAATCTGTGGAAAGAGCTGAAAACTGCTGTTCACAAACGATCTCCATCCAACCTCACTGAGCTCAAGCTGTTTGCCAAGGAAGAATGGGCAAGAATTTCAGTCTCTCGATGTACAAAACTGATAGAGACATAGCCAAAGCGACTAACAGCTGTAATCACAGCAAAAGGTGGCGCAACAAAGTATTAAGTTAAAGGGGCCGAATAATATTGCACGCCCCACTTTTCAGTTTTTGAATTTCCAAAAAATTTAAAATAAGCAATACATTTCATTCAACTTCACAATTGTGTTCCACTTGTTGTTGATTCTTCACCAAGAATTTACATTTGGTATCTTTATGTTTGAAGCATGATATGTGGGAAAAGGTTGAAAAGTTCCAGGGGGCCGAATACTTTCGCAAGGCACTGTAATTAATGCATAAAAGTTTCAGTACTTTGAAACATTATAATGTTTGCAAATATAAAGCTGTAAAATATTTTGTTCTGCCATTTTTCTGAAATTTATTTACCGGAAATTTAACAATTCAAATAAGTAAAACATGTCTAAACACTATTGCAAATTATAAACAGTGTGGCACTATTGCCAGCTGCCCTGTATGTTCCCCTTCCCCCTCCATGCAGGGATGCTGGCATACTCAGTGCTCCGGCCCCGCAGCGTGGTGCCCCTTCTGCTGGCATTTCTGTCTGTTCTTAACACATAGTGCGAATGGATGGGAGGCATTTAGTATCAGAGTACATCTGCAAGGTTGCTCCCAGCCAATAGTTGGGAGGCATCTTGCATAAAAGTCTCCCTCCCTTTTAGGGAGTCGCCAAAGCAACAATATTCATTAGTGTATTATTTCTCCTACTAGTGAATTGTGAGATCCCCAGGTCCGTGGGCATCTTGAAGACACTTACGAGTCTGAAGTCCAATTAAGACTCCCTCCTTTATCTTTGCTTCACTCATGTCATGGTTTACTGGGCTCTCTGGTCAGGTAGTTGCAGGCGTAAACTCGGATGGCCTCTTTCTGGGTCCTGGGAGGCGTTTTATAGCCTCACTGTGAGGTCAATCCTTGTCGTTTATACTCTGACTCTTGGCTGAGTGTGTCTGACCTTGGTGTGCCTCTGCTTTGTACTATTGTTTGTCTGTTTGGTTTCTGATCTGGTTCTGTCCCTGTTGTGATTCCTGCCTGCCGTTTCTGTACCGTCTATTGCACTTTCTGGTTTTCTGATCTCTTGCTACGTCCTGACTATTTTTCTGACTGCCCCTGTGTACTGTGCCGACCTCTCTGTGTATGACCTTGGCTTGTGTGACTACATTTTTTCCTGTCATCCCTTTTAACATCCTTGGAGGTTCCTCTCCTTCTTACACTTTCTCCCCCCAAGCCCACGCTGCAGGCACAAACAGTGACGCTAAGATCCGCCCACCCCCTCTGACACACGGTCACATGACCGCAGGTCCTGTCTGCCTGCTCTGGAGAATGACTAGCCACTGCAGCACCGCTGCTACTGCTCTTGTTCACAGCTCCTCTGTGTCACAGGCTGTCCCTGGCACCAGACGTTGAGGCTAGCCTCCTGCGCTGTTGCCGGTGAGTGCCTTCCAGGTAGTTGTTCCTGACAACTAAACCTTGGAAATGTATCAATGAGATACTTCAATGATTTTTCATTTTTATCCATTGCCTTTACAAAGTTCTGCATTATGTCCAACTTTATATGCAATGGTGGTAACTAAGTCTTATGCAGGTCAACAAGTGCTGAATTCAGGACATTTTTATTCCCTGGCTGAAGTGAATATAGTAGATGCCAGTCTCTTTTATTGTAGTGATATTCCCTGGCACAACTATCTCACTCACACTGAAAGCAGCAGAACTTGGTAAATCCACCCTGGAGACCAAGTAAGAGGGCAACCACATTTAAGTCACCACAGAGAGGGCCACAAATGTTGGTCATAGTTTAGGCACCCCAACAGCTCTTTCATGTTGTCATATGTTTCTTTCATGTGGATTGCTTAACCAACTAGAATTGAAGGTAGCGCATTGCCATTATGCAGCAGGGCGGCTTGGCTTGTGAATGATTGGCTCTCTCCAGATCATTTGGACTGCAAAAGGCATACATTGCCTCTTCCCATGCAACCACTGGGTAAGATGTGATGCACATCTATTGCAGCATATGTGTATGGCCCAACTGTTATCCTGATCTATTTTTTTGCAGCCAAAATACATGTTGTAGACTTTCCTTATCATGGTAGTAAAGTTTCACTTTTGTGACACAAAAGTGACTTCTCCGCATATGTAGCGAAAATGATCTTTGCTAATGCAAGAACGAGGCAAATCTGAAAAAAATTTAGAAACCAGTCAATATACTAAGAAATTGAGCTAAGAAATCGTAAAACTGTATACCTTACACAGAGCACATTTATTAAAGTAGGTGATGTAACTGTAATTAGGATTACGTACTCGTCGAATTGGCGATTTTTAATTGGTCACTCTAAGATGATAGAATATTGATGTCTCAATTGACTGAATAGATGATGTAATAGTCTAGCTATTAACAATGCGATGATGATGATGATGATGATGATGATGATGATGATGAAATAATTAAAACACTATTTTTATAAGCCTGCATGAAAGGTGTCATAAGCAAATACAACCTCCTCTGGATCTTGAAAATTAGAGCCAATCATCAAATTTAGGCATCATATTCATTTTCAGCAGTATAAAATTAGTTGAGTTCAATTCAATTGAGTTGTTTCCTCACCCATCCCTTGTAGATTGTGAGCCCTCAACTACTGAACTACTCCCTCAAGAAATTCATGTAAGGATGTAGTCTCCATTTTGGACCAATAGGTGCTTCACAAAAGTTTATAACATTAGGATGCAAAAATTCTTTTTTCTAAAGAAATGTTACTTCTGCCCTAAATTTCTCATTTTCATAAGGGTAACAGGAGAAAATGGACCCTAAAACCTATAGTGCAACATCTCAGTGCACTGATGTACCATAAATGGTTGGAAACTACATTTTGAGCATAGGGCATGCCTCGGAAGGGAAAAGCAGTATTTAACTTTTGGCTTCAATTTTGTCTGGAATAGATTGCAGAAGCCCTCCCTCACAAGTGACCCCTTTTTAGAAACAACAGTCCTTGTGGAATTGAGGGATGTTGTGAGCATCTTGAACTGTTAGCTGATTCACAGACTTTTATAACAATTGACAGTAAAAATTGCTGTTTTTTTCTACATAAATGTTGCTTTAGCTTCATGTTTCTCACCTTCACAAGGTAAAAAGGGGACCACACAATTTGTTGCACAATGTGTGATCAGAAACTACAATTCAGCCACATGGCAGATTTCAGAAGGGAAAGAGAATTTTAGGGTGCAGATTATGGATTTTAGCCTTTATTTCAAATGATCCAAGTCCCTCTGACATCAGCAAACTTCACCTATCATTGAATTCATCTAAGGGTGTAGTGAGCATGTTGACATCATAGGTGTTATACAGAATTTTATAGTTTTGGGTCATGAAGATAAAAAATAATTTTTTTCACTGAAATATTGTTTTAGGAACAGATTTTTCTTTTTTGTAAAAGTTGGTAGGTGAAAATGGACTTTTACAATTTGTTATGCAATTTCTCCTGAATGCGGCAATGTCCCATTAATGTTCGGAAACTACTGTTTGAACTCACGGCAGGGCTTGGGAGGGTAGAAGTGTTATTTGACTTTTGGAGCACAGATTTTCTGAATGTCAGAAACCATCATCAATTGACCCTCTCTTTGAAATTACACCCCTTTGTTAATTCATCTATGGGTGCAGAGACTATTTTGATTGATGGGTGTTTTACAGAAACAAGTACGCTGTAGATGTTACAGAATGAAAATGCCATCTATGCCATCGTAGTGCCCAGTACCTTGAAGTGCCCCGTACATTGTAGCCCATATGCCATGTTGGTGTGCAAATGCAATTTTTCACTAATATTCGTAAATGATTCATGCAAATTAGTCCGTATAATGTTAAAATCATCAACTGTTACAGTATAAATCTAATTTTATTGGACAAACCTCCCAATGATAACAGTATTTTTTACTAAACTAAAAAAACTCAAAATGCACTGCTCCAAGTTATTATGAACAACAGAGTTTCCAAACATATTATAGGCTGTAAAGAACTGAAAATGGTCATTTGTTGAATTTGCAGCATTAAGAGGTTACTGAAATGAAAAGCTTTTTCAATCAATATTATCATAACTGGCCAAGTTACGTGTTTGTAAATAGGACCCCTTCTTTGATATCACATTCACAATTTTTGCACCCATTGAACTTGTGAGTATTTGGATAGTCTGTTCTTGAATTTCTTTGCAGGATATCAGAATAGCCTTTCAGAGCTGCTTTTAGATGTGAACTTCCTACCACCCTCATAGATCTTTTTCTTCAGGATTTTCAAAAGGTTCTCTATAGGGTTAAGGTCAGGGGAAGATGGTGGCCACACCATGAGTTTATCTCCTTTTATGCCCATAGCAGTCAATGACTCAGAGGTATTCTTTGTAGCATGAGATGGTGAATTATTATGCAGGAAGATGATTTTGCTATGGATGGCTAATTTTTGTATCATGAAGGAAAATGGTCAGTCAGAAACTCTTTATACTTTGCCAAGGTCATTTTCACAGCTTCAGGAACCCTAAAGGGGAAAACCGGCTTTCTCCCCATGATTCCAGCCCAAAACATGAATTTACCACTTTCTTGCAGCCTTGTTAGGACACGGTGGCCATCCACTATTGACTTTTCCATCCATCTGGATTATCCAAGGTTGCATGAAACTCATGAGTAGACAAGACTGTTAAAATCAGTCTTCATGTATGTCTGGGGCCTACTGCAACTGTTTCTGCTCATAAGCACTGTTTAGGGGTGGTTGTATAGTAAGTTTATGCACAACTGCAAACCTCTGGGAGATACTACACCTTGAGGTTGACATGACTCTAGAAGCACCAGCAGCTTCAAATACCCGTTTACTGCTTTAAAAAGGTATTTTAGCAGCTGCTCTCTTAAACCAATGAATTTGTCTGTCAGAAACCTTCCTCATTATGCCTTTATCTGCATGAACCTGTCTGTACTCTGTATCAGCCTCAAATTATTTCAGGTGTATCTGGAACAAACAACTTTGCTTAATTGACCAGTATACTTGTTAGTGGTGTGATACTTAGCAGGCTTGTGACATAAGATGCCTATTTTATTGAAATATGATTAAAGGGACTCTGTCACCTGAATTTGGAGGAAACAATTTTCAGCCATAGGGGCGGGGTTTTCGGGTGTTTGATTCACCCTTTCCTTACCCACTGGCTGCATGCTGGCTGCAATATTGGATTGAAGTTCATTCTCTGTCCTCCATAGTACACGCCTGCGTAAGGCAAGATTGCCTTTGGAATCCCAGCCCCGCACTATGTGTTATGCATTATGCACAGTGCGGGGCGGGGATTCCAAAGGTGGCTGGCCGCAATGCCCGCGCAGGCGCAGTGTGCAAGCCTGGCCGGGACGTCAGATGGCCAGAGCTTACTGCATCTGCGCAGGACACCAGTACACAGCGCAGGCGCCGGTTTTGAAACGATAACAGCGCTGAGGGGGCGGCGCCGAAAGCGCAGGAATATTGGAGTGACGGCAGAGGAGCTGGTCAAGCTGGGGAGTGAGGACCTGCCTACCTGGCTAGAGAGAGGAATTGTGGCTAAGTATAAAAACGCTTTATTTGGGGTATACTTGAACCTAAAACTAAAAGAGCCACCTTGTTAGAATGCAGCATTACTGCTGCACAAGGTGGCTCTTTTAGTTTATAATGGCTGGAGGGGGGTGACAGTGGCCCTTTAACTTTGTATCGAAAATATATACCATTAATGTCTGATAGGTAAAAATTCTACTTATAGGACTCTAAAATGTAACACTCTGTTGGTATGTGTATATTGACTTTTTTTAATGAGGATTTAGAAATAGATTCTGTTCCTAAATTCCTAAATCCACTTCAAAAATCACATCAAATATTCTTTGAATACGTTTTTGACTGTATGGAATATAGATCTTTAGTGCACACAATGCTGTTTTTTTACATTAATTTGGACAATTCTCAGCAAAAGTAATAGGAAGCTTTTTCAAAGAGTGTTTGAAGCATTTTTCATGTAGATTTGGAGTAAAATAAGGTTCAAAAATCCTTGTTAAATAAACTGTGTGAAAAGGCCATTAAATAAAGAGCCAGTAGTTTTCAGTTTTTTGCTTACTGCTTGATGTTTCAGAACTTCCATAGACTACAGTGGAGACACAGACAGTCATGTCACTTGTCTAATTTGCATACTGCTTTGTGAAGAGAAATGGGTTAAGATACCCAATTTTCTTGATGTATGAGACATCCAGAGATGTCTATACCAGGCACCATTAGTACTTGCCAGTCCCTACTCCTGAGCCCGTCCACTTCTGTATTTAGACAACCTGTTAGACAAGCATTTTTCTGTCCTTATGGTTGGGGCTGCACATAATTCACATATGGTGCCCTGGCTACAAGTTGTGCACCCCTGGGTTAAATAATGTAGCAGTTTTATTGATCTGGGATTTCCTGGTGCAGTGATAAGAAATATAAGTTTTTCTCTTTATTTACAGTCCTGTTTTTCGTTATTGGCACCCATGAAGTGTAAGTAAATAATGTGAAATATCTGCTGAAAAAAATGAATCAAGTGAAACAGTTTCTTTGTATAGAGCACTATATAATACAAAATAGCAAATGATAAACAATAATTTAAAACACAAAGCAATGGGAGGGAAAAATAGAAAAACATGAAGCTCGTTGTGACACTGATATTGACACCTTTTACATTAAATTAGTATGGAAACACATTTTGATTCTGTGGTAAATCACAAATGAGAATCTCCTGTGATTACTTGTCTGTGCCCGTGTGACATGAATTAGACAATGAATGATGACCTCAGTGTTTTATAAAGCCACATGGTAGGCCCTGTTCCTTTGTCACAATGGTGAAGACAGAGGAGCTGTGTGAGAATATCAGAACTGCTATTATTAGCAAACACAAGACTTCCAAAGGGTATAAGGCCATCTCCAAAGACCTTCATTTCCCAGTTTCAACAGTGCACACTGTTATTAAGAAGTTTGCCAAGCATGCAACCTCATTGGACGTGGGGGAAAGAGGAAAATTGACAAGAAATATTTTCAAAGGTTGGAGTGAATGGTGGAAAAAAAATACCACGTCAAACATCCAAAGACCTGAAGGCCAACCTGTAACAGTCTGGAGATATGGTTATAACAAGTACCGTACGCCGCTCACTAAACCAAGCAGAGGTTTATGGGCAAAAGCCAAGGAAGAAACCATTGCTGAATAAAAAACATAAAAAGGAGAGACTGATCTTTGCCAAAGAGTATCTTGACAAACCACAATCCTTCTGGGAAAATGCACTGTAGAACTTTTTGGCAATATTAATCTGGCTTAATGTCACCTTACAATAGCAAGGTGGCATTAACCCTTCATTACCCCATATCCCACCGCTACACGGGAGTGGGAAGAGAGTGGCCAAGTGCCAGAATAGGCGCATCTTCCAGATGTGCCTTTTCTGGGGTGGCTGGGGGCAGATGTTTGTAGCCAGGGGGGCCAATAACCATGGACCCTCTCCTGGCTATTAATATCTGCCCTCAGTCACAGGCTTTACCACTCTGGCGGAGAAAATTGCGCGGGAGCCCACGCCAATTTTTTCCACCATTTAACCCTTTATTTTAGCAGCTACAGCGCCCAAATTTTGCACATACACACTACTAACATTAGTAGTGTGGAATATGTAAAAAAAAGGGGGATATGACATGGTTTACTGTATGTAAACCATGTCTCATATCCTGTCGGGTTTTTGTGAAGGAGAAATGAAAAGCCGGCAATTGAATTACCGGCTTTTCACAGATATCGCGATGAATTAAATATAAATACAGAATATATACAGTATATATGTGTCTCAATGACATATATATATATATATATATATATACATATACTGTATATATGTTTTACCGAACATTTGAGCACATAAATCCATTAGATGTCGGTTTTGCAAGCCTGCGAGAAAATATCGCAGTACGGATGCCATACGGATTACATACGGAGGATGCCGTGCGCAAAATACGCTGACACACCCTGCCTACGGAGGACATACGGATCACTATTTTGGGAACATTTCTCCGTATTATGGCCGTATTACGACCGTAAAAAACGGACCGTATTGTCTTACGCTGAGTGTGACTCCAGCCTGACAGATCGAGCCATTCTGAATGTGGCGATACCAAATATGTGCATGTTTGATTTTTTTAAAACTTGTTTTATTTTGAATGGGGAGAAAGGGGGGTGATTTGAACTTTAATTTTTTTTTTTATATTTTTTTTTTTTTAACCCCTTCATGACCCAGCCTATTTTGGCCTTAATGACCTTGCCGTTTTTTGAAATTCTGACCAGTGTCCCTTTATGAGGTAATAACTCAGGAACGCTTCAACGGATCCTAGCGATTCTGAGATTGTTTTTTCGTGACATATTGGGCTTCATGTTAGTGGTAAATTTAGGTCGATAATTTCTGAGTTTATTTTTGAAAAAAACGGAAATTTGGCAAAAAATTTGAAAATTTCGCAATTTTCACATTTTGAATTTTTATTTTGTTAAACCAGAGAGTTATGTGACACAAAATAGTTAATAAATAACGTTTCCCACATGTCTACTTTACATCAGCACAATTTTGGAAACAATTTTTTTTTTTGCTAGGAAGTTATAAGGGTTAAAATTTGACCAGTGATTTCTCATTTTTACAACAAAATTTACAAAACCATTTTTTTTACGGACCACCTCACATTTGAAGTCATTTTGAGGGTTCTATATGGCTGAAAATACCCAAAAGTGACACCATTCTAAAAACTGCACCCCTCAAGGTGCTCAAAACCACATTCAAGAAGTTTATTAACCCTTCAGGTGTTTCACAGCAGCAGAAGCAACATGGAAGTAAAAAATGAACATTTAACTTTTTAGTCACAAAAATGATCTTTTAGCAACAATTTTTTTATTTTCCCAGCGGTAAAAGGAGAAACTGGACCACGGACGTTGTTGTCCAATTTGTCCTGAGTACGCTGATACCTCATATGTGGGGGTAAACCACTGTTTGGGCGCACGGCAGGGCTCGGAAGGGAAGGAGCGCCATTTGACTTTTTGAATGAAAAATTGGCTCCAATCTTTAGCGGACACCATGTCACGTTTGGAGAGCCCCCGTGTGCCTAAACATTGGAGCTCCCCCACAAGTGACCCCATTTTGGAAACTAGACCCCCCAAGGAACTCATCTAGAGGCATAGTGAGCACTTTAAACCCCCAGGTGCTTCACAAATTGATCCGCAAAAATGAAAAAGTACTTTTTTTTCACACAACATTTCTTTTAGCCTCAATTCTTTCATTTTCACATGGGCAACAGGATAAAATGGATCCTAAAATTTGTTGGGCAATTTCTCCTGAGTATGCCGATACCTCATATGTGGGGGTAAACCACTGTTTGGGTGCACGGCAAGGCTCGGAAAGGGAGGCGTGCCATTTGACTTTTTGAATGGAAAATTAGCTCCAATCGTTAGCGGACACCATGTCGCGTTTGGAGAGCCCCTGTGTGCCTAAACATTGGAGCTCCCCTACAAGTGACCCCATTTTGGAAACTAGACCCCCCAAGGAACTTATCTAGATGCATAGTGAGCACTTATAACCCCCAGGTGCTTCACAGAAGTTTATAACGCAGAGCCGTGAAAATAAAAAAATAATTTTTCTTTCCTCAAAAATGATTTTTAGCCCAGAATTTTTTATTTTCCCAAGGGTAATAGGAGAAATTGGATCCCAAATGTTGTTGTCCAGTTTGTCCTGAGTACGATGATACCCCATATGTGGGGGTAAACCACTGTTTGGGCGCACGGCAGGGCTCGGAAGGGAAGGCACGCCATTTGGCTTTTTGAATGGAAAATTAGCTCCAATCATTAGCGGACACCATGTCGCGTTTGGAGAGCCCCTGTGTGCCTAAACATTGGAGCTCCCGCACAAGTGACCCCATTTTGGAAACTAGACCTCCCAAGGAACTAATCTAGATGTGTGGTGAGCACTTTGACCCCCCAAGTGCTTCACAGAAGTTTATAACGCAGAGCCGTGAAAATAAAAAATGTGTTTCCTTTCCTCAAAAATATTTTTTTAGCCCAGAATTTTTTTATTTTTGCAAGAGTAACAGGAGAAATTGGACCCCAAAAGTTGTTGTCCAGTTTCTCCTGAGTACGCTGATACCCCATATGTGGGGGTAAACCACTGTTTTGGCACACGTCGGGGTTCGGAAGGGAAGTAGTGACGTTTTGAAATGCAGACTTTGATGGAATGCTCTGCGGGCATCAGGTTGCGTTTGCAGAGCCCCTGATGTGCCTAAACAGTAGGAACTCCCCACAAGTGACCCCATTTTGGAAACTAGACCCCCCAAGGAACTTATCTAGATGTGTGGTGAGCACTTTGAACCCCCAAGTGCTTCACAGAAGTTTACAACGCAGAGCCATGAAAATAAAAAATCATTTTTCTTTCCTCAAAAAAGATGTTTTAGCAAGCAATTTTTTATTTTCACAGGGGTAACAGGAGAATTTGGACCCCAATATTTGTTGCCCAGTTTGTTGTGAGTACGCTCATACCCCATATGTGGGGGTAAACCACTGTTTGGGCGCACGTCAGGGCTCGGAAGGGAAGTAGTGACATTTGAAATGCAGACTTTGATGGAATGGTCTGCGGGCGTCACATTGCATTTGCAGAGCCCCTGATGTGCCTAAACAGTAGAAACCCCCCACAAGTGACCCCATTTTGGAAACTAGACCCCCCAAGGAACTTATCTAGATGTGTGGTGAGCACGTTCAACCCCCAAGTGCTTCACAGAAGTTTACAACGCAGAGCCGTGAAAATAAAAAATCATTTTTCTTTCCTCAAAAAAGATGTTTTAGCAAGCAATTTTTTATTTTCACAAGGGTAACAGGAGAATTTGGACCCCAATATTTGTTGCCCAGTTTGTTGTGAGTACGCTCATACCCCATATGTGGGGGTAAACCACTGTTTGGGCGCACGTCAGGGCTCGGAAGGGAAGTAGTGACATTTGAAATGCAGACTTTGATGGAATGGTCTGCGGGCGTCACATTGCATTTGCAGAGCCCCTGATGTGCCTAAACAGTAGAAACCCCCCACAAGTGACCCCATTTTGGAAACTAGACCCCCCAAGGAACTTATCTAGATGTGTGGTGAGCACGTTCAACCCCCAAGTGCTTCACAGAAGTTTACAACGCAGAGCCGTGAAAATAAAAAATCATTTTTCTTTCCTCAAAAAATATGTTTTAGCAAGCAATTTTTTATTTTCACAAGGGTAACAGGAGAATTTGGACCCCAATATTTGTTGCCCAGTTTGTTGTGAGTACGCTGATACCCCATATGTGGGGGTAAACCACTGTTTGGGCGCACGTCAGGGCTCGGAAGGGAAGTAGTGACATTTGAAATGCAGACTTTGATGGAATGGTCTGCGGGCGTCACATTGCATTTGCAGAGCCCCTGATGTGCCTAAACAGTAGAAACACCCCATAAGTGACCCCATTTTGGAAACTAGACCCCCGAAGGAACTTATCTAGATGTGTGGTGAGCACTTTCAACCCCCAAGTGCTTCACAGAAGTTTATAACGCAGAGCCGTGAAAATAAAAAAATAATTGTTCTTTCCTCAAAAATTATGTTTTAGCAAGTAATTTTTTTATTTTTGCAAGGGTAACAGGAGAAATTGGACCCCAACAGTTGTTGCCCAGTTTGTCCTGAGTACGCTGGTACCCCAAATGTGGGGGTAAACCACTGTTTGGGCGCACGTCGGGGCTTGGAAGGGCGGGAGCACCATTTGACTTTTTGAACGCAAGATTGGCTGGAATCAATGGTGGCGCCATGTTGCGTTTGGAGACCCCTGATGTGCCTAAACAGTGGAAACCCCTCAATTCTAACTTCAACACTAACCCCAACACACCCCTAATCCTAATCCCAACTGTAGCCATAACCCTAATCACAACCCTAACCCCAACACACCCCTAACCATAACCCTAACCGCAACACAACCGTAACCCTAATTCCAACCCTAATCCTAACCCTAATCCCAACCGTAACCCTAATCCCAACCCTAACCACAACTGTAACCCCAACACACCCCTAACCCTATCCGTAACCCTAACCACAAGCCTAATCTTAACCCTATTTCAAACCCTAGCCCTAATTCCAACCCTAACTCTAATTCCAACCCTAACCCTAAGGCTATGTGCCCACGTTGCGGATTTGTGTGAGATTTTTCCGCACGATTTTTGAAAAATCTGCAGGTAAAAGGCACTGCGTTTTACCTGCGGATTTACAGCAGATTTCCAGTGTTTTTTTGTGCGGATTTCACCTGCGGATACCTATTGAGGAACAGGTGTAAAACGCTGCGGAATCCGCACAAAGAATTGACATGCTGCGGAAAATACAACGCAGCGTTTCTGCACGGAATTTTCCGCACCATGGGCACAGCGGATTTGGTTTTCCTTAGGTGTACATGGTACTGTAAACCTGATGGAAAACTGCTTCGAATTCGCAGCGGCCAATCCGCTGCGGATCCGCGGCCAATCCGCTGCCGATCTGCGGCCAATCCGCTACCGATCCGCTGCGGATCCGCGGCCAATCCGCTGCGGATCCGCTGCCAATCCGCTGCGGATCCGCGGCCAATCCGCTACCGATCCGCTGCGGATCCGCGGCCCATCCGCTGCGGATCCGCTGCCGATCCGCTGCCGATCCGCTGCGGATCCGCGGCCGATCCGCTGCGGATCCGCGGCCGATCCGCTGCGGATCCGCGGCCGATCTGCTGCGGATCCGCGGCCGATCCGCTGCGGATCCACGGCCGATCCGCTGCGGATCCGCGGCCGATCCGCTGCGGATCCGCGGCCGATCCGCTGCCGATCCGCTGCCGATCCGCTGCCGATCCGCGGCCGATCCGCTGCGGATCCGCGGCCGATCCGCTCTGTGTGCACATGCCATAACCCTACCCCTAACCCTACCCGTAACCCTAACCCTACCCCTAACCCTACCCCTAGTTCTAACCCTAGTTCTAACCCTAACCCTAGTGGAAAAAAAAAAAAAAAATTCTTTATTTTATTATTGTCCCTATGGGGGTGATAAAGGGGGGGGGGGGTTATTTATTATTTTTTTTATTTTGATCGCTGTGATAGAACCTACCACAGCGATCAAAATGTACTTGTAAGGAATCTGCCGACTGGCAGATTCGGCGGGCGTACTGAGCATGCGCCCGCCATTTTTCAAGATGGCGGCGCCGAGCGAGGAGACGGCCGGACACCGGGAGGATCGGTAAGTATGAAGGGGTGGTGGGGGGGTGGATCGGAGCACAGGGGGGGTGATCGGAGCACAGGGGGGGGGGATCCTGAGCAAGGAGGGAGCGGACAGGAGGACGGGGGAGCCGGCAGGCGGACGGAGGGGACCGGAGGACTAACGGAGGGCTGGGGGGGCGATCGGTGGGTGTGTGGGGGGGTGACTTCAGTATTTCCAGCCATGGCCGATGATATTGCAGCATCGGCCATGGCTGGATTGTAATATTTCACCAGTTTTTTAGGTGAAATATTACAAATCGCTCTGATTGGCAGTTTCACTTTCAACAGCCAATCAGAGCGATCGTAGCCACGGGGGGGTGAAGCCACCCCCCCTGGGCTGAAGCACCACTCCCCCTGTCTCTGCAGATCGGGTAAAATGGGAGTTAACCCCTTCACCCGATCTGCAGGGACGCGATCCCTCCATGACGCATACGCTGCGTCATAGGTCGGGAAGGCACAGACTTTCATGACGCAGCGTATGCGTCAAAGGTCGGGAAGGGGTTAAAATGCCTTTTTTACTTTTGGCATGCTTCAATAGTCTCCATGGGAGACTAGAAGCTACCATAACTCGATTGTCTCTGCTACATACAGGCAATGATTAGATCGCCACTTGCTATGAGTGCCGACCACCAGACAGTGCTCATAGCAATCTGGCAGTGACAACAATAGAGGTCTCCAAGAGACCTCTGGTTGTCATGCTGACCTATCGGCGACCCGTGGTCATGTGACACGGGAGCTGAAGGGAGGAGTGTGATGGTGTGATATGCTATGTGGGTATCATTTTTGTGTATATTTCTATTTTACTTATTTTCATGGTGTTCTCTTCTAGAAGGAGTTATTTGCTAATTTAATTGAATGTTACTGCCATCTTATATCAGCCCCCGCAGTACTGTATTGTATGCTAATGACATGTTGACCTAGCTTGTTGAAACAATGAGCCCCTGAGACCTTCCCCCTCTTGACCTGTGAATGAGGAGGGAGACTTATAAATATCAGGGAGGTGAAACAGAGATCAGATCCTGTGTGGAACCATGATGTGAAGAGCATATCAGAGAGAGAAAGAAGGGAATATGGACTGTTATCCTCTGTGCTGGATTGTTGGACTTTTATTCTGTAACTGAACTGCATTCGTGTTCTGGAATATTTTATCCTTTGTGTGGTGGATTGTATATGGACCTTTCGTACTTTTGCATAAATAAAGGTCTTGGGATTGTTCACTCTTCGCTTGCTCTGTTGATTGTGTCATACCGGAGAAGGACCCTGTGACAACTGGTGGCAAGCAGCGGGATCAACAGAGCGTAACCTAATGGAGAACCACCCACAGAGTGAGTACAGAAATTGGACTGTATCCAGTTTACAGGAGAGAGCCAGAGACCTGGGCCTGAACTACCAGTGACTGACTAAAGAGGCCTTAATTGATCTACTGGTGGGTGCTAGCCAGACCACCTACTCCCATATGTCTGAAGGACGAGCTCTGGAGACGAGGACCCCCACCACAAAAAGCCAGTCAGTGGTGTGGTACGAAGAAGAGATGGCAGTTCTGGGCCCAGGCGTCTCTCAGGAGTACAAGGAGGAGGCTGCCTGCTGGGAACAGCGGAGACAAGAAGCAATGGAGCTTGAAAGAGGGAGTAATGCAATGTGGAATGTAAACCCAACGATCCGGGAGCCTGTACGGATCACCCAGACAGAGTTTAAACCATTTGATGAGGCTTCCAGAGATGTGGAGGGGTTCTTAAAGGACTTTGAGCAGCAGTGTGCTGTGATGGAGGTGCCCCACTCTGGCTGGATGCGTTTGTTAGTGGGACTCCTGAACGGTAGCCTGGCGGAGGCTTACCGAACCATTGACTCACAGCAGAATTGGGATTATAACATTGTAAAGCAGACTATCCTGGATTACCATGCTATCACCCCAGACTCATATAGGGCCAAGTTCCGAGACCTCCCATGCACTACGGGGGGATCGTTTAGGATGTATGCACATAAGATGTCCCAGGCATGTCGGAGATGGCTGGAAGCAGAAAATGCCTTTACTGTGGAAGATGTTATACAGTCATTCCTTATAGAACAATTTATTGCCAAGTGCCCCGCAGAGGTACGGGAATGGGTCCAGGAGCGCATGCTGTGAACCGTGGATAGAGCTGCAGCCCTGGCCGATGAAGCCCTTACTATGCAACCGCAATGGAGGAGGCTTCTGGACAATGAACCACTGCCTTCTCCCACATCCCATCCCCCTCCGATTATATCTGCCCCTCCACCCAGCCACAGGCCGATGACAATCACAGCTCATAATCCTGGGCCCCAACAGTTCCGACCACGACTTGGGGGTATCACAGAGAGGAGATGTTAGGGGTGTGGGCAACCTGGACATTTGCAGTTTGGCTGTCCCTCAAGGATTCGGAGGGAGCCCCACGCAGCCCCACCTCATCCAGTGCATCTTGTGCACTCCATCCCGCCTGAGGAAGAGCTACCACCACCCCCACCAGAGTGGACCACCAACCACGACACCATGGATACCCCTCCTGGAGTGTATGGACTCCAGCCTTTGTCCATCAGAAATACAGAGCAACGGCATTGCCACCTGCAGGATGTCTTAATTGATGGATACAAAGTGTTGGGATTTAGAGACACAGGAGCATTCCTGACTATCGCTGACCCCACGTGGTTCGACCCGAGGCAATTCACCAGGGCCCGGGAGTTCCCATTGTCCTGGCGGGGGGTGTCTGCAAATATATACAGCAAGCTTTGGTACATTTGGATTATGGTTTTGGAGAAAAACTGTGTTGGATTGGAGTTATGGGAGGATTTCCTGCAGATATCCTCCTTGGAAATGACATTGCGGAGTTACAAAGTCATTTTGTGGGAGCAGAAGGTCCGTGGGCCTCTCACTCTTCTGAAAGAACAATTGGAGGGAGATATCGCAGATACCGGAACGCCCATCATTCCCTATGTTCTAGAGTTCAGAGACTGTCTCACCCAGCTAGCTACTGTACCTTGGCTAATGAACATCAGCGAACGGCCCAGTCCAGTCAAAAAGCCTGGTATGACCATAAAGCCAGGACCCGGGAATTTATGGACAAGTGCTCATGATTATTGCAACCCCTGCCACTGTACAAGGAACTATAAACTATTGAGCAATGTGGACTAAAGTGAGCAGGCCAGAGGTCTGTGTAGACCTCATAGCATGCTCACTTATTATGAGGGGGGAGAGGTTGTGATGGGGTGATATGCTATGTGGGTATCATTTTTGTGTATATTTCTATTTTACTTATTTTCATGGTGTTCTCTTGTAGAAGGAGTTATTTGCTAATTGAATTGAATGGCTGTTGCTGCCATCTTATATCAGCCCCCACAGTACTGTATTGTATGCTAATGACATGTTGACCTAGCTTGTTGAAACAATGAGCCCCTGAGACCTTCCCCCTCCTGACCTGTGAATGAGGAGGGAGACTTGTAAATATCAGGGAGGTGAGAAAGAGATCAGATCCTGTGTGGAACCATGATGTGAAGAGCATATCAGAGAGAGAAAGAAGGGGATATGGACTGTTATCCTCTGTGCTGGATTGTTGGACTTTTATTCTGTAACTGAACTGCATCTGTGTTCTGGAATATTTTATCCTTTGTGTGGTGGATCGTATATGGACCTTTCGTACTGTTGCCTAAATAAAGGTCTTGGAATTGTTCACTCTTCGCTGGCTCTGTTGATTGTGTGGTATCGGAGAAGGACCCTGTAACAAGGAGGTAATGACGTGAATTCTGCGCGTGCATGTTAAATGCCGCTGTCAGAGTTTGGCAGCAGCATTTCACATCTTAACAGCTGCAGGTGTTAGGGGCACATGTCAGCTGATCAAATCAGCTGTCATGTGCCGGAAACGGTGCAGGCTCATCGCCGGAGCCCACACCAAATGGTGGGAGGCGTCCATTGACTAAGTTGAAGATCATGGCTACTCCAGTACTGCAGCACGACAGTGACCCAAAGCACACATCAAAAACACACAGGAATGGTTGATAAACAAAAAAATGGACTGTATTAAAATGACCAGCAATTAATCCTGACCTTAATCCCATAGAAAATCTATGGGGTGAACTGAAATCTGCCATTGTGAAAATGAAGCCTCCAAACATTCAAGAGTTTGAACAAATTGCAAAGAAAGAGTGGGAGAAAATACTACCTAAGAAATTCAAGAAGCTCATAGATGGCTACAAGAAATTTTTAGAGGCTGTCCTCTATGCCAAAGGGTATGCAACCAAGCATTAAATAGGGGTACCTTTATTGCTGCACATTCTGTTTATTCTGTTTTTCTTTGAAATTGCAATATGTCAGTTGAGAAACAAATGTTTCATTGTTGTATTACTTTGAACCACCAATTAAAAAATCCTGAGGATGTAACTTTGGTACAGTATATGAAAAAATTAAGGGGTGCGAATAATTGTGAGCAGCACTGTATATACTGTAGTTACATAAGCCATGTGCTTTTTTGGCACAGCTCTTGTAGATTGTAAGCTCTCACGAGCAGGGTCGTCTTGTGTTGCTTTAATTATTGTATTGTTAACATTGTTACTTATGACTGTTGTGTTTGAAGCTGTTAAACTGTAAAGCGCTGCGGAATATGTTGTTGCTATATAAATAAAGATTATTATTATTATTGTATCAGTTGGTTAATTTCTGGGAACTCCTTTTTAAATAAAATGTCTTATTGCATCTTATTTGGAAGGGGATAAAGTGGTATTCTGTGTCATTCTGCTTACACTTTTAAGTCAATTTTTGCTTGCTTGAAAAGTTAAGCTTTTCTTAAAAAAAAAAAAAAAAAAACTGTGAAAGTTGTTAATATAGCTCTTTATTAATAACCACAAACCATGCAAAACTCACTTTTCATAATTGTATATGAAAGAACAACTTAATTCCATCTTTGTATGAGATGCATTGTACAATGAGACTCATATAGTAGGAGACTTATAGTAGGGACTTTTTGTAATAAAACTCTGAAAGGTCTATAGGTTCTTTCTGCTCTGGTACATGCAGTGGCCTTTCCATAAGAGAGTGCAACTGATTTTACCAACAAGTTTCCTTTAAAGTGGTTTCCACTACTAGCATACTGATGAGCTACTCTATCCTGTCAAGAAAAGGTCCAGTGAAT
Source organism: Ranitomeya variabilis (assembly GCF_051348905.1). Lineage (NCBI taxonomy): Eukaryota > Metazoa > Chordata > Amphibia > Anura > Dendrobatidae > Ranitomeya > Ranitomeya variabilis. The sequence continues at coordinate 179,998,409 of NC_135235.1, read as the reverse complement.
GACCATTGAATTCTATATTGTGTCTGATGTGAATTATCCACCAGCGGACTCAGCCTGCAAAGCAAAAATTGCCTGGTTTCTAAAACTGTTCACATGTATGGGAGACAGCTGGCAAAGGAGATGGATGCAGAGATGCATATGCTGATGTTGCTTAATGGTGTGTTGCCTAATAAACACACAGATAAAGCAGTTCCTGTAATACTGAACTGTGATTTGCATCTGATGATATATTGAGAAGTCACTCAAGTTCATGCAGTCATTTAACTTTTTTCTAGAGATGAGAGGATCAGGCAAAGTTCAAAGTGGCCCCTTTTTTCTTGGGAAGTTTATTTCACAGTGAAGCTATATTCCACAAATTAAATGTCTATCTAGACCCCTGAGCATAATAAACGTAAGATGTAAAAGATAAAACAAAAGTTCCTTATGCTCACCTCCCCACTCAACTTTCAGTTTCATCTATTCCTCACTATAACTAGTCTAGTCCTTGCCCCATCTTCTGATCGCTGCTGCTCACTCTTAAATTCCTGAGCCTCTCAAATTAAGCTTTTACTTTCAAGTCTGATGAAGTCCAGGGCTGCCACCAGGAATTTCAGGGCCCCATACTGGCAACATTTTCAGGACCCCTTGAGGCTATGTGCACACGTTGTGGATTTTGCTGTGGATCCGCAGCAACTTTCCATGCGTTTACAGTACAATTTAAACCTATGGAAACCGCAATCCGCAGTGCCCATGCTGTGGAAAAAAATGCGCGGAAACGCGCACTGACCGCAGTGCCTTTTACCTGTGGATTTCTAAAATCCGCTGCGGAAAAATCCGCAGAGCTCCTTTCTACGTGTGCACATACCCTAAAGGTACCTTCACACTGAACAACTTAACAACGATAACGATAGCAATCCGTGACGTTGCAGCGTCCTGGATAGCGATATCGTTGTGTTTGACATGCAGCAGCGATCTGGATCCTGCTGTGATATTGTTGGTCGGAGCTAGAAGGCCAGAACTTTATTTGCTCGTCAGATCGGCGTATATCGTTGTGTTTGACAGCAAAAGCAACGACGCCTGCAATGTTTTATAATGGTAACCAGGGTAAATATCGGGTTACTAAGCGCAGGGCCGCGCTTAGTAACCCGATATTTACCCTGGTTACCATTGTAAAAGTAAAAAAAACCCAGTACATACTCACCTTGTGATGTCTATCACGTCCCCCGGCGTCCACAGGGTTACGCGCTGCTGCTCAGAGCTTCCTGCACTGACTGTCAGTGCCGGCCGTAAAGCAAAGCACAGTAGTGACGTCACCGCTCTGCTTTACGGCCGGCGCTTACACAGTGCAGGGAAGCGGACGCCGGGGGACGCGACACACACCGGAATGTAAGAATGTAGTGTTTGGTTTTTTTTACATTTACACTGGTAACCAGGGTAAACATCGGGTTACTAAGCGCGGCCCTGTGCTTAGTAACCCGATGTTTACCCTGGTTACCCGGGGACTTCGGCATCGTTGGTCGCTGGAGAGCTGTCTGTGTGACAGCTCTCCAGCGACCACACAACGACGAAACAGCGACCCTGCAGCGATCGGCATCGTTGTCTATATCGCTGCAGCGTCGCTTAATGTGATGGTACCTTAAGACTCTGCCCCGGTGTGGTTCACTTTGTAAATTGAGAGCTGTTTATCTCACACATGCCTGTGTGTATGGGGGTGGGCAGATCTCCCAGATTGAATACCTTTGCTAAAGAGCTAAAAAGATGAAATTGAAGCAGGCCCAGATTGGCAATCTGCCAAGGCAGGTAGATGCCCGCTGGATCGGCGGCTCTGAGTTACAAAATGGGCCACCAGTCCATTTAAAACCTCTGCACCAGCCCTGTGTGTACGTGCTCTCTTCGGCAGCAGCGGCTCACATTAATGCGTGAGCGTGGCCCTCGTTCGTGATTGCGCACATGGCTGCGGCCCTTGTGAGTGCCGGCAAGTAGGGGAGCGTGCGCACACAGAGCCTGTGCAGAAGTTTGAAAAGGCCGTCGCCGCCGCTGCGCACACAGGATGCCTGCCTGAGCCTCTCTGTCTGACGCTGGCCAGTACCAGCATCAGAGACCAGTGTTCTCTCCTCACCAATCCCTGGCCGGCATCAGCTCTGAGTCCTCAGCACCTCCGATGCTGGCTGGACAGTGGACCCCCCTCATCCTACCCTCCATCTCAGGTGAGTACCAAGATGAAAACTTTTTTTATGTATATACAGCATTTGCAGTTTGATCTATATAATGTATCTTGACTGCTGTATATACAATATATAGGCAATACTGCTACTGCTGTATATAATCACTGTATCACCTATAAAATGTATGTACAGCAGTCAATAAACATTATATAGGTGATACTGCGACTGCTGTGTATATACATTATATAGGTGATACAGCTGTATACAGGTCCTTCTCAAAAAATTAGCATATAGTGTTAAATTTCATTATTTACCATAATGTAATGATTACAATTAAACTTTCATATATTATAGATTCATTATCCACCAACTGAAATTTGTCAGGTCTTTTATTGTTTTAATACTGATGATTTTTGCCTACAACTCCTGATAACCCAAAAAACCTGTCTCAATAAATTAGCATATTTCACCCGTCCAATCAAATAAAAGTGTTTTTTTAATAACAAACAAAAAAAACATCAAATAATAATGTTCAGTTATGCACTCAATACTTGTTTGGGAATCCTTTGGCAGAAATGACTGCTTCAATGCGGCGTGGCATGGAGGCAATCAGCCTGTGACACTGCTGAGATGTTATGGAGGCCCAGGATGCTTCAATAGCGGCCTTAAGCTCATCCAGAGTGTTAGGTCTTGCGTCTCTCAACTTCCTCTTCACAATATCCCACAGATTCTCTATGGGGTTCAGGTCAGGAGAGTTGGCAGGCCAATTGAGCACAGTAATACCATGGTCAGTAAACCATTTACCAGTGGTTTTGGCACTGTGAGCAGGTGCCAGGTCGTGCTGAAAAATGAAATCTTCATCTCCATAAAGCATTTCAGCCGATGGAAGCATGAAGTGCTCCAAAATCTCCTGATAGCTAGCTGCATTGACCCTGCCCTTGATGAAACACAGTGGACCAACACCAGCAGCTGACATGGCACCCCACACCATCACTGACTGTGGGTACTTGACACTGGACTTCAGGCATTTTGGCATTTCCTTCTCCCCAGTCTTCCTCCAGACTCTGGCACCTTGATTTCCAAATGACATGCAAAATTTGCTTTCATCAGAAAAAAGTACTTGGGACCACTTAGCAACAGTCAAGTGCTGCTTCTCTGTAGCCCAGGTCAGGCGCTTCTGCCGCTGTTTATGGTTCAAAAGTGGCTTTACCTGGGGAATGCGGCACCTGTAGCCCATTTCCTGCACACGCCTGTGCACGGTGGCTCTGGATGTTTCCACACCAGACTCAGTCCACTGCTTCCTCAGGTTCCCCAAGGTCTGGAATCGGTCCTTCTCCACAATCTTCCTCAGGGTCCGGTCACCTCTTCTCGTTGTACAGCGTTTTCTGCCACATTGTTTCCTTCCAACAGACTTACCATTGAGGTGCCTTGATACAGCACTCTGGGAACAGCCTATTTGTTGAGAAATTTCTTTCTGGGTCTTACCCTCTTGCTTGAGGGTGTCAATGATGGCCTTCTTGACATCTGTCAGGTCGCTAGTCTTACCCATGATGGGGGTTTTGAGTAATGAACCAGGCAGGGAGTTTTTAAAAGCCTCAGGTTTCTTTTGCATGTGTTTAGAGTTAATTAGTTGATTCAGAAGATTAGGGTAATAGGTAGTTTAGAGAACCTTTTCTTGATATGCTAATTTATTGAGACAGGTTTTTTGGGTTATCAGGAGTTGTAGGCCAAAATCATCAGTATTAAAACAATAAAAGACCTGACAAATTTCAGTTGGTGGATAATGAATCTATAATATATGAAAGTTTAATTGTAATCATTACATTATGGTAAATAATGAAATTTAACACTATATGCTAATTTTTTGAGAAGGACCTGTATATACTGCGATTATGTATATATACTGCGATTATACACAGCAAACAGTATCACCTGTAAAATATACAGTATATAGACTGCTGTATATACAATATATGTGATACCGCTACTGCTGTATATAATTGCAATATCACTTATATAATGTATTTACAAATTATTATGCAAATTGGATTTAAGTGTCATAAAGATTTGTTTTGTTTTTCAAATAAACTCATGGATGGTATTGTGTCTCAGGGCTCAATGGATCACTGAAATCAATCTTAATCACATGATAATTAGTTTTCCAGGTGATTCTAATTAAAGAAAAACTACTTAAAAATTATGTTCCACATTATTAAGCAGGCCACAGTTTTCAAGTAACATGGAAAAGAAAAAGGATCTCTCTGCTGCCGAAAAGCATCAATTAGTGCAATGCCTAGGTCAAGGGATGAAAAACGAGTGATCATCATACTGTTAAAAGATTTGTGGCTGAATCTGAGCACAGACATGTTTGTGCTGATAAAAGTATAATAAGGAAGGTTTCTGCCAGACAAGTTCATCGGATTAAGAGAGCAGTTGTGTCACAGATTCCTTCTCCGGTACCACACAATAAACAGAGCCAGCGAAGAGTGAACAATCCCAAGACCTTTATTTAGGCAAAAGTACAAAAGGTCCATATACGATCCACCACACAAAGGATAAAATATTCCAGAACACAAATGCAGTTCAGTTGCAGAATAAAAGTCCAACAATCCAGCACAGAGGATAACAGTCCATATTCCCTTCTTTCTCTCTCTGATATGCTCTTCACATCATGGTTCCACACAGGATCTGATCTCTGTCTCACCTCCGATATTTACAAGTCCCTCTCCTCATTCACAGGTTAGGGGGGTGGGTCACTGTTTATAGTTCCTTGTACAGTGGCAGGGGTTGCAATTATCATGAGCACTTGTTATCCATAAAGTCCGGGTTCTGGCTTTATGGTCATACCAGGCTTTTTGACTGGACTGGGCCATTCTCTGATGTTCATTAGCCAAGGTACAGTAGCTAGCTGGGTGAGACAGTCTCTGAACTCTAGAACGTAGGGAATGATGGGCATTCCAGTATCTGCAATATCTCCCTCCAATTGTTCTTTCAGAAGAGTGAGAGGCCCGTGGACCTTCTGCTCCCACAAAATGACTTTGTAACTCCCCAATGTCATTTCCAAGGAGGATATCTGCAGGAAGTCCTCCCATAACTCCAATCCAACACAGTTTTTCTCCAAAACCATAATCCAAATGTACCAAAGCTCGCTGTATATATTTGCGGACACCCCCCGCCAGGATAATGGGAATTCCCGGGCCCTGGTGAATTGCCTCGGGTCGAACCACACCAGGGTCAGCGATAGTCAGGAATGCCCCCGTGTCTCTAAATCCCGACACTTTGTATCCATCAATTAAGACATCCTGCAGGTGGCAATGCCATTGCTCTGTATTTCTGATCCCCCCGTGGTGCATGGGAGGTCTCGGAACTTGGCCCTATATGAGTCTGGGGTGATAGCATGGTAATCCATGATAGTCTCCTTTACAATGTTATAATCCCGATTCCGCTGTGAGTCAATGGTTCGGTAAGCCTCCGCCAGGCTACCTGTAATAATTATAGGGGATAACTCAGGAGACTCTTTGCGGGGAACAAGACAACTACAGGACACAGTTTTATAAGTGGTAAAGTCTATATTATCACACGGTGATTCAAACAGGTGCAGAGAGAAACTCAAGTCCACAACACTTGGTGCAAATAATAAACGCAGCTTAGCAGTCTATAGGAAACTTCAGAGGAAAATGCAATCAAGCAGAAAGTCTATGAAGCACAGTTATTCTTGAGGATACTTGACACGAATAAATCCTTGTCTTAGTCCAGGCACAGATAGATATGCTTATTAGGCAGTTCAAATCATATCTTAGCTCAACCAGGGAGGCCTGGTTAATAGTCTCAGGGTATTGCAAAGCAGCAACAGCTTACATGACCAGCAAATGCAGATTGAAGTAAACACGAACAGCAGATGAAGGAGGATTACTGGAAACTGGTGTATGCAGCAGGAACTCAGAGAAGAGTAGCAGAATCACCACACAGGTTCACAGGAGCAGGTGTATAGCCAGGGAGTAATCAGAGGTCAGGAGCTGGATGCAAGGCAGAATACTCTAGCACAGACTGAAGGCTGGGGTGGAGTTTTATAGCAGGAGACACAGTGCACATGAGACCAAAGACGCCATCTTGGAAAAGGGCAGTAATGCACAAAAGGTAAAAAAATGTTCAGAGTCCTGACACTACCATTCAGGGGTCCCACTAACAAACGCATCCAGCCAGAGTCGGGCACCTCCATCACAGCACACTGCTGCTCAAAGTCCTTGAAGAACCCCTCCACATCTCCGGAAGCCTCATCAAATGGCTTAAACTCTGGGTGATCCGTACAGGCTCCCGGATCATTGGGTTTACATTCCACATTGCGTTACTCCCTCTTTCAAGCTCCATTGCTTCTCGTCTCCACTGTGCCCGGCGGGCAGCTTCCTCCTGAGAAATGCCTGGGCCCAGAACCGCCATCTTTTCTTCGTACCACACCACCAACTGGCTTTTTGGGGTGGGGGTCCTCGTCTCCAGTGCTCGTTTTTCAGACATATGGGAGTAGGTGGTCTGGCTAGCACCCACCAGTAGATCAATTAAGGCTTCTTTAGTCAGTCCCTGGTAGTTCAGGCCCAGATCTCTGGCTCTCTCCTGTAAGCTGGATACAGTGCAATTTCTGTACTCACTCTGTGGGTGGTTCTCCATTAGGTTACGCTCTGTTGATCCCGCTGATTGCCACCAGTTGTCACAGGTTCCATCTCCGGTACCACACAACAGAGCCAGCGAAGAGTGAACAATCCCAAGACCTTTATTTAGGCAAAAGTACGAAAGGTCCATATACGATCCACCACACAAAGGATAAAATATTCCAGAACACGAATGCAGTTCAGTTACAGACTAAAAGTCCAACAATAAAGCACAGAGGATAGCAGTCCATATTCCCTTCTTTCTCTCTCTGATATGCTCTTTACATCATGTTTCCACACAGTATCTGATCTCTGTTTCATCTCCCTGATATTTTCAAGTCCCTCTCCTCATTCACAGGTTAGGGGGGTGGGTCGCAGGGGCTCATTGTTTCAACAAGCTAGGTCAACATGTCATTAGCATATTAGCAAACAACATTATTCACTGACTCTGTGGAGAGATAACAATACAGAACTGTGGGGAGAATATCAGATGGCAAATAACAACTCATCCTACAAGAGAACACCATGAAAATAAGTAACCCCATCATGAGTTGCTAAAAAGCCGTTACAAACCAGCAAACAGATATTTGATGCTGCTGGTGCATCTGGAGTCCCTCGAACCTCAAGGTGTAGGATCCTTCAAAGGCTTGCTGTGGTGCATAAACCTACTATTCGGCCACCCCTTAACAGTGTTCACAAGCAGAAACGGTTGCAGTGGGCTAATTTTCTTTTTCAATCTTTTTATTTAACATTTTAAACATTTGTAGAAGGGGAAGGAGGGAAAGGAAAGGGTAAAAGGATGAAAGGGAAAAGAAGGGAACATGAAGGACCTGCAAGTCCTTGTGAACAATCACAGTGTTGTATACATAAAAACAGAACTTTATTAAGTTTGAGAGAACAATTATATCCATCTGGACCATTTTCTAGATAATTTTTCACATTTATTATCAATCCGGGCCAATTTATGTTCATAAGAATTGTGAGTGTGGATATTATCCACAATATCCTAAAATAAAGGGGGATCTGGTCTCTTCCAGTGATAAACAATAGAATTTTTGGTAATAAGCAGGATATGAGTAATAATCGTCACCAAGGATGGTGAGATTGATTGGGTGTCCAAAGACAATAAAGCCAGTTGTGGAGATAATGTGATATCCGTGGAGTGAATTTTATTGATTAAGTTCGATATATTCGTCCATAGGGGTCTAATATAAGGGCAATGCCACAAAATATGAACTAAACTGCCACGCTGACCACATCCCCTCCAACAATCTGGTGCATAAGACTTATTAATTTTTGCCAGTCTGGCAGGGGTATAGTACCAACGAGTCAGAATTTTATGATGGGTCTCTTGGAGGGATATAGCAATGGTGGAGGCAAGGGACGTAGAAAATGCCACCTCTCAATCTGTAGTATTGGGATTTAAGTGAAGCTCTGATTCCCATTTAATTAAATATTGGGTCCTGTAAAGTCTGAGCAGTTATTAATCCAACTGTATATGTATTTCACACTCCAAAAAACACCATGGTCAATATTATTGATTAGATTGGTAGCCGATTCAGAAATGCATGGGGCAGATTTCAGAAACTTATAGACATTCACTTTTAAAATCAAATATTGACAAAAAAGAGAGGAGGGAAAATCGTACTTGTTTTTGAAATAACTGAATGGTTGGCACTTTAAATCACTGAGGAGGTCCTTTAACTTTTTTTTCCTTTTGTTGCCCAAAAGGGATCAATATTGTGCCCAAACAAAGAGCATATAAGGGGTAAGGAGAAATTCCTCAAAGAGTCAAATTTATTGGTATCTCTTTTTGGAGATGTTATTTTTTTCCATGCTTCCAAAGTTAGTTGAAATATAGGATGGAGAGTTGATTGTTTCTTTTTTTAAAGAAGGGAGTCTAGAATTAACCCTTTTGGCGACTTATTGTTATTAAAATATAGTTTGAGATCATACCAAGCCAGAACTTCTGAATGCAGCCACCAATGTAAACTATTTTTAATCAAAAAGGTGTAGTAGTAAGCAGAAATATTTGGGAGGCCTGCACCTCCTAAAGTTTTACTTTTATAAAGAGTATGTGTTGCTATTCTTTCCTTTTTGTCTCCGCAAATAAAATGATGGAGGCAAGATTGTAGACTAGTCAATAATGAGGGGGAAATCTTTAGGGGAAGGGATCTAAAGATATATAAAATCTTTGGCAATATGTATGCTTTAGTGGTCATTATCTTACCCCACCAAGAGATTCCTCTGCCCCCATATATATTGAGGTCCGTAACAATTGATTTGAAAAGTGATTCAAAATTGGTTTGAATCAAAGAGTTTATGTCTCTGCTGAATTTTAGACCTAGGTATGTCAAAGTGTCTTCAGACCAATGCCAAGTCGTTAACTTCTTAATATCAGCGATTTGGTTAGCGTCTAGGTTGAATTGTAAAATGTTAGATTTAGAGTCGTTAATTTTAAGGTAGGACATTTTTGAGAAAGTCCGAAGTAGGGATAAAATTTTATGAATAGAATTGTAAGGATTAGAGATTGATAGAATTATATCATCCGCAAAAAGGCCGATTTTATGTTCCCGTTGATTAGTTTTAATGCCAGAAATATCATGGTCTTCTCTTATAGATTGTGCCAAAGGCTCAATGACCAGGACAAACAATAAGGGGGAAAGTGGGCAGCCCTGTCTGGTACCATTTGAAATTATGAACGGATTTGACAAGTGATTATTCACATATACTCTCGCATTGGGACTGGAGTACAGTGCCATCACATTAGTTAGAAATTGTGAGTGATGACCAAATTCAAGTAATGTCGCCTCCAAGTAGGTCCAATTTAGGCGATCAAAAGCCTTTTCTGCATCGAGTGAGATTATTGTTGATTCAATATTTTTAGATTTGATCAATTTATTCAGGTTAATAAGTTTTCTTGTTCCATTGGCGTATATTTTCAGGTCCGAATTAATAAGGGAGATGGGTCTGTAAATAGAGACTTTATTAGGAACGGTATTTGTTTTGGGAATTGAGACTATGGTTGCTTCAGTCATTTCTTTAGGGAAACGACCTATGTTGGAGGCGATATTAAACATCTTGGTAATGTGAGGGTTTAAAAGATCTCCAAAAGTTTTATAATAATCATTACCAAATCCGTCTGAGCCTGGTGATTTCTGGGACTTCAGGTGTATGATGGTTTCTAAAGTTTCTGCCTCATTAAAAGGTGAAGAGAGAAAACTTAGATCCTCATTATTTATTTTTGGAAGTTTTACGGATGCAAGGAAGGAGTTTGTCAGCTTTACTAGGTTTATATTGAGAAGGGTCTTTGTTTATATTGTATAGGTTTTGATAATAATTAGCAAATGTGTTTGCTATGTCTTGTGGGTGAGAGACAGAGCTGCCATTGTGATGTATGATTTTATCTATACAATTTTTTACTCTATGACTTTTGATCCTATTAGTCATATATTTAGTTGGACGATTTAAGTCAGCGTATTGTTTGCACTTAGAGGCTTTAAGCATGGCATCATAAGTAGAGAAAATAGCAGCTCTCAGCTCCATTCTCAGTCTGAAAATCTCTGTCTGAATTTTCGGACATGGGGATGTCTTTGAACTCTGAAGAGATTCTTTATTTCTGATAGAATTTTGAATATCAAAGATTGTTTTCCTGTTTATTTTCTGCAGTCTAGAGGAAATCTGGATCAGAGTCCCCCTCAGTACCGCTTTATGAGCGTTCCAGCATGAGAATGGATCAATGAGACCCTCCTCATTCTCCTTAAAATAGTTTTTAATAGCCAATATTTCTTGCAGTGGGCTAATTTTCAAACAGTCTTGCTTACTGATGAGTGTCGAGCAACTCTGGATGGTCCAGATGGATGGAGCAGTGGATGGTTGGTGGATGGCCACCATGTCCCAACAAGGCTGCGACATCAGCAAGGAGGTGGAGGAGTCATTTTTTGGGCCGGAATCATGGGGAAACAGCTGGTAGGGCCCTTTAAGGTTCCTGAATGTGTGAAAATGACCTCTGCAAAGTATAGAGTTTCTGACTAACAACTTTCTTCCATGGTATAAAAAGCAGAAACATGCCTTCAGAAGCAAAATCATCTTCATGCATGACAATGTACCATCTCATGCTGCAAAGAATACCTCTGAGTCATTGGCTGCTATGGGTATAAAAGGAGATAATCTCATGGTGTGGCCACCATCTTCCCCTGACCTCAACCCTATAGAGAACCTTTGGAGTATCATCAAGCAAAAGATCTATGAGGGTGGGAGGCAGTTCACATCAAAAGAGCAGCTCTGGGAGGCTATTCTGACTTCATGCAAAGAAATACAAGCATAAACTATCCAAAAACTCACAAGTTCATTGGATGCAAGAATTGTGAAGGTGATATCAAAGAAGAGTTCCTATGTTAACATGTAACTTGGCCTGTTAGGATGTTTTGGAGTTAAATAGCTTTTTTGTTCAGTGAATGTGACCTTCTAATGCTGCAAATTCCACAAATGTGCATTTTCAGTTCTTTAAAACATATCAAATGTTTAGAAATTCTACTGTGCCTAATAATTTGGAACAGTGCATTTTGAGTTTTTATTCATTTTGGAGATTATACTGTTATCATTGAGAGGTTTCTTCAATAAATTTTGATGTATAATCTAACGGGTGATGACTTTTATTAGACTGACTGTCATTTGCTCCGACCATTTAGGAAAATCCGAGAAAAATGTCATTTGCATAATAATTTTGAACATGGTGTATAAATATATTATATGGGTGATACTGCTATATGTATATTGTGACTATACACAGCAATCACAGTATCACCTATATATTGTATATACAGCATTTATAGTTTGACCTGTCTAATGTATATTGACTGCTGTGTATACAGTATATAGATGATACTGCTGTATATACAATATATGAGATACTGTGATTATATACAGAAGTATAACCTATATAATATTTGTACAGCAGTCTATATACATTAGGTGATGCTGCGACTGCGGTAGGTACGTAATGTAAGTTATACTGCTGTGTGTAATATATATACACTTTTGCCCAGTATCTAGTGTGGACTTATGTGTGTATATAATTGATTCTAGCATATATTGTAGAGGTGGGTATACTTTTCCTGTCCTTTATACATAATATAATTCTCAGCATCTACTCTTATTGTGTGTGCGTGTGTTTATGTGTGTGAGTGTGGGTATCTATATATATATATATATCTATTGTAGTGCAGCGGGGTTGGTGCAGTGTGACAGATAGGCAGGGACCACAGGAAAGTTCACAGCAAACGTGTTTAATGTCCACACAACTCACATAATGTACAGCACACTGTATCCTCCTGATCGCAGCCGGGTCACAACAGTCCGTACACGAGACCGGTTGCCGAGGGTGACTGCACCACCGTATCACGCTGTGGGGTGCCAGGTGTTCGCTGCTCTTTTCTCCGTGTTACCTCACACAAGCTGGATGCTGCAGAGCCACCTGCTCTGCTACTTGCAAACAAACACTGACACACCCAAACCCTTTACTGCAGGGTGTTTAAATGGAATCTGTGGCCAAGGGCCACTTGTAACTTCCGGCCCGAAGGGAGTGAACTGCCCCACTACCATCCTGTAGTTCACTTCAAAAATAAAAGCCCTTAACGGATTTTCCTGAATATTGCCTTGGCCACATAGCTTGACCAGGTCCACACTTTTATTTTGCCTTGTGACTCACAGGCCTCCTGCTGTGGACACAAGGCACTCCGGCGGGTCTAATAGGACTCTATCTGCATCCTGGGGAATACATATGGACCCTCACATATGATCCTCCTCACTGCCTCACACTGTATATTTATATATACATGCACACACACACCGCACTCTGATTAACTGTGAAAAAAGTGGAGGACTCTTTATTAGCCCATGTGGCAACGTTTCAGATCAATAACAGAACATTTCTCTGATATGGGACTGAAATGAGATAATAAAGAGTCCACTGCTTAAAGGGCTTGTCTTCTAATTGGACAACCTTGTCTTAAAATAAATGTTCGACCCCGATAAAATAATAAAGCCTATACTCACTTAACTTGCCGGCTCCGTTCCCACAGTGGCTGTGATGACTCCCCTGAACTGTAATGTGGTGTTGTGACATGTGATGACCGGCGCCAATCAGCGCTGGTGTCATGGTCTCTGCCTTCAGACAAACTGTACATGAAGAAAAAAGCCCAGGATTAAAGTTCTGGAGAACTTTGCAGTCACTGCGGTCCGACCCGAGAACCGGAGCTCTAAAGAACACCATGTAAATGGAGCTGTGGTCGATCATCCGCACTGTGGCGTTATTCACACATGGCTGTTCAAATAACGCCTGTAATAGGTGTGTTGAGGGCACAACAAAGTATAGCAAAATCCACTGATCGGGTGTGTGGGAGTGTTACAGTATGTGGGCTGGTGGGGTTTGTGTGGCAGGGCTGCTTTTTTGTCCCAGTCCGGCCCTGACTCTAAGCCAGGCAGACTAACCAGCACTACTGTATGAACTTCATGCTTTATGTTGTACTTTGAGCTGGACAAGGGCTATATTTGAGTTTTTCTGTGGTGTGGTTTTTGAGGACTGCAATAAACCAGCTGGACTTTAAATAGAAATGGTTCCTATAATACCTCAGATCGCTCCCAAGTGAGTAGCATTGTTACATTTTGTGTTTGAAGTGCTGGCAGCATTCCCAGAGAACACGAGTGCATGCTACAGAATTACTGCAGGTTATTGGTGAAGGCAGCGATAAGCCGGGGACCAACATCAGACAGCATGGAGGACCTGACTAAACACCTGGTGCAAGCCCAACAAAAAATAAGTAAGCTGCTTATGCAACAGCTCAAGTAGCAGCACCAACAGCTCCAAGTCTTGGGTGCTGTCTGGGGGTGTACAAAACTCAAGAACAGGTCATGTGGAGGTTCTATTGGCCCAGATGTCACCGGTAAAATCCTATTGTTTTGCAAGCCCTGTCCCACCTGCGAGTTAAAAGCTCCCACCTCTCACTTCCAAAATTCCTTCGTGCCACTACACACCAAAGCAAGGCAAGACAGGGACCCCGTTGAAACTCCATGTTTGCTGGTTAAGCCAGAAGGGGACATTGAAGAGATCACAGTAGCTAAAGCACCGTCTAAGACCCCAAAACAGCAATGTTTGTAATTGCTGCAGCAGAACCGGGATTGTTCTCAGATTTGCCTGGGTGTACAGATGTCATTGAACATGAGGTTCTGACAGAATCCTGTTGTGTATCCGCTTTTTGGGCTCCCCTGGTGGTTGCTGGTGGTACTGGTGACTTGTTTGCACTTTGCTGCTTCTGTTCACCTGCTTCCATCAGTGTTTGGGAGTTTCCTATTTAGCCTTGCTCTCCAGTCATTTCCTTGCCGGTCATCATTGTAACCAGAGCCTTCGGTTGCATGTTCCTGCTACTAGTCTGCTGATCAGCTAAGTGGACTTTGTCCTTTTGTTTTGTACCTTTTGTCCAGTTTGCAGTTTTTGTAATTCTCTGTAGCTGGAAGCTCTTGCGGGCTGAAATTGCCACTCCTGTGTCATGAGTTGACACAGGAGTCTTAAAGTAATTTCAGGATGGTTTTTGAAAGGGTTTTCAGTTGACCGTGAAGTCCTCTTTTGTATCCTTCTGCTATCTAGTAAGTGGACCTCTCTTTGCTAAATCTACTTTCATACTGTGTATGTCTTTTCCTCTTAATTCACCGTTATTACATGTGGGGGGCTGCTATCATCTTTTGGGGTATTTCCCTAGAGGTAAGCCAGGTCTGTTTCTTCCTCTACCAGGCGTAGTTAGTCCTCCGGCTGGCGCGTGGCATATAGGAAGCCGTAGGTATGCTCCCTGGCTACTGTTAGTTGTGTGGTAGATTTAGCTCACGGTCAACTCGAGTTTCCATCACCCGAGAGCTCGTTCGTTACTTATATGTTTCTTACGTTCCCTTGCCATTGGGAACCATGACAGAATCCCATGTGGGGGGAATTCGAAGCCCTAAAGAATTACAGTATTGATTACTGGAACCTGAACAAAGTCTCCAAGTTTGGCACATATCCAATGCTGATGTTGATGAGGTAGAAAATATATAATTGGCCATCAAGTGGGCGGTGGACATATTGATATACTATCTCTTAGAGCGAAAATTTAATTTAGTGTCATACCATGACCCACTCAAGTGGATCAGGAAGAAAAAGGGAGGGGAATGCATGTGTTACCCACTTGTTTCCAACCCTGCAAGATTTCCACTTCCATGTAAAACATAGAGCCGAGAGTTGCATCTCCCGAGAATCCCATGTCTAGTGGTAAAAAGAGCCA
Organism: Ranitomeya variabilis; assembly: GCF_051348905.1. Taxonomy (NCBI): domain Eukaryota; kingdom Metazoa; phylum Chordata; class Amphibia; order Anura; family Dendrobatidae; genus Ranitomeya; species Ranitomeya variabilis. The sequence goes on along the minus strand of NC_135235.1, from coordinate 179,983,310 downwards.
AGCCCATGGCTTTAGGCAGAGAGGTGAGGTATGTAAAGTGACTGTCGGACATCTAGTGGTTGGGAGATTAACCTGAAGTAAATCTTTAGTAGATATAGGACTAAAGGGTATTAATCAGCCATGACGGATAGATTGTGAGCAACTGATGATTTGGGAGAAACTACTGCTCACCATATCTCCACCCCTAGGTGTGTGTATGGAGGTGGGCAGATCTCTGTATGGTATGTGGATATGTTTTGTTCCCTTCTCCCCAACCCCTTTAAGTGTATATATATATATATATATATATATATATATATATATATATATGTGTGTGTTATTAATGTGTTCGTACACAGTGGTACTGCTACACATATAGTGTATTATTACCATGTACAAGAGCATTGCTATACTGTTTGTATATTGCTCTGTATATTGCACACACCAGTTTTATAGGGAAAGTTGTCCCCAGGCCCAGTATAGTGATAGGGACGTAGTGTCTGTAGTTAGTTGGCCATTAGAGGGGGGCACTGTAGCGTATAGTAAGAGTAGGAGGGGCACAGTGGCATAAGAATAGTGTAAGCTTCCCAGTTTAGTCAGTCAGGGCCTGGGCGCCCGTGCAGCTCACAGGGCTGCCTGGCCAGAAGTCGCTGTGCCCCGTAATGTTATTAGAAAGGGGTCCAGAATAGCATACAGAGTACCAAGGAATTCCTCTAGGAGGAAAGAAAAACTACAGGGCTGCGGACGCAGCTAAAGGAATCTGTCCCCATAGAGAGAGAAAGAAGATTATTCAGTCGGGCAGCACAAGCAAGATGTGGCAGATCTTTGCCTGGGCAGGCAGTACTTAAAACCGGGGAGAAGCAGTGTAGAACTTCCCCATGTGAGGCAAGTATTCCGGATGGAATAGATTCTGCGGGACCGGAAGACACGGTCCGACCCGGGGCTGAATATAGAGAAGGAGAGACAGAGCAGGGACAGAAAAGAAGATACTGACTCTGATACCCAAAGTGCCTGTTTTGGAGCAAGTTGTGCTGAGTAAACAAGTTCATATTGAAGTTAAGCCGGAGTGTGTCTCCTTTATTTCGGAACCGTATGTGAGGAGTACATCTCCGTACCGGGCAAGTCCAGATGGCGCAGAAAATCGGCACAGAGGTAACGCAGCAGAGAATGTGAATTGATGCGGGAAGGGGGCCAGAGTGTGATACTGGAATTGCTGTCGGCTATGGCTGCTGCCCTGGCCCCAGACCCCTACATCTCCTGTATTAAATATCTTTGCTAAAGGACTAAGAAGCTGGACTCTAAGCCAGGCAGGCTAACCAACGCTATTGTATGGACTTCATGCTTTATGTTGTACTTTGAGCCAGACAAGGGCTGTATTTAAGTTTCCTGTGATAGGATTTATGAGGACTACAAGAAACCAGACGGACTTTAAATAAAAATGGTTCCTGCAATTCCTCAGGTTGCTCCCAAGTGAGTAGCTTTCTTACAATACTGTATAGTGTACATGTAATACAGTGATCACCGGTAATATTATACACAGGAGCTCTGTACATAGTGTGCACTGTATAGTGTAAGTGTACAGGTAATACAGTGATCACCAGTAACATTATACACAGGAGCCCTGTATATAGTGCATAGTGTAAGTTTACAAGTAACCCACTGATTCACCAGTGCAGACTGCCATCACTTCTTGCAGTCAGGACTCGTCTGTGCAGAAAAAAAACACACTGTTATCTAGGGTGCTGCTTCCAGTGCACATTCCACCCTTTTCCCCCAACTTCTACATTATGTCAGATAGGAAAGCATGGTGGCTCAGTGGTTAGCACTGCAGCCTTACAGCACTGGGTTCTGGGTTCAAATCCCACCAAGAACAACATCTGCTAGGAGTTTGTATGTTCTCCCTGTGTTTGCGTGGGTTTCCTCTGGGTAATCCTGTTTCCTCCCACACTCCAAAGACATACTGATAGGAATTTAGATTGTGAGCCCCATTGGAGACAATGATGATAATGTATGCAAAGCGGTGCAGAATAAGGTAGGGCTATATCAGCAAAGCATAATAAATAAATAATGAAGAAAAAAGCAACATAGTGGCACTCTGTACAGTAATATGCCCCCTCTCAATTCATCATTTGCTCTCCTCACATCCCACCCTCAAGTCATCACCATTTGCTGTTCCCCATCCTCAACTCATAATCATTTGCTGTCCCCAATGCCCCAGTCTCAATTCAACATAATTTGCTGTACCCCATCACCCAGTCCTAATTCATAATCATTTGCTGTTCCCCACCCTTAGTCTCAATTTATAATGATTTGCTGTTCGCCACCCCCCAGTCTCAATTCAGTATCATTTGCTGTACCCCATCCCACAGTCTCAATTCATCATTTTTTGCTCTTCCACACCTCAATTTATCATCACTTACTGTCTCCCATCTCCAGTCTCAATTCATCCCAATTTTATGTATCCCTCCCCACACCATTCATTTTATAAAAAAAAATCATACTTACCTCTCATATGATCCCTTGCAGCTCCACTTCCAGTGTCCAGCATGCATCCGTGCTGGTATGATTACATCATCACGTAAGGCACCATCATAGAATATGTGGAGTGAGCACCGAGCTGCATGTGCTGATTTTCTGTTGACTGCCTTGGAGTTCCAAGAAAGCTACCTTCGCTGACCAGATGTGCTTGGCCACCCACTCCTGCCCCTGGTGCCTGTGAGCAGAAGAAAGAGCTGAATGAATGTGGATTTTTGTGAAACCAGATGAATATGGATTATTGTAAAATGCAAGTAGAATTCAACTACTCTCGAAATTTATTATCACACGGATACATTTTTTCTTAAAGAAAGCTCTTAAGTGGAAGGAAGTTAATCTATGGGAAAATAAAATAAGTCTTGCACTCATGAACGTAGAGGGCATTTATACGCAAGTAGATTATATAATCAGAGGAAAGTGTGAATGTAGCCGGCCTTCTGTGGCCTGTCCATTCATCTGCGGCACATTCCAGTAAGAGCAATCTACTAACTTTCATATTGTAATGGCAGTCTTCCCTCCGTCCGTCCCCACTGCGTCATTGAGAAAGGTAATATCACAGCTTCAGTTGCCTCAGCACATGGTGACAAGCTTATGTGGAAAAGTATAAACTAGATCCTAGATTCCAGCTGACTAATTTAGTTTGCAGCTTTCTTTATGAGATGGTGCCTGACGGAGCGCATGTCTCGCTGATCAGATGTGTTCTGATCAAGACAACGAGAAGGAGAATGTTTTTTTTTCTTGCTTCATTTACTTCTGCACAAACACTAACACACCCTCAAATTAAGACCCTAGATGCGCTCTGTAAATGGCTTGTGTGAGCATCCCTGTCACTTCCTGTACAGTCCAGATTTGCCTTCCTCCAGCATGACAAACTGTGCTTTTTCATTGTGCATGGAAATGTGTTGGCAATGGACACAGCCAATCAGTGGCATTACATCAGTGTGGGGCCGGAACGCCAATGCAGAAGTCACAAAATCAAATGCTATCACTTATCAAGTTATGCTAATGAGCCTAATAAAAGCTTCTGGTAGTTTGTTCAGGGTTCCACAAAGAACTTAGATATTTAATCAGACAATAAGAGGCAATGAGCGGAGGGAAATCCAAAGTGACACACAAGGCACCCTTAATCATTGTGCTCATTTTCCTCTGCCTATACTGTGGTCTCATTTATACCAGAGGCTGGCTACTTTTATCATTCCTTAAAGAATTCTACACATTGTCAAGATATTTGGTACTGATGTTACACTAAAAAATTACCTGACTTTATCTACCGTAATTATGAGAATGAGTCAAATTTATTCCACACACTTGTTATATTAAAACTGCTGCTGGCTGATTCAGCGCTTTCTGTACGAGCTCACTCTCCCCCGTCACTGCTGTGCAGGTTTGAACATGTCATATTAGTGTGATTGCGGTCTGAGAAACAATGGCTGCCCACTTGTGATTTGCATGAATAATGAGTAGCATGTACTGATTTGTTCTTGGGTTCTGAGAGTGCATCTAGTGCCGATATTTATCAAAGACTTTGTGAACATCATAGAGAAAGTGATTTGTTGCAAAGAAGTGTGTATGGATAGATAGAAATGCTCAAAGAAGGTCTCATGAGTGTCAGCCATAGAGAAGGAGCCTGGACATCCTTCCACATCCACAACTAATGACAACATTGAGCATGCATGTGAACTAATTCTGGTGGATAGACCAGTGACAGTGTATTAGGTTTCCTGGAAGACTTCCTACAAGGACAAAGATCCACATATGATGGAGAGATGAAGATAGCAATGCATTTGTGGCTCACAACTCAGCCTAGTATATTTTTTTTATTAAAGGAACACAAAAGCCTGAAGAGTGATGGAGATTCTGTTGAGAAATGATGTATTTGTCTTTGTGCAGGAATTTTTTGACTCTTCCTTGCAAAATGGGTGAATTTGTGACTTGTACAGTTAATTAAGTGGTGGTATGAAATAAAAAAAACACCGCTGCATACTTTAAGTAACATGGACTTGCAGCCATACCCCTTTCACAAAATTAAGTTGCAATACCAGACAAAGCCTGTGAACAAGCACAGGGACTGTTTGTAACAAGTAAAAAAAAAATACATTTCATTTTTTTAAATCATAAAACTTCTTTAATTGGTTAAATGCTTTAGTAGATAGAACTTTGACTTTTATATTTATATAAAATAAGGAGATGAATACTATTAAAGCTTTTGGTTGATGTTATATACACTGCTCAAAAAAATTAAAGGGAACACTTAACCCCTTCATGACCCGGGGTATTTTCATTTTTTCGTTTTCATTTTTCGCTCCCCTCCTTCCCAGAGCCATAACTTTTTTATTTTTCCATCAATATGGCCATGTGAGGGCTTATTTTTTGCGGAACGAGCTGTACTTTTGAACAACATCATTGGTTTTAGCATGTCATGTACTAGAAAACAGGGAAAAAATTCCAAGTGTGATAGAAATGCAATCCCACACTTGTTATTTGTTTTGCTTTATGCTAGGTTCACTAAATGCTAAAACTGACCTGCCATTTTGATTCTCCAGGTCAGTACAAGTTCATAGACTCCAAACATGTCTAGGTTCTTTTTTATTTAAGTGGTGAAATAATTCCAAACTTTGCTAAAAAAATTGCGACGTTTTCCAATACCCATAGCGTCTCCATTTTTCGTGATCTGGGGTAGGGTGAGGGCTTATTTTTTGCGTGCCGAGCTGACATTTTTAATGATACCATTTTGGTGCAGATATGTTCTTTTGATCGCCCGTTATTGCATTTTAATGCATTGTCACGGTGAACAAAAAAACATAATTCTGGTGTTACAAATGTTTTCCTTGCTACGCCGTCTAGCGATCAGGTTAATCCTTTTTTTTATTGATAGATTGGGCGATTCTGAGTGCGGCAATACCAAATATGTGTAGGTTTGATTTTTTTTTTAATTTGTTTTATTTTGAATGGGGCGAAAGGGGGGTGATTTAAACTTTTATATTCTTAAAAAAAAATCATATTTTTTTAAAACTTTTTTTTACTTTTGCCATGTTTCAAAAGCCTCCATGGGAGACTAGAAGCTGGCATAGCCTGATCGGCTCTGCTACATAGGAGCGATGCTCAGATTGCTCCTATGTAGCTGAATTCCTGCATTGCTATGAGCGCCGACAACAGGGTGGCACTCATAGCAATCCGGCATCAACAACCATAAATGTCTCAAGGAGACCTCTGGTTGTTACGCCGATGCATCGCTAACCCCCGATCATGTGACAGCGAAGCGCTCATTTCCTGCCCAATGGCCGGAAGCGGTAGTTAAATGCCGCTGTCTGCATTTGACAGTGGCATTTAACTAGTTAATGGCAGCGGTTGAATCACGATTCCACCCGCCACTATTGAGGGCACATGTGTGCTGTTCAAAACAGCTGACATGTCCCAACTTTGATGCGGGCTCACGGCCGGAGCCCTCGTCAAAGCAGGGAAGCTGACCTCAGACGTACTATCCCGTCCGAGGTCAGAAAGGGATTAAACAACACAATGTAACTTCAAGTCAATCACACTTGTGTGAAATCAGCCTGTCCAGCTATGAAGCAACACAGATTGTGAATCAATTTCTCCTGCTGTTGTGCAAATAGAACAGACAACAAGTAGACATGATGGGCAATTAGCAAGACAACCCCTATAAAGGAGTGGTTCTGCAAGGGATGACCACAGGCCATTTCTCTGTTCTCATCCTTTTTGGCTGTTGTTTTGGTAACTTTTGCATTTTGGCATTGCTCTCACCCCTAGAGGTACTGTGCAAACCACAAAAGTTGCTCAGGTAGTGCAGCTTATCCAGGATGGCACAACAATATGTGCTGTGGCAAGAAGCGTAGCGGTGTCTCCAGTTTCCAGAGCATGGAGCAGATACCAGGAGACAGGCTAGTACACCAGGAGACGTGGAGGGGGCCTAAGGAGGGCAACAACCCAGCAGCAGGACTGCTGCCTCCTCCTTTGTGCAAAGAGGAACAGGCGGAGCAGTGTCAGAGCCCTGCAAAAGGACCTCCAGCAGACCACTAATATACATGTGTCTGCTCAAACTGCCAGAAACAGACTCCATGAGGGTAGTATGAGTGCCTGACAGCCACAAGTAGGTGCTGGCTTACAACCCAACACCTTCCAGGGTGATTGGCATTTGCCAGAGAACACCAAGATTGGCAGACTCAACTCTGTCACCCTGTGCTCTTCACAGATGAGAGTAGGTTCACACTGAGCATGTGACTGATGTGACAGAATCTGGAGATGCTGTGGAGAATGTTCTGCTGCCTAAAATATCCTCCAGCAGTGTGTCAGTAATGGTGTGCGGAGACATTTTTTTTGAGAGCCACACAACCCTCCGTATGATAGCCAGAGGTACATTGACTGCCATTAGGTACCAGGATGAAATCCTCAGACCATATGCAGGTGCAGTGGGCCCTGGGTTCCTTCTGATGCATGACATTGCTAGGCCTCATGTGGCTGAAGTGTGTCAGCAGTTCCTGCATGATGAAGGCATTGATGCTATGGACTGGCCTGCCCATTCCCCAGACCTGAATCCTATCAAGCACATCTAGGACATCTTGTCTCATTCCATCCACCAACAGCATATTGCACCATAGGAATTGACTATGGACTTGGAGTGTGTCCACTTGACTGATGCTTTAATACAGGTCTGGCAAGAAATCCCTCAGGAGAACATCTGATACCTCATGACATGCCCAGGCATTGTAGTGAGGTAATCCAGGCACGTGGAGGCCACACACTACTGAGTATCATTTCCATGTCTTGGGGCATTTCTACTGAAGTTGGATCATCCTGTAATTTGATTTTCCACTTTGATTTTGAGTATCATTCCAAATTCAGATCTCCATGGGTTATTAATTTTGATTTACCTTGATCACTTTTATGTTTTATTGTTCTCAAAACATTCCACTATGTAATGAATAAAGATTTGCAATGAGAATATTTAATTCAGTCATAGCTAGGATGTGGTATTTTAGTGCTAACTTTATTTCTTTGAGCAGTGTTTATAAATGTAGAATCTGTGACCTCTGGTATCTGGGTCATGTGAACAATTACCTTAAAATAAATATGGATTCATCTCTTTAATTTCTGCATTTTAATCCTTTTTTATGATGTACAATAACAAATTGTATTGTGGTAATCCTTTTTTATTAATCTTTTGGGACTAACAAATTCCTCATTTGAACCAATATTTGCATAACATTCTATTTACTTTCTGCCCAAGAATTATATAAAAAAGTTGAAGTTAATGAATGGAAAACTCTTGTCTACATATAGCCCCTTTCCTTCCTTCCTTCCCTTCTTCATGAAAGAGACCCACACAGTACTGTAAGTCTATTGCCTGCTGAACTTGGGCTGCTTCCTGGGGGATAACTGGTGACAGCTGACTCCTATGACCTCTATGTCTGGTGAATTTTCAACAAGATGGAGTCTTGAAAGTTCGATTATTACTGACAGGTTTGTAAGTGAGAGGAAGCTGATCTCTCTATGGAAAGCTGATAACTTGAGACAAGCTTTAACTGCGATGCAGTCAGACAGAAGCGGTTCAGGGAAGAAAAAAAATCACAATTTACAGACATTGTGAAATTATAAGTGAAGTCAATGTGATGTTTATGTGTAGAAATGGTCATCAGTTGCCATCCTGTTCATCTCATCACTAACAGGGTTGGACTATGGTAATAAATGATAACAGAGGCTCTTCTTGCTGATCAGTTAGAGTTCTTGTTACTGCTGAGCACTATTGTACCATGTATGGAGTCCATAGCTGCTAAATTGCTGAAATCCAGATGTTCAGAAGCAGCATCACTTTTGTGTATGGACCGTGTCTGGAAATTTAGTCCATCTCGTTGACTGCAATAGGACTGAGCTGTAGACCAAGACACACGCCATAGACAAAAGTTGTGCTGGAAGAAAATGGACTGGGATCAGAAGTGACTAATGGCCCATTTACACTGGTTGGTATTAGGCCGGTGATCAACTATATCCAGGTCATTCGGCACTCATTTACTGGACTGTTGTATCCGGCCAATGAGCAATGATCGTTTTGTCTCAATACGGCATTTTGTAGCAGCACATCACCTGTTTACACAGGGCGAAATGGTGCTGATAAAGATGATTCTTATATGCACATTAAAAAATACAAATTTCCTGATCAACAAGCGATTTGCTAATTTGTTGGGTGTTTGCCATGATGTTTGCACTAGCAGATACAAACACTATGTTCACCAATTATTGGCTAATGTAAAAGGCCTACAATGACCATAGCTCTAAAATTGTTTCATATTCCAATGTGGTTATCATTTAATAAAATAATGTAAAACAAAAAACCCTTCACATTGTTTTGCTTCTGGTGCAAAAGCAATGTTTAGCACAAGGTTGTCCCATTGGTAAGAAGCTGCCAGTTCATCTGTCATTATGGTTGTCGATATGTGCTAAATGTCTCTTTACATTTCACGATGACTTTCCACAGTTCTAGTGACAAGGATGAACTGTGATTCCTATGTCCTCCACAAAATACCCTTGTCCCTTTAAGTTTGCTACATTAATGTATTGGAAATGTAATTGAGAACAAGGACCATCTTCCCCCTTTTACCGTCTGTCCCTGTTAATTAGAAGTGCCCATATTGGGGAAATTAACTTTGAAATACTAAAAAATGATGAATTATCCCTTGTTTGAAACTATAAATTAAAGGTTTAGTGTATATAAAATTTGTCATGTTTAATTGCGAGTTCAATTAAAATTCCAGATAATGATGATTTATATGGGTTTCTGAGCAATTTGATATTCATTAGCGGAGCCAGACACACGCCGATATTAGCTCATTTATTATGCTTCCTTTTGTTGAACTAAGCCTCGTGAAAGCAATCTGCTGAAACTTTGCTAAACTCATTCAGCTAAATGAATATTTGGCAGCTGTTGCTGTTATTGAGTTGGTCACCGTGCTTTCGTTTCACTCATTTAGGGCATAAATCATACCCAGGGAATGATAAACAGGAGCTGCTCATTACAGAACCATCTAGGGAGGTTATGGCTGACACTACACAGCAACTGTATGACAGGATGTCCCATGACACCAGTTTTCAACCACTTTATCACTAGGAAAAGCTGCACAATGGTTTCCAGGTCGTGAGTCATTACAGTGTGGTTTTAACAATTAAAACTACTGTAGTAGTTTTCACAAAGCATGCTTCTTTTTCCATATATTCATTTTCCTCAACCAGTTTCTTGTAGAATGATCATATTTATTGGTTTATGTTTTTTTTCTCTGTTGATAAGGTGGTCACTAGTACTGCATGAAAAAAACTGCAAAATCATGCGATGAACATGTACTGTACAGTATGTGTCCTCAAGAGGCCTAGGTCTGCGTCCACTGTCTTGTCCTAGGCTGCAGTCAGTATTGGCCAAACCTTAGAACACCATGACCCTGTCTGTTGAGCGAGTGCCTCTTTTTTTGTAGATCTTGGAAGCAACAGATTGGCATTGAATGCTGTAGTTTAATCTATGATTCCTCTATGATTTCATCTATGAAGTACAACCAGACCCTTTATTAGTGACTTTCCAGTTCTAAACCCAGGAAAATAAGGAGTTTGAGGGTTAGTCCATTTGGAATATGAATCATTGATTTTCACTTGAACATTTATCGGGATAGTTTCAAACACTTTTTCAATGTCCACAATCAATATTTTCACAGACCTCTTTCAATCCAACTTTTGACTTAACTCTTCTTTAAAACAAATAAAATAGTGAAATTGAATTTTCTGCTAGTGTTTGACCCATAATAGCCCAGTGAGTACTTTTCAATGATAGACATTAGCCTTAAAGATGTTGTCCACTACTTGGACAACTCCTTTTCATACCCCATGCTTTATGGCGTTCAGGCAGTGTCAGCACTTGCATTCTCGAGGCTTTCATGTGATTGTTAAGGCACGGGAGTCCAGTGGCCAATCAGCGCTGGCATCACTGGCTCCGCCTTCAGACAAATCGATCTTGAAGAGGAAGTCCGGGCTGCAGCTGCTCTCTCACTTCCTCTTGATGTTCGATTTGTCTGAAGGCGGGGCCAGTGATGCCAGCGCTGATTGGGCCCCAGGCTCATGTCATAACAACTGCACAAGAGCCCCGGGAATGCAAGTACCAACACAGTTGGAACAGAGCCGGGACGGGAGGGGAATATAGGCTTTTTTATTTTATCAGCACAAAACATTTAGATTACGAAGGGGTTGGACGAGTATTGGAGAACCCCTTTAAAGATCTATTATTTATGAAGAAGGCCTACAGCCTTTTACCAATGGAAGCCCCACATTTCATTTCTGTCAATCCTATATTAAAGTGAAAAAAATCAGGAAATCTGCACACCAAAGTGCTTTAGTGCTCAGAAAGATAAGAATAATTATATGAAAAAATAACCTTCGGCAGAGAAATAGAAAACTGAAAATGAGCATGCTAACAGTCTTTATTTAAAGGGAATCTATCACCCCAAAAATCATATATGAGGTAAGGCCACTGGCATCAGGGGCTTATCTACAGCATTCTGTAGTGCAGTAGATAAGCCCCAGATGTAACTTGAAAAGTAAGAAAAACAGGTTATATCATACTCACCCAGGGACGGTCCCGCTGCGGTCCGGTCCGATGGGTGTAGCGGTCTGGGTTCGGTGCCTCCTATCTAGCAAAGCACTGCAGTGTGCAGGTGCTGGGAAAGGTCAGAGAGGCCGGGCCCCTGCTCACTGCAGTATTTTGCTCTGCCCTCAACAGGGCAGACAAAGTATGCCTGCGCCGGAGCAGGAAGACACGGCAGGAAGACAAGAAGAGGACGTCGCCTCTAGCTTCATACGATGAGGAACGCCCCTGGGTGAGTATAATATAACCTGCTTTTCTTACCTTTCGGAATACATCGGGGGCTTATCTACAGCATTACAGAATGCTGTAGATAAGCCCCTGATGCCGGTGGCCTTAGCTCACATATGATTTTTGAGGTGACAGATTCCCTTTAAGCCCATAAAGAGAATACAACAAACAAAGCATACTCTTTAACTGCTTAATTAAAAGACTTAAAGCTTACTCATCTTAAGTTTTCTATTCTTGTGCCAAAGTTTTTTTCTTATTTAATCCTATGTTAAACTTTAGAGAGTGTATACAAGGTAAAGGGGTTGTCCAATTCTAATTTATTGATGATTTGTATGGATAGGAGCTGATCTGCACTACCTGGGAGCAGCCGCTACACACTGTTATGGCTCTGTACATCATTTATATCTATCCTCCACCGTGGCAGATAACAGCTGATCCATGGGGTGCCGGTTGTTGAACCCCCACCGTTCTGACATTGATGACCTCTGCTGTGGATAAGTCATCAGTATATTAGTTCTGGACAAGTTTTAAAGGTGGAGCAAGAAATAACTAAAGTTAGCTCATCAAGGCCTCTTTGTTATAAACCAGCAGGTAGTTATTTGTCATTCACTAGAAAATAGAGATAAGTAAATTGTTTAGATGCAAATCAAATTTGTGTTGAATTTTAGTAAATTCGCTTGACCTGGAAAATTTGATCAATTTGTGATATTTGATTTGTTAAAATTGGAAAAGAAATTCACTCCGCCATTTTACACATTGCAGAAGATTGCTTTAGGCAGAAAAAGCTTACATCCCCTCAGCCTTGAACTCGCTGGATTCGCCATAATGTCTTATAGCTATCACATCACATGATATATCACAGCCAATCAGGAGGGATTATTATAACCTGTCTAAAAGCTGTAGCAGGGAATACATCAACCATTTAAAAGTGAATATAAACAGTGAGAGAACATCAAGGCTCTAAACTTAGCAATATAGAAAGGGAGAGAAAGCCTATGAAAATTGGATAAATAAGAGATATTGTGTGTTGTATAACTGCAGCAGTGATGAAGACTACTGAAGTAGTCTGACAATAATGCAAAGATTCAAATGAAAGAGACGGAGAGGAGAGGAATCAGTGGCAGTATGCTTAATCCCACAATGATATAATAGCTTACAGCTGTCCTGCTGAATTTCAATTATTCATCTTTTTATTCATCAAGCAGATGTGAGTATAAACTCAGTGTCTGGAAGAAAAAGTGTGTTTGTCACTAGCGACTGTACAGAGTTTTTGCGTTTATTGTTCATGATCTTTTCAGAAATGGGGAAATAATTGAGTTAAATGTGACTGTGTTTTAGTGTACAGATGTTAAATCTGACGTGTACACACCACTACTAAAGGTACCTTCACACTAAGCGACTTTGCAGCGAGAACAACGACGATCTGTGACGTTGCAGCGTCCTGGATAGCGATCTTGTTGAGTTTGACACGCAGCAGCGATCTGGATCCCGCTGTGATATCGTTGGTCGGAGCTAGAAGTCCAGAACTTTATTTCATCGCTGATCACCCGCTGTCATCGCTGGATCGGCGTGTGTGATGCCGATCCAGCGATGTGTTCACTTGTAACCAGAGTAAATATCGGGTTACTAAGCGCAGGGCCGCGCTTAGTAACCCGATATTTACCCTCGTTACCATTGTAAAAGTAAAAAAAAAAACAGTACGTACTCACATTCTGATGTCTGTCACGTCCCCCGGCGTCCACAGGGTTACGTGCTGCTGCTGAGAGCTTCCTGCACTGACTGTGCCAGCGCCGGCTGTAAAGCAGAGCACATCGGTGACGTCAACGCTGTGCTCTGCTTTACTGCCGGCGCTGACACATTCAGTGCAGGAAGCTCTGAGCAGCAGCGCGTAACCCTGTGGATGCCGGGGGACGTGACAGACATCAGAATGTGAGTATGTTTTTTTTTTTTTTTTTTTTACTTTTACAATGGTAACCAGGGTAAACATCGGGATACTAAGCGCGGCCCTGCACTTAGTAACCCGATGTTTACCCGGGTGCTGCAGGGGGACTTCGGCATCGTTGAAGACAGTTTCAACGATGCCGAAGTCGTTCCCCTGATCGTTGGTCGCTGGAGAGAGCTGTCTGTGTGACAGCTCCCCAGCGACCACACAACGACTTACCAACGATCACGGCCAGGTCGTATCGCTGGTCGTGATCGTTGGTAAGTCGTTTAGTGTAACGGTACCTTAAGGACTATTGCTTTATTTGCTATTCGATTATGCCCTAGCATTTCTTGTCTATTCTTTTTTGGAAAGGGGGAATAATTGTACTAGAAAATATCCAAAAATGGTGTTACAAAAACCAGACATGTTACTGTGACTGTTTTTTTGCACACCAGTATAGTACCCAAATTTGACATCTGTACGCGCCACACCAATAACAATAAGATGAGTAAAAATACAGGCATTTACAGTCATGGCTGAAAGTGTTGGCACCCTTGAAATTGTTTCAGAAGCTCAAATATTTCTCTCAGAAAATTATTGCAATTACAGATTTTGTTATACACGTTTATTTCCTTTATGTGTATTGGAGCAACTAAAAAAAACAGAGAATAAAATTGGACATGATTTCTCACAAAAAAACACAAATGGGCTGGACCAAATTGTTGCCACCCTCAACTTAATGTTTGGTTTCACACACTTTGGAATAAATAACTGCAATCAATTGCTTCCTATAACTTACAACAAGCTTTTTACACCTCTCAACTGTAATTTTTGAGCACTCTTCTTTTGCAGACTGATGGTCAGGTCTCTCATATTTGAAGGGTTCCTTCTCCCAACAGCAATGTTAAGATCTCTTCACAGGTGTTCAATGGTATTTAGATCCAGACTCATTGCTGGCCACTTCGCAACTCTCCTGCTCTTTGCTTCCATCCATTTCTCAGGGCTTCTTGAAGTATATTTGGTGTCATTGTCGTGCTAGAAGACCAATAACCTAGGAAGCAAACACAGCTTTCTGACACTGGTCACTACATTGCGACCCATGCGACCCAAAATCTTTTGGCAGTCTTCAGATTTCATGATAACTTGCACATAGTCAATTCACCCAGTACCAGAGGCAGCAAAACAACCCCAAAACATCTTTGAACCTACAGCATATTTGACTGTTGGTACTGTGTTCATTTCTTTGTGGGCCTCATTCAATTTTCAGTAAAGAGTAGAATGATGTGCTTTACCAAAATGCTATATCTTGGTTTCATCTGTGCATAAGATGCTTTCCCAGAAACATTTTGACTTACTCATATACATTTTGGCAAACTGCAGTCTACCTTTTTTATGTCTCTGTGTCAGCTGTGGGATCCTCCTGTGTAGAGATGGGAAGACCCCTGGATGCTCGGGTTCAGCCGAACAGTTAAACAAAATTTTGGTTCTGATACCAGAACAGTACCCGAAACCGAACCCTGACCCTATTCACTTAAATGGGGGGTCCGAACATCCAGTGCTTGGCACTCTGTCATGTGCATGGCAACGCGGCAAACAATGCCTATTATTGGTGCTAAAATCATTACCACCAGTCAGACTGCCACAGTTCCTACGCTGTCAAATAACAGCATGAGCCCACAGCTATGATCGGAGGTAAAAAGTTTACTTTCAATCACTGGCATCGACTTATGGGACTACTACTCCCATCAGCCTATGCCTGCTGCATGGGTTCCCTTGTATTTTTGGTAACCAGCCAGGCACAATTGACAGCTGCGGGCTGCAATTCTCAGCTGTCAGCTTTAGCAAGATTGGTTATCAAGAATAGAGGGTTCCCCCCATTTTGAACAACCAGCCAAGCTAAAACAGACCTCTGTGGGCTGGTATTCTCAGGCTGGTAAGGAGCCATGGATATTGGCCCCCAGCCTAAAAATAGCCCAGAGCAGCGAAGAAAAGGCACATCTATTTTATATTAAATCAGATTATTATATATAATGTGAATGCCACCTACTCTTATTTATTTTAAATGGTGAGACATTGTTTCCTTGGTTCAATTGTGTCTAGTATACTGACATAAAATAGAAACATTTAGAATCCATGTTTGCAAAGCAGCCAGACAATTGTTTCTCACCATTTTGCGCTCTCTATCCTATTTGTAGCTTTGTCCTCTTACTTTTTCCTGCTCCAACTTTGTGCCATATTCTCTTACACTTATAGGATTGCTTAGCAAGACTGTGGATAGGTCAAGATTATGTTAGTCCTGGACAGCCTCTTTAAAGATTAGGTAATATTTATATGGACCATGAAATAATGCTGAAGCACATTTTTAATGACTGTGTGAAGTTAATCCTCTGTTATTCCTCCTACAAATGTGGGAATTACAATTAATTGCTCTGTCCTTACTGATGTATTTCAGTGATGAAAGGGTCAAGCTGTAAAAAGACTAACTGTTTTCACAAAGGTGATGGTAACACCCAGTTGTCAATATATTAATGGACTTCTAAGGGGAATAACCGAGGAATGGCACATTGCAGAACTTTAATGACAAGTACTCTATAATTTAATAATGGAAAGCACAGATATATCAGGAGAACTGATGTGTCCTCTTTAAGATTGACTATGTAGACCAGTGTTCCCCAACTCCTGTCCTCAAGAGCACCAACAGGTCATGTTTTCAGGATTTCCTTAGTATTTCACAGGTGATGCAATTATCACCTGGGCAATACTAAGGAAATCCTGAAAACATGACCTGTTGGTGGCTCTTGAGGACCGGATTTGGGGAACACTGATGTAGACCTTCTTGTTCTTGTGAGCTTTTGGTAATTAATGTTGAAGACTGACAAACCATGATGCTCACTCTTGGGTACTTAAGATACTTAACTCTCAGTATGTATGAAAGTGGCGGCCGCTTGTCCTCTGTGTGTCTCTTGATCTGACAAAAGCACATGTATTATGTTTGGATTTGTATTTATATCCTTCAAAATATATTCCCAGTTAGTTACCTTGGAACAGATTTTGGAAACTGTAGGTATAATAATAATAGTAATAATAATAATCTTTATTTATATAGCGCCAACATATTCCGCAGCGCTTTACAGTTTATCAGTTTCAAACACAACAGTCATAGGTAACAATGTTAACAATACAGTAATAAAGCAAAATAAGACAAAATAAGACGACCCTGCTCGTGAGAGCTTACAATCTACAATGAGGTGGGGAGATACAAAGTACAGGTGTGTATTTACAATGATGTATTTACAATGATGGTCCAGCCATCTTCAGGGGGTGGGGGGTAGATGGAGATAGTGAATGGGCTACACACACAAACATAAAATGACTGATTAGGGAACGTGATAGGCGGCTCTGAACAAATGAGTTTTGAGCGAGCGCCTAAAACTATGCAAGTTGTGGATGGTCCTAATATCTTGGGGTAGAGCATTCCAGAGGATTGGCGCAGCACGGGAGAAGTCTTGGAGTCGGGAGTGGGAGGTACGGATTAGTGCAGAGGTTAGTCGAAAGTCGTTTGCAGAGCGCAGCGGTCGGCTAGGCCGATAGACAGAAATGAGGGAGGAGATGTAAGGGGGTGCCGCACTGTGGAGAGCTTTGTGGGTGAGAACAAGTACTTTGAATTGTATCCTGTAATGAATGGGCAGCCAGTGTAATGACTGGCGAAGAGCGGACACGTCCGAGTAACGATTAGCCAGATGGACGACCCTGGCTGCTGCATTAAGGATAGACTGGAGAGGGGAAAGTCGCGTGAGGGGGAGGCCAATTAATAGAGAGTTGCAGTAGTCCAGACGGGAGTGGATTAGGGCGACAGTGAGGGTATTTGTTGTCTCCATGGTGAAAAAAGGGCGGATTCTAGAGATGTTCTTTAGGTGTAAGCGGCATGAGCGGGCAAGAGATTGTATGTGGGAGGTGAAGGAGAGATCGGAGTCAAACATAACACCCAGACAGCGTGCCTGCTGCCGGGGTGTTATTATGGTGCCACTCACGGAGAGGGAAATGTCAGATTTAGGGAGGCTAGTAGAAGGCGGGAGCAGGTATATGGAATGAGTTCCTGGGCAGAGCAATATATGAAAGTTCATTTTAATAGTCTTAACTCAAACAAACAGTAAAACCTGTTGAAAACATAAAAAAATCCATTATACATTACAGGGAATCTGTTACCTTGAAAAAGTGATGTACCAGTATATAATTGGGTTAATTTGCAGGTAAATAATGTTATAATACTGCACGGCCGCCTTACTGAAAATGCAGCTACAGTACCTGAAGAAAGTAACGTTACTTTCTCCCTGGAGCCACCAGCTTTCAGTCATACGGGTGTGTAAAGAGTGGCTACAGTCACAGCTCCGAGCATTGTGAGCTATACTATATAAGTGTAAGTAAACTCTGGCACTTTGACAGTCGGCTCTGCACAGAAGGGCGGCACCATGAGCTGTCAATCAAAGTGCCAGGGCGTGCTTACAGCTACCACTCACAGTATAGTGTACAGTATAATGAGATAATGAACGATGCTGTGAGAGGTGACTGTAGCTGCTCTGTGCACGCTCCTAGGACCGAACGCCGGTGACTTCTGGGAGGAAATAAGTTCATTTTCTCTCGGTAGCTGCACTTTCAGTAAAGTTACTGATTACTGATTAGCATTATAATTTTTTTTTACGTGCAGGCTAAATCTATATCTTTATGTAAATAGTATTTTCTGAGATGATAGTTTCCCTATAACTATATTATTTTAGCTGTTTTTAGATAGGTTAAGCCTTCTCTTGAAATTGTAGTTTACAAGTAGGCTAAGCATAGTAATATCAAAAACACAATACTCCTAAATGTAGAGAAGAAATGTGTCGGAGAGGGAGGGGATGTGTGTTCATACGTTTGCATACCATCTTGGTGACCGGCTGACCAGAGTAGTCAGCTCTATAGTAGGGTTGAGCGAAACGGAACGGACAAATTCAAAAATCGCCGACTTACGGCAAAGTCGGGTTTCATGAAACCCGACCCGATCCTACTGTGGGATCAGCCGTGCGGTCGGCGATCTTCGCGCCAAAGTCGCGTTTCATATGACGCGTTCAGCGCCATTTTTCAGCCAATGATGGAGGATGCAGAGTGTGGGCAGCGTGATGACATAAGTCTCAGTCCCCATCTTAGCGAAGGGCATGACAGAGATTGGCTTGCTTTCTGCGGCGTCACAGGGGCTATAAAGGGGCGTGCATGCCGACCACCATCTTACTTCTGCCGATGTTAGCATAGGGAGAGGTTGCTGCAGCTTCATCAGAAGAAGGGATATAGTTAGGGAGGGAAGATTAACCCCCAAACCGCTTGTGCTGTAGCGATTTCCACTGTCAAACACCACCTTTTTTTTGCAGGGACAGTGGAGGCTGTATTTTTGTGCATCAGCTCTGTAGTTTATTAGGCTGCCTTATAAGGCTCCCTGATAGCTGCATTGCTGTTTGCACGCTGCTGTGCAAACCAACGGCTTTTTTAAAAGCAAAAATCCTGTTGCTCCTTTCTGCACAGTTATCTTGTTTATTTGTCCACACTTTTGTGTGCAGCAGTCCTTTTTATTGCTGCCATACTTGTCCTGAGATCATTGTAGGGAGATTGAAATTGTACTACAGTCCTTGTATTTTTTCATATATCTTCCAGCCACTTTCTGCCACTTACATTGTGTTGTGTTATACACTGGGCCTGAGTTTTGGTTCAGTTTCCCCCCCATAAAAGGGAGATTCAAATTGTCACAAAGTGGATGTACTTCAGTCCTGTTAGTTTGTCGTATATCAGTCAGCCACTTTCTGCCACTTACATTGTGTTGTGTTATACACTGGGCCTGAGTTTTGGTGCAGTCTCCCGCCAAAAAAAGGGAGATTCAAATTGTCACAAAGTGGATATACGTCAGTTCTGTTAGTTTGTTGTATATCAGCCAGCCACGTTCTGCCACTTACATTGTGCTGTGTTATACACTGGGCCTGAGTTTTGGTGCAGTCTCCCCCCAAAAAAGGGAGATTCAAATTGTCACAAAGTGGATATACGTCAGTTCTGTTAGTTTGTCGTATATCAGCCAGCCACTTTCTGCCACTTACATTGTGTTGTGTTATACACTGGGCCTGAGTTTTGGTGCAGTCTCCCAAAAAAAAGGGAGATTTAAATTATCAACAAGTTTATATACACCTTCTACCTTGTTTTACAGTACCATATAACAGTTGTTATTTTAGTTAGATTTTCCCAAAAATGAAGAAGTCCGGTGAAAGAGGCCGTGGGCGGTCGTTGCCAGCTGGTACTGATGGTGGTGGTGGTGGAGCATTTGGTGGTAGTGGGAAAAGCAAAATAGCACCTAAGGCTGGAGGTGTTGAGCCAGCGTCATCGTCTGGCTACACAAGGCCTCGAAGGCTCCCTTATCTGGGAGTAAGAAAACAGCTTTTAAAGCAGAAGCAGCAGGAAAAAGTTTTGGCTTTCCTTGCTGACTCAGCCTCTAGCTCTTTCGCCTCCTCTTCAGAAAGTTCCAAATATAAAAGCAGCGAGTCGTCAGTGGATGCTCCCGGTCAGGAACAAGTGACTTCCTTGTGTCCTTCACCCAGACCAAAAGTGAAGGATGCGCCAGGCATCACTACAGGTTACTCCATGGAACTCTTTACACATACAGTGCCTGGGTTAGAAAGGGAAATTAACTGCCCATTACAAGATGAATCGGACATGGAGTGCACTGATGCACAGCAACAGCTAGATTATTATGCTGTTCCATTGACTCAGATCACTACATTGCCCTCGCAGTGTACTGAGCCAGAATCTGACCCTGATGAGACTATGGTACCCCGTCCCGAACGCTATAGCACCTTCCACGGTGACACAGAAGAAGGTGCACATGACATTGAAGAGGAGGCGATAGATGACCCAGTTGTTGACCCAGATTGGCAGCCATTGGGGAAGAGGGTGCTGCTACCAGTAGCTCAGAAGCGGAGGAGGATCATCCGCAGCAGCCATCTACATCGCAACAGGTGTCATCTGGCAGGCCCGTATCAGGCCAAAAATGTTTGTCAAGAAACAGTTTTAGGACAGCGTGGCCATCTGGTGAAAGTAGCACAGCGTCCAATGCCTGAAAAGGTATTCCATAGTAGGAAGAGTGTAGTGTGGCAATTTTTTAACCAAGATCCGAATGATCAGTGCAAAGTTATCTGTAAGAAATGCTCAAAGACCTTTAGCAGAGGGAAGAATCTTCAAAATTTAAATACAACGTGCATGCGTAGACATTTAACCAGCATGCACTTGCAAGCCTGGACTAACTACCAAACGTCCCGTACCGTTGGTGCACCTGCTCAGAATGAAGGTAGTCAGCAACGCTACATTGCTTCCCTCACTGTAAGCCCACCAGTTAGGACAACACCAGCAGCAAATGTGGAGATATCGTCGCAAGGCCAAAGCAGTCAGGGAATCACAAGGTTATTGGTAGGAAGCACTGTATGTAGGCCAACATCAAGAATACCATCACCAACCCTCTCTCAATCCACCATGTCCACCACCACCACCACCGCTAGATCCACCCTTTGCAGCTCTCCAGTCCAGCTCACCCTACAAGAGACTCTCGTTAGGAAAAGAAAGTACTCATCCTCTCATCCGTGTACACAGGGTTTGAACGCCCACATTGCTATACTAATCTCATTAGAGATGATGCCCTACCGGTTGGTTGAAAGCGAAGCTTTCAAAGACCTGATGGCCTACACAGTACCATGCTATGACCTACCCAGTTGGCACTTCTTTGCGAGAAAAGCCATCCCAGTGCTTCACCAGCATGTCAAAGACCGCATTGTCCATGCACTGAGGCAATCAGTCAGTGGAAAGGTGCACCTCACAACAGATGCATGGACCAGTAGGCATGGCCATGGACGTTACATGTCCATCACGGCACACTGGGTTAATGTGGTGGATGCAGGGTCCACAGGGGACAGCCATAGTGGGACAGTTCTGCCTAGCCCACGGTCTAGGAAACAGTTGGCTGTAGGCGTTCGCCATCCCTCCTCCTCCACCTCCTCCTCCAGAAGCAAAAGCTCATCCACAGAGCGCAGTCGCACAACCACTCCATCCGCAGCAGCCAGTGTTGCACATGAGGTGTCCCATTATCGAACAGCTAGTGGTAAGCGTCAGCAGGCTGTGTTGCAAATGAAGTGTTTGGGCGACAACAGACACACAGAAGTACTGGCCGAGTACTTGCAGCAAGAAACTCAGTCATGGCTGGGCAGTGTACATCTTGAGGCCGGCAAGGTAGTCAGTGATAACAGAAGGAATTTTATGGCTGCCATAGCCCTTTCAGAACTGAAACACATACCTTGCCTGGCTCACACCTTGAACCTGGTGGTGCAATGCTTCCTGAAAAATTATCCGGGGTTCCCAGCCCTGCTCCTGAAGGTGTCAAGACTTTGCTCGCACATCCGCCGGTTGCCCGTACACTCCAGCTGTATGCTGAACCATCAGCGATCACTGAATCTTCCCCAGCACCGCCTAATAATCGACGTTGCAACAAGGTGGAACTCCACACTGCACGTGCTTCAGAGGCTGTGTGAACAGAGGCGTGCTGTAATTTATTTGTGGCAGGATACACATACACGGGCAGGCACTTGGATGGCAGACATGGAGTTGTCTGGTGTGCAGTGGTCGAAGCTACAAGACCTCTGTCAAGTCCTTCAGTGTTTTGAGGAATGCACACGGCTGGTAAGTGCAGACAACACCAACATAAGCATGAGCATCCCACTAATGCGTCTGCTGATGCAAAGTTTGACGCACATTAAGGAGCAGGCGTCTGCAGCCAAGGAGGAGGGAAACCTTGATGACAGTCAGCCATTGTCTGCTGAGGGAACTCTCCTGGACGAGGTGGCAGACGAAGAGGAGGAGGAGGAGGATGATGGGGATGAATATTTATGGGAGGAGGATGCTTCTCAGGGGGCAATAGAAACTGGTGGCGTTGCAAGGTCAGGTACAGGGTTTTTGCGGGACACAAGTGATGTTGATTTGCAAGAAAGTGCTCCTCAACCCAGCACAAGCAGTGAATTGACACCTTGAACATTGGCCCACATGGCTGAGTATGCCTTGCGTATCCTAAAAAGGGACCCCCTCATTATGAAAATGATGACCGATGACGATTACTGGTTGGCCTGCCTTCTGGATCCACGATATAAAGGAAAATTACAAAATATCATGCCACATGAGAACCTTGAGCAAATATTGGCTACCAAACAAGCAACTCTTGTAGACCGTTTGGTTCCCAGCACACAGCGGTGGTGATGGTTCTCACACGAGCCGTAGGGGGCAACATGGCAGAGGTGTTAGAGGTGCACAAATCCGAAGTGACGTTGGACAGAGCGGTTTTATGACCAGGTTGTGGAGTGATTTCGCAATGACCGCTGACACGACAGGTACTGCTGCATCGATTCAAAGTGACAGGAGACAGCATTTGTCCAGTATGGTTACGAACTATTTTTCCTCCCTTATCAATGTTCTCCTGTTGTGAATTCCATTCTTGAACTCCCTCCTGTGGTCATGAATGATACTTCGGCGAGTTCTGTCCGTGGACTCCCTCTGGTGGCTGTGAGTGGAACTGCTGGTTCTGAGGTTGCTTCCTCAGCTGCCTGTTGTGAAATTGGATTCTGGGCTCCCCCGGTGGCCACTTGTGGAATTGTACTTGTGTGCATCATCCCCTCTGTTCACCTGCTCCTATCAGGATGTGGGAGTCGCTATATAACCTTGCTCCTCTGTCAGTTTCATGCCGGTCAACAATGTAATCAGAAGCCTTTCTGTGCATGTTCCTGCTACTAGACAACTCCCAGCTAAGTTGGACTTTTGTCCTTGTGTGTTTTTGCATTTTGTTCCTGTTCACAGCTGCTGTTTCGTTACTGTGTCTGGAAAGCTCTTGTGAGCGGAAATTGCCACTCTGGTGTTATGAGTTAATGCTAGAGTCTTAAAGTAATTTCTGGATGGTGTTTTGATAGGGTTTTCTGCTGACCATGAAAGTGCCCTTTCTGTCTTCTTGCTATCTAGTAAGCGGACCTCGATTTTTGCTAAACCTATTTTCATACTACGTTTGTCATTTCATCTAAAATCACCGCCAATATATGTGGGGGCCTCTGTCTGCCTTTTGGGAAAATTTCTCTAGAGGTGAGCCAGGACTGTCTTTTCCTCTGCTAGGATTAGGTAGTTCTCCGGCTGGCGCTGGGCATCGAGGGATAAAAAAACGTAGGCATGCTACCCGGCCACTTCTAGTTGTGCGGCAGGTTTAGTTCATGGTCAGTATAGTTTCCATCTTCCAAGAGCTAGTTCTCATATATGCTGGGCTATGTTCTCTCGCCATTGAGAATCATGACAGTTTGACCGGCCCAAAAAAAAAGGGTTAAATTACTGGCTGAGAAAGGAGAGAAAAAAGAAGTCTGCTACAATTTTTTTTTTTTTTTTTTTCCTCTAGTTCTGAGTGTGCTCTTAATTGAATCACTTGCTAGTCTGCCTATACTGCAGCCTTCCTCTCTTTCTCTCCTTCTTATCCTTGAATGGCTCTGTGTACACCTGTTTCAAATGGATCTTCAGAGTGTAGCTACAGGTTTGAATAATCTCGCCACAAAGGTACAAAATTTGCAAGATTTTGTTGTTCATGCACCTATGTCTGAGCCTAGAATTCCTTTGCCTGAATTCTTCTCGGGGAATAGATCTCACTTTCAAAATTTTAAAAATAATTGCAAATTGTTTTTGTCCCTGAAGTCTCGCTCTGCCGGAGACCCTGCACAGCAGGTCAGGATTGTAATTTCCTTGCTCCGGGGCGACCCTCAAGACTGGGCTTTTGCATTGGCACCAGGGGATCCTGCGTTGCTCAATGTGGATGCGTTTTTTCTGGCCTTGGGGTTGCTTTATGAGGAACCTCATTTAGAACTTCAGGCGGAAAAGGCCTTGATGTCCTTGTCTCAGGGGCAAGATGAAGCTGAAATATACTGCCATAAATTCCGCAAATGGTCTGTGCTTACTCAGTGGAATGAGTGCGCCCTGGCGGCGATTTTCAGAGAGGGTCTCTCTGATGCCATTAAGGATGTTATGGTGGGGTTCCCTGTGCCTGCGAGTCTGAATGAGTCCATGACGATGGCTATTCAGATCGATAGGCGTCTGCGGGAGCGCAAACCTGTGCACCATTTGGCGGTGTCTACTGAGAGAACGCCAGAAAATATGCAATGTGATAGAATTCTGTCCAGAAGCGAGCGGCAGAATTTTAGACGAAAAGATGGGTTGTGCTTCTATTGTGGTGATTCAACTCATGTTATATCAGCATGCTTTAAGCGTACTAAGAAGCCTGACAAGTCTGTTTCAATTAGCACTTTACAGTCTAAGTTTATTCTATCTGTGACCCTGATTTGTTCTTTGTCATCTATTACCGCGGACGCCTATGTCGACTCTGGCGCTGCTTTGAGTCTTATGGATTGGTCCTTTGCCAAACGCTGTGGGTATGATTTGGAGCCATTGGAGGCTCCGATACCTCTGAAAGGGATTGACTCCACCCCATTGGCTAGTAATAAACCACAATACTGGACACAAGTGACTATGCGTGTTAATCCGGATCACCAGGAGGTTATTCGCTTTCTGGTGCTGTATAATCTACATGATGTTTTGGTGCTGGGATTGCCATGGCTGCAATCTCATAACCCAGTCCTCGACTGGAGAGCTATGTCTGTGTTAAGCTGGGGATGTAAAGGAACTCATGGGGATGTACCTTTGGTTTCCATTTCATCATCTATTCCCTCTGAGATTCCTGAATTCTTGTCTGACTTTCGTGACGTTTTTGAAGAACCCAAGGTTGGTTCACTACCTCCGCACCGGGAGTGCGATTGTGCCATAGACTTGATCCCGGGTAGTAAATACCCTAAGGGTCGTTTATTTAATCTGTCTGTGCCTGAACACGCGGCTATGCGAGAATATATAAAGGAGTCCTTGGAAAAGGGACATATTCGTCCTTCGTCATCTCCCTTAGGAGCCGGTTTTTTCTTTGTGTCTAAGAAAGACGGCTCTTTGAGGCCGTGTATTGATTATCGACTTTTGAATAAAATCACGGTTAAATATCAATATCCGTTACCACTGCTTACTGATTTGTTTGCTCGTATAAAGGGGGCCAAGTGGTTCTCTAAGATTGATCTCCGTGGGGCGTATAATTTGGTGCGAATCAAGCAGGGGGATGAGTGGAAAACCGCATTTAATACGCCCGAGGGCCATTTTGAGTATTTGGTGATGCCTTTTGGTCTTTCAAATGCCCCTTCAATCTTCCAGTCCTTTATGCATGACATTTTCCGCGATTATTTGGACAAATTTATGATTGTGTATCTGGATGATATTCTGATTTTTTCGGATGACTGGGACTCTCATGTCCAGCAGGTCAGGAGGGTTTTTCAGGTTTTGCGGTCTAATTCCTTGTGTGTGAAGGGTTCTAAGTGTGTTTTTGGGGTTCAAAAGATTTCCTTCTTGGGATACATTTTTTCCCCCTCTTCCATCGAGATGGATCCTGTCATGGTTCAGGCTATTGGTGATTGGACGCAACCCTCTTCTCTTAAGAGTCTTCAGAAATTTTTGGGCTTTGCTAACTTTTATCGTCGATTTATTGCTGGTTTTTCTGATGTTGTAAAACCATTGACTGATTTGACTAAGAAGGGTGCTGATGTTGCTGATTGGTCCCCTGATGCTGTGGAGGCCTTTCGGGAGCTCAAGCGCCGCTTTTCTTCCGCCCCAGTGTTGCGTCAGCCTGATGTTGCTCTTCCTTTTCAGGTTGAGGTCGACGCTTCTGAAATCGGAGCTGGGGCGGTGTTGTCGCAGAGAAGTTCCGACTGCTCCGTGATGAGACCTTGTGCTTTTTTTTCCCGTAAATTTTCGCCCGCCGAGCGGAATTATGATATTGGAAATCGGGAGCTTTTGGCCATGAAGTGGGCTTTTGAGGAGTGGCGTCACTGGCTTGAGGGGGCCAGACATCAGGTGGTGGTATTGACTGACCACAAAAATTTAATTTACCTTGAGTCTGCCAGGCGCCTGAATCCTAGACAGGCGCGCTGGTCGTTGTTTTTCTCTCGGTTTAATTTTGTGGTGTCTTACCTACCGGGTTCTAAGAATGTTAAGGCGGATGCCCTTTCTAGGAGTTTTGAGCCTGACTCCCCTGGTAATTCTGAGCCCACAGGTATCCTTAAAGATGGAGTGATATTGTCTGCCGTTTCTCCAGACCTGCGGCGGGCCTTGCAGGAGTTTCAGGCGGATAGACCTGATCGTTGCCCACCTGGTAGACTGTTTGTTCCTGATGATTGGACCAGTAGAGTCATCTCTGAGGTTCATTCTTCTGCGTTGGCAGGTCATCCTGGAATCTTTGGTACCAGGGATTTGGTGGCAAGGTCCTTCTGGTGGCCTTCCCTGTCACGAGATGTGCGAGGCTTTGTGCAGTCTTGTGACGTTTGTGCTCGGGCCAAGCCTTGTTGTTCTCGGGATAGTGGATTGTTGTTACCCTTGCCTATCCCGAAGAGGCCTTGGACGCACATCTCGATGGATTTTATTTCGGATCTGCCTGTTTCTCATAAGATGTCTGTCATCTGGGTGGTGTGTGACCGTTTCTCTAAGATGGTCCATCTGGTTCCCTTGCCTAAGTTGCCTTCTTCTTCCGAGTTGGTTCCTCTGTTTTTTCAAAATGTTGTTCGTTTGCATGGTATTCCGGAGAATATCGTTTCTGACAGAGGGACCCAATTTGTGTCTAGATTTTGGCGGGCATTCTGTGCTAGGATGGGCATAGATTTGTCTTTTTCGTCTGCTTTCCATCCTCAGACTAATGGCCAGACCGAGCGGACTAATCAGACCTTGGAGACATATTTGAGGTGTTTTGTGTCTGCGGATCAGGATGATTGGGTTGCTTTTTTGCCTTTGGCGGAGTTCGCCCTCAATAATCGGGCCAGCTCTGCCACCTTGGTGTCCCCGTTTTTCTGTAATTCGGGGTTTCATCCTCGATTTTCCTCCGGTCAAGTGGAATCTTCGGATTGTCCTGGAGTGGATGCTGTGGTGGAGAGGTTGCATCAGATTTGGGGGCAGGTGGTGGACAATTTGAAGTTGTCCCAGGAGAAGACTCAGCTTTTTGCCAACCGCCGTCGTCGTGTTGGTCCTCGGCTTTGTGTTGGGGACTTGGTGTGGTTGTCTTCTCGTTTTGTCCCTATGAGGGTTTCTTCTCCTAAGTTTAAGCCTCGGTTCATCGGCCCGTACAAGATATTGGAGATTCTTAACCCTGTGTCCTTCCGTTTGGACCTCCCTGCATCCTTTTCGATTCATAATGTTTTTCATCGGTCATTGTTGCGCAGGTATGAGGTACCGGCTGTGCCTTCCGTTGAGCCTCCTGCTCCGGTGTTGGTTGAGGGTGAGTTGGAGTACGTTGTGGAAAAGATCTTGGACTCTCGTGTTTCCAGACGGAAACTCCAGTATCTGGTCAAATGGAAGGGATACGGTCAGGAGGATAATTCTTGGGTCACTGCCTCTGATGTTCATGCCTCCGATCTTGTCCGTGCCTTTCATAGGGCTCATCCTGATCGCCCTGGTGGTTCTGGTGAGGGTTCGGTGCCCCCTCCTTGAGGGGGGGGTACTGTTGTGAAATTGGATTCTGGGCTCCCCCGGTGGCCACTTGTGGAATTGTACTTGTGTGCATCATCCCCTCTGTTCACCTGCTCCTATCAGGATGTGGGAGTCGCTATATAACCTTGCTCCTCTGTCAGTTTCATGCCGGTCAACAATGTAATCAGAAGCCTTTCTGTGCATGTTCCTGCTACTAGACAACTCCCAGCTAAGTTGGACTTTTGTCCTTGTGTGTTTTTGCATTTTGTTCCTGTTCACAGCTGCTGTTTCGTTACTGTGTCTGGAAAGCTCTTGTGAGCGGAAATTGCCACTCTGGTGTTATGAGTTAATGCTAGAGTCTTAAAGTAATTTCTGGATGGTGTTTTGATAGGGTTTTCTGCTGACCATGAAAGTGCCCTTTCTGTCTTCTTGCTATCTAGTAAGCGGACCTCGATTTTTGCTAAACCTATTTTCATACTACGTTTGTCATTTCATCTAAAATCACCGCCAATATATGTGGGGGCCTCTGTCTGCCTTTTGGGAAAATTTCTCTAGAGGTGAGCCAGGACTGTCTTTTCCTCTGCTAGGATTAGGTAGTTCTCCGGCTGGCGCTGGGCATCTAGGGATAAAAAAACGTAGGCATGCTACCCGGCCACTTCTAGTTGTGCGGCAGGTTTAGTTCATGGTCAGTATAGTTTCCATCTTCCAAGAGCTAGTTCTCATATATGCTGGGCTATGTTCTCTCGCCATTGAGAATCATGACAGCTGCCCTCGTTTGCGGCTGGGTTGGCTTCTCTATTTAACTCCACTCAGATCGTTACTCCATGCCACCTGTCAATGTATTAGCACTGGTTCAGATCTCTCTCGGATCTTTCTGATGACCTGTCTACTCCAGCAGAAGCTAAGTCCCTGCTAGTTCATTTGTTGTTCATTGTGTACTGAATATATTTCTTAGTACTTGCTAAGTTCTAGTCCAGCTTGTTAACATGATATTGCCTTGCTAGCTGGAAGCTCTGGGTTGCAGAGTGGCACCTCCGCACCGTGAGTCGGTGCGGGGGTCTTTTTGCACACTCTGCGTGGCTTTTGTAGTTTTTTGTGCTGACCACATAGATCTCTTTCCTATCCTCAGTGTTGTGAATTCGGTTTGTGGGCTCCCCCGGTGGTCTGTTATGGTAGTGTCTCTTATGTGCCTTCCTCCATCTCTGATTACCTGTCGCCACCCTCTTGGGGAGTTTCCTATTTAAGGCTGCTTGGCTGTTAGTCACATGCCGGCCAACAATGTGCTAGTAGCATTCTGTTGCATTCACCTGCCTCAAGTTCCAGTTCAGCTAAGTTGAATTTTGTTTCTTGTTTTGCTATTTTTGTCCAGCTATCTGCAATGTGACTCTTCAGTGCTGGAAGCTCTTGTGGACAGAAAATTACTACTCCAGTGGCATGAGTTGTCACTGGAGTTTAAAGTAATTTCTGGATGGTGTTTTTGAATAGTGATTTTTAGGTCGACCGTGAAGTAACTCTTTCCTGTCCTTCTGCTATCTAGTAAGCGGACCTCACTGTGCTAAATCTGCTGTTCATCCTACGTATGTCATTTCCTCTGAACTC
The DNA here is from genome assembly GCF_051348905.1 of Ranitomeya variabilis. Lineage (NCBI taxonomy): Eukaryota > Metazoa > Chordata > Amphibia > Anura > Dendrobatidae > Ranitomeya > Ranitomeya variabilis. The sequence continues at coordinate 179,953,794 of NC_135235.1, read as the reverse complement.
ACCGTCAATATCTGTGGGGGCCTACTATCATCTTTTGGGGTTCCTCACTGGAGGTAAGGCAGGCCTGTATGTTCCTCTTATAGGGGTAGTTAGATCTCCGGCTGGCGCGTGGTGTCTAGGGCATCGTAGGTACATCCCCCGGCTACTGTAAGTGTTGGGTCAGGTTCAGGTCACGGTCGACCTTAGTTTCCATCACCCGAGAGCTAGTCCGTTTGTATTTTTTTCCCATGGTCATTGGGGTAACCATAACAGTTTGGCCGGCCTGTAAAAAATCTATGTGTTAAAATATGCACTAAAGTAGGAAGGAGAAGAAAAGGTTTTTTTTTTTTTTTTTGTGTTTGAAAGTGCACCTTAGTTTGATCATTTGTATTCCTTGCTTAAACTGCAGTCTTCAGCCTTTTTTTTTCTCCTCTCCTCTTAACCTCTGAATGCTTGGGTTATACCCATTTGAAACATGGATCCACAGAGTTTAGTTGCGGGTTTGAATAACCTTGCGACAAAAGTACAGAACCTACAAGATTTTGTTATACGTGCTCCAATGTCTGAACCTAAGATTCCTCTGCCTGAATACTTTACCGGAGACAGATCCCGGTTTTTGAGTTTCAGAGAAAATTGCAAATTGTTTTTGTCTCTGAGATCTCACTCTGCTGGTGATCAGACTCAACAAGTTAAAATTGTTATCTCTCTACTGCGCGGCGACCCACAAAGTTGGGCATTTGCATTATCGCCAGGGGATCCTGCGTTGTTAAATGTAGATGCGTTTTTTCAGGCTTTGGGGTTGCTTTATGAAGAACCTAATTTGGAGATTTTGGCTGAGAAAGCCTTGATAGCTCTTTCCCAAGGGCAAGATGAAGCTGAGATATACTGCCAGAAATTCCGTAAATGGTCGGTGCTTACTAAATGGAATGAGTGCGCTTTAGCAGCTAATTTCAGAGAAGGTCTCTCTGATGCCGTGAAGGATGTCATGGTGGGGTTCCCTGTGCCTACAGGTCTGAATGATGCCATGAAATTGGCTATCCAGATTGATCGGCGTTTGCGGGAGCGCAAATCTGTGCACCATATGGCGGGGTCTTCTGAGGAAGAATCTGTGCACCATATGGCGGTATCTTCTGAGCAAAAACCTGTGCACCATATGGCGGTGTCTTCTGAGCAAAGACCTGTGCACCATTTGGCGGTGACCTCTGAAAAGGCATTAGAGCATATGCAATGCGATCGTGTTTTGTCTAGAGGCGAACGTCAAAATTACAGGCGCAAAAATGGATTGTGCTTCTACTGTGGAGATCCAGCTCATGTTATATCAGCATGCTCTAAACGTATAAATAAGGTTGATAAAAAGGTTGATAAATCTTTTTCTACAGGTACCTTGCAGTCAAAATTTCTTTTGTCCGTGACATTGATTTGTACCTTATCATCTGTGACTGTGAATGCTTATGTGGATTCTGGCGCCGCTCTGAGTCTCATGGATTGGTCCTTTGCCAAGCGTTGTGGGTTTGATTTGGAGCCGTTGGAAGTTTCTATTCCCCTGAAGGGTATTGATTCTACACCTTTGGCTAGCAATAAACCACAATATTGGACACAAGTGACTATGCGTCTTACCCCAGACCATCAGGAGATTATTCGTTTCCTTGTATTATATAACCTACATGATGTCTTAGTGCTTGGATTACCATGGTTACAGGTTCATAATCCCGTCTTGGACTGGAAATCTATGTCTGTGTTGAGCTGGGGATGTCGGGGTATTCATGGGGATGCACCTTTGGTTCCTATTTCTTCATCTACTCCCTCTGAGATCCCAGCATTTCTGTCAGATTTTTATGATGTCTTTCAAGAGCCTAAAGTTGATTCTCTCCCTCCCCACAGAGAGTGTGACTGCGCTATTGAATTGATCCCCGGTAGTAAGTTTCCTAAGGGTCGCTTGTTTAATTTGTCTGTACCTGAACATACTGCTATGCGGGAGTATATCAGAGAATCCTTGGAAAAGGGTCATATTCGCCCCTCGTTGTCTCCACTAGGGGCAGGATTTTTCTTTGTAGGTAAAAAGGATGGTTCATTGAGACCTTGTATCGACTATCGACTTTTGAATAAGATTACAGTTAAATACCAGTACCCGTTACCTTTACTGACTGATCTGTTTGCTCGTATAAAGGGGGCTAAGTGGTTCACTAAGATCGATCTACGTGGTGCGTATAATTTGGTGCGGATTAAGCAGGGGGATGAGTGGAAGACCGCATTTAATACGCCTGAAGGCCATTTTGAGTATTTGGTAATGCCTTTCGGTCTCGCAAATGCCCCTTCCGTTTTTCAGTCCTTTATGCACGATATTTTCCGTGAATATCTGGATAAGTTTATGATTGTGTATTTGGATGATATTCTTGTTTTTTCGGAGGACTGGGAATCTCACGTTCAACAGGTCAGGAGAGTTTTTCAGGTTTTGCGAGCTAATTCTCTTTTTGTAAAGGGCTCAAAGTGTAGTTTTGGAGTTCAGAGAATTTCCTTTTTGGGATATATTTTTTCCCCTTCATCTATGGAGATGGACCCTGTTAAGGTCCAGGCTATTTGTGATTGGATGCAACCTACTTCTTTGAAGAGTCTGCAAAAGTTCTTGGGTTTTGCTAATTTCTATCGCCGATTTATAGCGGGTTTTTCTGCCATTGCTAAACCTTTGACTGATTTGACCAAAAAGGGTGCTGATGTTGCTAATTGGTCCTCTGCGGCTGTGGAGGCCTTTCAAGAGCTTAAGCGCCGCTTTTCTTCCGCTCCTGTGTTGCGCCAACCTGATGTGTTACTTCCGTTCCAGGTTGAGGTGGATGCTTCGGAGATCGGAGCAGGTGCAGTTTTGTCGCAGAAAGATCCTGACTGCTCAGTAATGAGACCATGTGCGTTTTTCTCCCGAAAATTTTCGCCCGCTGAGCGAAATTATGATGTGGGAAATCGGGAACTTCTGGCCATGAAGTGGGCGTTTGAGGAGTGGCGTCATTGGCTTGAGGGTGCTAGACACCAGGTGGTGGTCCTCACTGACCACAAGAATCTAATTTATCTTGAGTCGGCCAGGCGTCTGAATCCTAGACAGGCGCGCTGGTCGTTGTTTTTCTCCCGATTTAACTTTGTGGTGTCATATCTGCCTGGGTCCAAGAATGTGAAGGCGGATGCCCTCTCTAGGAGTTTTGAGCCTGACTCGCCTGGTGATTCCGAACCTACCGGCATCCTGAAGGATGGGGTGATATTGTCAGCTGTCTCCCCAGACCTGCGGCGTTCTTTGCAGGAGTTTCAGGTGGATAGGCCTGATCGCTGTCCGCCTGGTAGACTGTTTGTCCCTGATGATTGGACCAGTAGAGTTATCTCGGAGGTTCATTCTTCCGCGTTGACAGGTCATCCTGGAATTTTTGGCACCAGGGATTTGGTGTCTAGGTCCTTCTGGTGGCCTTCTTTGTCTCGAGATGTGCGCATGTTTGTGCAGTCTTGTGATGTTTGTGCTCGGGCCAAGCCCTGCTGTTCTAGGGCCAGTGGGTTGTTGTTGCCCTTGCCTATTCCTAAGAGGCCTTGGACGCACATCTCTATGGACTTTATTTCTGACCTTCCGGTTTCTCGTAGGATGTCTGTCATCTGGGTGATTTGTGACCGTTTTTCCAAGATGGTTCATTTGGTACCTTTACCCAAATTGCCCTCCTCCTCTGAGTTGGTTCCTCTATTTTTTCAGAATGTGGTGCGTTTGCATGGTATTCCTGAGAATATAGTGTCTGACAGGGGTACTCAGTTTGTGTCTAGATTTTGGCGGACGTTCTGTGCCAGGATGGGTATCGATTTGTCTTTTTCGTCTGCATTCCATCCTCAGACTAATGGCCAGACTGAGCGTACTAATCAGACCTTGGAGACTTACTTGAGGTGTTTTGTGTCCGCTGATCAGGATGATTGGCTTGACTTTTTGCCATTGGCAGAGTTTGCCCTTAACAATCGGGCTAGTTCTGCCACTTTGGTTTCTCCATTTTTTTGTAATTCAGGGTTTCACCCTCGGTTTTCGTCCGGTCAATTGGAGTCTTCGGATTGTCCTGGAGTGGATGCTGTGGTTGATAGGATGCATCAGATTTGGGGACAGGTTGTGGACAATCTGAAGTTGTCCCAGGAGAAGACTCAACAGTTCACTAATCGTCATCGGCGTATTGGTCCTCGTCTTTGTGTTGGGGACCTGGTGTGGCTGTCTTCTCGATTTGTTCCTATGAAGGTCTCGTCTCCTAAGTTTAAGCCTCGGTTTATCGGCCCTTATAGGATTCTGGAGGTTCTTAATCCTGTGTCCTTTCGTTTGGACCTCCCAGCATCTTTTAATATCCATAATGTTTTCCATCGGTCATTATTGCGGAGGTATGAGGTACCGGTTGTTCCTTCTGCTGATCCACCTGCTCCTGTGTTGGTTGAGGGTGAATTGGAGTATGTGGTGGAAAAGATCTTGGACTCCCGTGTTTCCAGACGGAAACTTCAGTATCTGGTTAAGTGGAAAGGTTATGGCCAGGAGGATAATTCTTGGGTGACAGCATCCGATGTTCATGCTCCTGATTTGGTTCGTGCATTTCATAGTGCTCATCCAGGTCGCCCTGGTGGTTCTGGTGAGGGTTCGGTGCCCCCTCCTTAAGGGGGGGGTACTGTTGTGAATTCGGTTTGTGGGCTCCCCCGGTGGTCTGTTATGGTAGTGTCTCTTATGTGCCTTCCTCCATCTCTGATTACCTGTCGCCACCCTCTTGGGGAGTTTCCTATTTAAGGCTGCTTGGCTGTTAGTCACATGCCGGCCAACAATGTGCTAGTAGCATTCTGTTGCATTCACCTGCCTCAAGTTCCAGTTCAGCTAAGTTGAATTTTGTTTCTTGTTTTGCTATTTTTGTCCAGCTATCTGCAATGTGACTCTTCAGTGCTGGAAGCTCTTGTGGACAGAAAATTACTACTCCAGTGGCATGAGTTGTCACTGGAGTTTAAAGTAATTTCTGGATGGTGTTTTTGAATAGTGATTTTTAGGTCGACCGTGAAGTAACTCTTTCCTGTCCTTCTGCTATCTAGTAAGCGGACCTCACTGTGCTAAATCTGCTGTTCATCCTACGTATGTCATTTCCTCTGAACTCACCGTCAATATCTGTGGGGGCCTACTATCATCTTTTGGGGTTCCTCACTGGAGGTAAGGCAGGCCTGTATGTTCCTCTTATAGGGGTAGTTAGATCTCCGGCTGGCGCGTGGTGTCTAGGGCATCGTAGGTACATCCCCCGGCTACTGTAAGTGTTGGGTCAGGTTCAGGTCACGGTCGACCTTAGTTTCCATCACCCGAGAGCTAGTCCGTTTGTATTTTTTTCCCATGGTCATTGGGGTAACCATAACACCTCAGTCTATCTAGTAAGTCTGGCCTCCTTTGCTGAAACCTGTTTCATCCCTGTGTTTGTGACTTTCCTCTTAACTCACAGTTAATATATGTGGGGGGCTGCCTTTACCTTTGGGGAATTTTCTCTGAGGCAAGGTAAGGCTTATTTTCCTATCTTTAGGGGTAGTTAGCTCTTAGGCTGTGAAGAGGCGTCTAGGGAGAGTTAGGTACGCTCCACAGCTATTTCTAGTGTGTGTGTTATAGGATTAGGATTTGCGGTCAGCAGAGTTCCCACTTCCCAGAGCTCGTCCTGTCTTCTAGTTTAACCATCAGGTCATTCCAGGTGCACCTAACCACCAGGTCCATAACATTCTCCCTCACAGGTCATTCCCCTTTGATTACTGGGCATCTAAAATAGACACCTGGCCTGAATTGGCAGATTATGCATTACAGGAGCTCGCTTGCCCTGCTGCTAGTGTGCTATCCGAAAGAGTCTTCAGTGCTGCTGGTTCAATACTGACCGAAAAAAGGACAAGTCTGGCTACCCGAAATGTTGATGATCTAACCTTCATTAAAATTATCCAATCATGGATTTCAAATTATTTGGCCCCACCTTCCCCTGCTGACACGTAGCTTGCCTGAAAAATGTCTTGCTTTTGGCCTCCTCTTACTGACTGCTCCAATTTTTCCATTTGCAGCTGCTGAATGTCCACCATAGGCCATTTTTATACCTCCCTAAATGGGCTGACTACCCCCATAGGGCCGTGGTCACCATCTGGCGAAAGGACCCGTGCGAGTGCCATTTGCCTGGACAGGTGGGTGGGCCAACTCTTGGGCGACGGCACTGGCACAGGGTCCCTCATAGTACAATGAAGTGTCTATGATGGTGGTGGTGCACAACCGACGTCAGACACACCGTTGTAATATGAGGGGCCCTGTGCCAGTACCGCCGCCCACGAGAGTGTTCCTCTCATGTAAAACAGTGCTCTACCACTTGCAATACTTACCTCTCCCTGCTCCACCACTGTGTAGTCTGTGCTGTTAAATCCTTCAATGGCACTGCCAATACAAATTTGTTGAAATGATAGATGATAGTTAAAACATACAGGGGCCATGGCCTCCATTTACACCAGTTAATACTTTGTGCCTACTACCACTGTCTGCTACTCAGCAGAGGAGCCCACCCCTGTACCTAGCTATGCCACCTGTTTATTTATGAACAATTTTTTGGCAGACATTTAGCCTACTTTATTATTAGGGCCTACTAACTGTGTCTGCCGCTCATTACAGTTGTCCTCCACTGAACAAAGCAATGCCACCTGTTTAGTCCTGTTACCACATTTGAAGTGCATTTAGCCCACTGTATTATTTGGTCCTATATCTGTGTTTCCTCCTCATCCTGCCCATTGCCCAGCCACTGCTAGATGAGTCTGCTGGTACATTGACCCAGACCACTACATTCCCCTTGCACTCTACACAGCCAGAATCTGACCCTGCTGAAAGTCAGGTTCCCCTTCCCGCATTCTATACCACCTTACACGGGGACAAAGAGGAAGGTGCAGATGAAAGTGCAGGTTCCTTCATCAGGTGGGGGGGCATACTCGTTGGCAACGTCACTGGCACAGGGCCCCTCATAGTACGCAAAAGTGTCTCTGCCGGTGGGAGGCGCCACCCGCCGTCAAACACACCTCCATACTATGAGGGGCCCTGTGCCAGTGCCAATGCCAACGAGTGGGCCCCCACTGCTTGCTCAGGATCACAGCACTTGCAAAGTTGAAATACTTACCTCTCCCTGCTCCACCGCCGTGACGTATTCCGTGTTTCCTGGGCCCACAAAAATCTTGAGCCAGCCCTACCCCCCCACAACTTTAGCCAAATGACCCCCAGTTTTCAATGCCTAACTATTATTATAAAGTAAATTAAGATTGACAAGCTTCAGTAATAAGAATTGATGTTTTTGGCATTAAAATGGGCACTGTTGGTGTTTTCCTGTCCTCCACTCACTGCCGACTTTGATTTCCCATTGACTTGCATTGGGTTTCGTGTTTCAGTCGGCCCCCAGCCTTTTCGCAATAATCGGCCGATTTCACCCGACCCGACTTTTGACAAAGTCGGGTTTCGCGAAACCCGACTCGATCCGAAAAAAGCAAAAGTCGCTCAACTCTACTCTATAGCCTTCAAAATTGGCTACCTATGACTGCATCATTTTCCAGTGGTTTCAGTAGAAATAGAGGCATATTCTGCTATAACAAGTGAAATACTGTAGAATTATCAAATGGGAACATTCAATAGTGACATTGAATTTTTAGTATTTAGAGACATGCACTTGAAATTTAAAAGTCTCAAAGTGAAAAAATGAATGTGTTTTTCTCTGTTAATAGTTGCACTATCTTCTCTAGACTATGAGCTTCCCACATATTGCTATTGTTGGAGGGGTTGTTCTATGGCTGAGTTATTTTACAATGTTACACTTCCGCTGCTAAACAAGGTAGTCCAGTTTAATGCTAATAAATGCTTATTTTTCACTTCTCATGGGATATTTCTGCCCCTAGAGGAATACTAAGCTTCTTGAAAGAGAATGATTGTGGCGGGGCTGCCTCGATGTAGGCCAGGCTGAAATGCAAGAAAATTATTAAGTAGAAAAGGTAATTCCTCCTCAAACTTGAATGGTCCTTATTCATTTCCTCAGATTACCATCAAATTTATGTCCCCAGCACAAGCTGCATTATTGAGTTTCACAGATAGATTCCTTTTGCTTTCATTGTCATCGTCGGTGGAATGACATTCTCCTACGTGTCTCCGCTAATGCTTCAAAATTACTTCATCTGCAAATGTAACAATTGAGCAGATCATTTTAATAAGATTCACTCTGACTTCAGACTCAGCCGTCTCCCGTTCTTTTATAGAATGCAAATTGTAACCTGTTTTTAAAGCCACGCCATGCAGTGAACTTTAATGGGATTTGACAACATCATATTAGGCACAACAACTACGCATAATGTACCGAAAAATTGGACGTGAAATTGGGAACATAGCAGAGAACAAAGTAAATTTACATGGCTTGGTGGTTTGAATGTCTGATATCATATTCTCTCATGCAAGCCCCATAAAAAAGCAAGGGGATTTAAGAATGGATATCAGCAGAAAGTGCTTTTAAAGGGTGAGTTGATGGATAGCTTGTCAGAAAAAATAATTGCATTGGATTGGAAAGTGGGTATGCGTGCCGAGGGGGGAGAGAGGGAGAGCGGGGAGAGGTTGATGGGGAATGACAATAGTCTGTCAAGACACAGTGGCTGCCCGGAGAAGTGTGAAGCCAGAACGTTGCGGTGGCAAAGGAGAGCAGGCTGTCAGAGCAGGAAAGTGGCTTTAATACCTTGAAAAGCAAAGGAATCCGACTGTCAGCCTTGCTCAGCCACGCTGAAAGTGGGAGAGAACATGGCATAAAGTTAGAGCCATTAAGTGGGCAAAAGGAGGGGGGTAAAAGCTGCAAGTACATAGTAGACAGAGAGCAGAAAATAGTGAGAACCAACTGTATGTGGCCTCTGTGCCCACTTGGAAATGTGTATGTACACAGAACACGATAGAAGCAAGGTAACAACTTCACACCATTATTAGGTATACGCAAGCAGGTTGTGAGCGTTATTGGGGACAATTAGTGATTACAATGGGCCCGAGTCCTTATTGTATTTATAAGTCACTTTGCTATTTTTGGCTTGTGGTAGTGGTATTCAGTGATGTTTTTTGTGCCAAATTCTTCAAAATGATGCAGGTGTTTAGGAATTATGCCCAAAATGAGAAATGCTTTTTATTTTTGTCTTCAACCTTTTTTGCTTCTTTTTACAACAAAAAGTCACGTTCCATGAAAATGTCACACACAATTCTGCCGTATGCACCAAAAATTACCCTGTTAAAAAAAATCACTCCAGAGAGCTACAAAAGTACATTTGCGCAAACAAATTTGGTGACTTTGGTGAAAAGTCGTAATTGGTGAATCGGCTACAAACATCTATGCACCCCAAACCTTGCCCACAATGGCATACATAAAAAAATGCCGAATAAATATAAAGTAGACTTCAAGAAAGGAGCAAATTAAAAGAAGAATTCTGCGCAAGTTAAATACAGTCTAAACACAAAACCATGTCAGACACAATAAGGAATCAGGCCAGTGTCTGTAAATTGCTGCAGAATATGTTGGCGATATATAAGCAAGTGTAATAACGAAATAAATTGCAAAATATATAAAGACATAAAATATGCTAAAATTACAAAACTACAAAACAGAAGCATTCACGTGAAGCAAAGAAAACAAAAACAAAAAATTGGACGAAGTAGATGTTGCCTTGGGTAAGGACAATGTAATGGCTAAGTAATTAGCAATTGTAAATGTAGCTTTGCGATGCAGCTTGTTACATGTATACTATTATTATTATTTATTGTTATAGCGCCATTTATTCCATGGCGCTTTACATGTGAGACAGAGGGAAGCGATGCAGCTAAGGCCCCAGCACTGCTGAGATCTGTGCGAATCCTGGAGAAGGGGCTTGATACAGTAGAGTGCGCGCTCAGACGCTGACTATAGACGTGTGTTATGTGCTAGCTATCTATACATATAGCTATAATAAACGGCACTCTGCATGTAAATAACAAATTGTTTGTGAGAGCAGAGAGGGGGAGGCAGATTAGAAAAACAATTTACCAATCTTTGTCTCCTGTCACAGTGTAAACTTCCCCAGTAATGTGAAGGAAAGTGATAGCTGGCTTTTAGCGCACTCTGCGTGTCTCTCACCCACCTCCAAACCCAATAAATAAGCGATTTTACCTTGTTGTTGCCATTATGCTGTGTGAATGAGGCAAATAACACTTTAAAGCAGCTTAGCTGCAGACATCTTGCTGTGCTGGGACTTAATACACCGTGATTGCGCTAATCTGGGTGTGTGTACCGGCTTGTGTTTCTACAGTATGCCATCATGAATTTACCATCGGGGGCTCACGAGGGTCACCTTAGTATTACAGACTCAGATGGCACAATGTTTGCTTCTGTTTGTTTTTGCTCTTCTCCTTTGGAAATCACAAATTACAGTAACAAATTGTTTCCCTAAATAGTGCAGTTTCCATCTCCCGGTGTTTGTTAGCCTCGTTATAAGGAGCTATTTAACTATTTAGCAATGGCCGTTTATCCAGCAAGTTTAACCTTTCTATTATGCTTTCCAGGATGGAGTGATTTATCACACTTGTCTCAGTAATTGCCTTTGTTGTGAACCCTGTAACACATTATCGTATTGCAGAAGCATGATCTGCGGAGTTTATTAATTACTGGCTCTCACGAGCACGGTGTATGATGATGTTTGGAAAAAGCTGTCTCTCAATCTGTTGCCTTTAAATAAGGGCACTCGAAGCTTCGTTGTGCCGCTTTGCCAATCCTGCAAGTTTTGAGATTGCGTTAAGCTGGGCCTACATGCTCCAGTCTTATGTGTCTTCCAATTAATTCTTACCGTGTTTAGCAATCATTGAGTAAACGAGCTGAAATAATCACTGCCATTGTAATTGAAATTAAATCGACATTTCGGGTCTTCAGACAAGCCAAATTGTGGCAATGGCTGCATAACTAGTCATCACTGGCCCACCAATGTCACACCGCATTAAGACACTATTCACAACCTGCTGAAAATGTGCTTTGTGCTTTGGCGGACTATTTGCTATCATTGCAATCACTTTAGAAATGTGAAGCGAATGTGTTTACCCACCATCATGCCAAATCAGTGCACTGATCTGCCCCCAAAAAACTCCTTTTTGATAAAACTTGTGCCAGGATTATTTATCCTGTATGTGGGTGCATACTGACAAATTCAGGAATAAGCACGATAAGGGAGTAGGTAAACATTTTCTATAATATATATATATATATATATTTTACAGCCCTGAATATCGTGACAGAACAAATACCATTAAGGGCATATTCATATTCATGGTTTCCATGTGAATTTGTTTTCTGCACCAATATTCGGCATAAAAAAACACATACAAGAATAGCTCCATTGTTTTAAGTGGTAAAACTGCATTTCCTTTCACAAGAAATGCCCCAGGTTTACCCTCCTTGGTTTCCATACTTAAATGAGGCATGTCACCCTTTGTGGTGTTTCTTGACCGATTCCATTTGCAAACTGCGATTGGATTGGACTAACCACACCGAAGACCCGCAGCAATGTACATCACATGCTACATAAAGGTGAACATACTGTTTTCATCTCTGTCAGTTATTTGCATTCATTTTGCAATAACTTGTTACTTTCTGTAGTGAATAAAGACATGGGGGGGGCTAAAAATTCTGCTTATATTTCACTATACATTATACTGAGCATATAGTGTTGGGGGACTTTACATGGGCATAATAAGCTTCCATTTCACAGCTGGAACACCTGGCCTTTGTGTGGTTTAGATGAAATGAATAGCTGTAATTAAACCCAAATATAACCAAGGATGGCGGACATAATTAGGATATGATATTGCATCAGCTGCAGCTAGGCTTTTCTTCACACAGGACTAAAATACTTTTCTATCCCTGTACCTAAATACCATGATTGAGGCAGAATGGCCCCCCTGGAACTTAACACATGGAGCACAAGCTCCTCAAGACCCCCTAGTTATGCTCCATTACAATATTTGTTATGTAGATAGACAAGGGGTGACAAACTTCTTTACCAGGAGAGTTATTAATCTGTGGTTCATCATACATCAGGGACTGGTCACAGTGGGAACTGTTGATGGATTCTTAGAAAAAGAAAAACAACTGTAAAAACTTATGTAACTTTATAAAATTCTTCTTTTGAATATTGATCCACTTGATACACTTATGTACCCTTTTCTTCTTTCCATATTCCCTCCCATTCCTCAGTAGCACTTGATACACTGATGTACCCATTCTCATCTTTCCATATCCCCTCCCATTTCTCGAAAGCACTTGATACACTTATGTATCCCTTCTTTTCCTTCCATATTCCCTCCCATTCCTCAATAGCACTTGATAGACTTGTGTACCCCTTCTCTTCTTTCCATAATCCCTCCCATTCCTCAGTAGCACTTGATAGACTTATGTACACATTCTCATCTTTCCATATTCTCTCCCATTCCTCAATAGCACTTGATACACCTATGTACCCCTTATTTTCTTTCCACAGTCTCTCCTATTCCTCAGTAGCACTTGATACACTTATGCACCCCTTCTTTTCTTTCCATATTCTCTCCTGTTCCTCGGTAGCACTTGATAGACTTGTGTACCCTTTCTCTTCTTTCCATATTCCCTCCCATTCTTTTGTAGTACTTGATTCACTTATGTACCCCTTCTCTTGTTTCTATATTCCCTTCCATTCCTCGGTAGCACTTGATGGACTTATGTACACCTTCTCATCTTTCCATATTCCTTCTCATTCCTCGATAGAACTTGATACACCGATGATACACCTATGTACCCCTTCTCTTCTTTCTATATTCTCTCCCATTCCTCGGTAGCACTTGATACACTTATGTACCCCTTCTTTTCTTTCCATATTCTCTCCTGTTCCTCAGTAGCACTTGATAGACTTGTGTACCCTTTCTCTTCTTTCCATATTCCCTCCCATTCTTTCGTAGTACTTGATACACTTATGTACCCCTTCTCTTGTTTCTATATTCCCTTCCATTCCTCGGTAGCACTTGATGGACTTATGTACACCTTCTCATCTTTCCATGTTCCTTCTCATTCCTCGATAGCACTTGATACACCTATGTACCCCTTCTTTTCTTTCCATATTCTCTCCTATTCCTCAGTAGCACTTGATACACTTATGTACCCCTTCTCTTCTTTCTATCTTCTCTCCCATTCCTTGGTAGCACTTGATAGACTTTTGTACCCTTTCTCTTCTTTCAATATTCCCTCCCATTCCTTCGTAGTACTTGATACACTTATGTACCCCTTTTCTTCTTTCTAAATTCACTTCCATTCCTTGGTCGCACTTGATAGACTTATGTCTTTTTTGACTACCAAAGTAATTATGGATTAAATAAATACTTTATTTCACACAAGTATTTGGCATCATAGAAGATCCTGAACCTAGCATTACATACACCCGAGCATAAATGTGTCTGGTTATTGTGAGCTTTATTTGTGCATTGTAAGTCCATCACTTTATGTAATCTATGATAACTCTACAACCTCCATAGATAGGTTATAACAAAAAAGCAGTTGTTTTAATAAAAAAAAAACATTTTGTAACAAGACAAACTAAAGCTACATTTGGGCCCCCCTTCTAGCTGGTATTGCCAACATTTTCATCCATTCTCTCTGTCCGTCTCCTCATGACCTTGGCATATTACTTGCTGCTGGCATCTCTTATTTATTTATTTTGTCCTTTTACTCTGGCTGCGTCTCCTTCATCGTTCATCATGATTATTGTTGAATTTTTTACCTGTCATTCCCTGCTGTAAATCAATGATTGTCGCCTTTTCCCTTTGTCATACGTACTGGCTGAGAAGCCCTTTGCCTTGGAAATGATCTGCACCTTGGTCCTTCATTCATCTATTTTAAGGGGGCTGTTTCATGCACAAGTCGATCCTTTGTTCACTGCCGGCCATATATCATTTCCCCAATCAACATCTGACATTCTGATGCAGCCAGGTCTTCAGCCAATCTCACGCTACACTTTTATAGTTTTATTCTATATGTAGCCTCATTTAAAGGATATAACATAGCAAATAAGAGCCTATCTAGTAAGTGACGATGGGAATGCATAGTCAGTGCTCATAACTGAACTTATCCTATAATCCAGTTTTTTAATAAAGTGATTGATTGTTAGTCACAGGAGTGTTGTATTGATTTGAGGCCCATACCTATTTTGTGAAGTGTGATAGATTAGGTGATTTAAATTGTCTCATTCATTAGGCTACAAGTAATACTTTCAATAGTATCACCCTTTATCCTTGAGAAAGGAATGGGAATTCTGCATCAATAATTTATTGTATATTGCATTTCCTTGAGGCTGAACTACACAACATCACAATATTTTACATTGCATACACTTCTCCAAGTACGATGTAGGTAATTCAGAAAAAACAGGTTTGCGTTACAGAACATATTTTTACTATATGAAACCTGAAATGGTATTTCCAATGAGGGATTTATCCGGGATCTTGCATTCCTGAAGTTTGCAGATTGAACCTGCATCTCACCATCGCCTCAAAATCCTCATCGGTGGACCTGCGGCTAGTAGCATTCTAACTTCCTCTGGAATATACGTCTTTATGTGGAGACATACATTTTTAATCACTTTATATATTATGTGTTTATTCCCTACTCATGCATACTGCTCTTTTGTTCAGTCTCTTGGATCTAGCGCCCAGTATAGCCCATTGTGTATTTCTGGCTCGTCCTACCCATCTCGTCTTTACTTGTTATAAATGGTGTTGTCTTGGCCACCTCAGGTGTTTGGGGTTTAGGACATGTGCAGTACTCAGATCATGTGGTCTTACCTAGAAGAAAGCTGAAAATCATGATAAATATTAACCAAACACAAAGATAAAAAATAAATTCAGAAATTATAAGCCGGTGGTCCTGGTGGCAAACATCACTGAAGTCCTAGATTTGATTCTGACTAATAGTAATGCCGGAGGATTGCATATTCTTTCTCTGATTTCACAAGATTTACCTGCATTTTTGTTGCTTCCACAGCCAAAGAAACATGTCTAGTTTACTTGGCATCCTGTGATATTGACCTTCTGTGGGCTTGCTCCAGAGATAGAAGTTTCATGGCGAACCCATAAGTACAGGGATGGATGTACGCGTGTCCCCTGTACATTGTGACATGTTGTGCCTATGATGGGGAATAATGACACTTCTATATCCTCATACAGTATGAACTGTGAGAGCTTATTCTGCACCTGATGTTACATCTTTTATATTTAACACTTATTTTTCTACATTTTGGTACATGGCATGTGAAGCATTATAGGCTAGGTATTTGCCATTAGCCGCTATCCAGACATAGACATGTTATTTACTCGCTAATGCTCTGCCCGTGTGTTGATGCTGCATAATTTCTCCTGTATGCAGACAGGGGAATAAAGTTTAATGAAGAAAAAAGGCCGGTGTCAAACAAATGTAAGTGACAGTGTGATACTGCCGTTGAGAGGAAGGGTAACATCCTTTTTTTTTTTTTTTCTGTTCGCAAGAAGGCAAAATATAGACAGCAGAGTCTTCTAAGATGGAACATTCTCTAATCAGCTTTATCATTCACATCTGAATTTATCTTATTTGAGTGAAAATGCCGATATATTAGCAAGCAAGCATGGTACGCAAGGTGACCCTAGCAACTTAATGACATAATCCATTATCCTTAATGAAGTCAATATCTTGTCTTTTAGCTGTCAGTCTGGTGGGGCGATTAATTGCAGTGTCATTAAAGTTAGCTCTCTTTTCATTTGAGCTTGACAAGTCGCATAAAACTAATGTTCTTACTTATCAGGCTTTGGAATAGAATGGAGGGGAAGGAGTGCAGCTGGGGGGGACTGCAACAGACAACGCTGACTGTTCTTTCCAGTGACCTGTTTAGTACAATAAAAGGCAATTGCTATTGCTGACTGTGTGTATGTATATATATATATAGATATAGATATAGATATATATATAGATATGCAGTATATATATATATATATATATATATATATATATATATATATATATATATATATATATATATATATATATATACATATATATATATATATATATACACTTCCATGACTGTAACTGATGGATGACTATATTAGGCAGGAATTAATAAACATTAGTAAAAAATCTTCTTCCCATATCCATCTTCACAAATAATCCTGATCCTATTTAGTGTATGATAAGCATTCTGTCTTTGTGGTATGTTTTACATTGTGGCAGGAGTTGCTCTAGGATATGTTTGTCAGGGTTATTTGTACTGCATTGTTGTAGTGTTTGGATCGTAAGCATTTTATCTTTCTCAATGTTTTTTCAATGACATTAGAGTTATTTGTATAAATATTTATGGCTTAGGATAAAGCTTAAGGCCGAGTAGAGATGACTTATTTCATGGTCCATATACTCGCAGCCATTCCCGGACTGAAGTCTATGTGGCTGTATGTACAAGTCAGGAAACGTGGGGTCAGTTTGGGCGTATACGCGTGCCGAAATATGCCCTTCTGTATCCTGGCTTTTTGTTCAGTTTTAATGTATGTAATATCCCAACGTTTCCGCATGAACAAGATTTGCACTAGTTTCAAATGCAATATTGCTATGTAGATCTTAATAGAGCTGATTTATAAATTAACACCATATTTCACTGGGAATGTTGGCAATCTCTCTCCTCGCTACACTCCTGATTCCCCTCTTTATAAATCCCTTCACTGGCTCCCATTCCCTCAGCGTATCCAGTTTAAACTACTAACACTGACCTACAAAACCATCTATAACCTGTCTCTTCCGTATATTTCTGAACTAATCTCCCGATATCTTCCCTCATGTAATCTCCGGTCCTCCCAAGACCACCTCCTCTCCTCCACGCTTATTCGCTCCTCACCCAATTGCCTCCAAGTTTTCTCCCGACTAACCCCCATCCTCTGGAATTCTGTGCCCCAACAAGTCCAGTTATCCACCACATTTAGATCATTCATACGGAACCTGAAAACCCACCTCTTCAGGAAAGCCTACAACCTGTAAAGATGACGCTGCCACCTCAACACCATCGGAGCTACTGCAACCCCCAACCTACTGTCTCCCTCCCCATAATCCTGTAGAATGTAAGCCAGCAAGGGCAGGGTCCTCTTCCTCTGTATCTTCCTCTGTACCAGTCTCATTGTTAGTTTGTTTACTATAAGTGATATTTGTATTTTGATGTAACCCCCTTCTGATGTTCAGCACCATGGAATCAGTGGTGCTATATAAATTAATAATAATAATAATAATAATAATAATAATTTGGGCATATGAAAAAAGTGAAGTTTATAAAGTCTCTTGTGTACAATACATTCAATACAATACATTACACAATCAAATCACAAGACATTTTGTCCTCGCTTCTCCTCCATTTCTCCCCTCTGCATATCCCTTCATTGGCTCCCAATTCTCCAATGTATCCAGTTTAAACTACTAACATTGACATAAAAAGTCATTAATCCACATATCTCCAAGCTAATCTCTCAATATCTTCCCAAAAGTAATCTCTGGTCCTCCGAAGACCTCCTTCTTCTCTCCTCCACACTCGTACGTTCCTCATCCAATCACCTCCAAGACTTTCCCCTAGTGTCTCTGTCCCTTGGAATTCTGTGCCCTATTGTGTCCGATTATCCACCACATTCGGAACTTTCAGGTGGAACTTGAAAACGCATCTCTTCAAGAAAGCTTACAGACAGTGTAAACTTAGGGTGTGTTTACACTGTCCGATTGTAGGGAATGAGTGTTCTTAGGAATGTCTGTTCCCCTGAATCTTTCAGTTTAAGCAGTCTGCCAATCACCCAGTGAGCGAGCAAAATACTCATTCGTCGGGAGAGATGATTTTTATGCTTACTTATGTAAATGGGACATGTGCTGCCGAGAACAATAACAGTCCATGCGCACAGAACAATCATGTTACTGACCAATCTGTGTGCATGGGAAGTGCTATCGACCGGTCTAAACATGCTATTAACGCTGCAGGTTGGCCAGTCTAAATGGACCTGTAGACTAGACAGTGGCTCATGTAGGCTGGTAAGTTGGGTGAATATTTAGACTGTCTAGTTGCGCTATCTATAAGTTGGCTTACTTTTACTAAACTTTTTACGGCAAATATCTGGAGCACACTTTTTGTTATTTTGGTGAAATTAGCCATACCTCCTTTTCTAAACACTTTAAAATGTGTAATGTGACGCTTATTTCCTCTTTGAATATAAACATGTGGATGAGGCCTATGGAGTATACAGTAATGGAGACACAAATCACAAGAATGTCTACATCTTTGCACAGTCAAGCAACCTGTTATTCAATTTTCTTTTCACTGACGCTGAAGTTGTAAACACGAGAAATCTCATAGGGATTAAGTACAGTTTGGGTATCCTACATCATTCCTTGGTTTAAGGTGCATGTGCACTGGCTGATAAGTGGGTATGAGTCTTCCTAAGAATGCTAGTTTCTCAATTATCAGCCTGTCTAAACTAAGCTAATCTCCCGATAAACTAGCAAAATGCTCTTTTGTCAGGCAAAATTATTTTTAAGTTTACGTAAAAATGTTTGTTCTCAGCAGCACAACATTCTGTGTAAACAGGACCTTTTCTGCTGAGAACATATTTATGGACACAGAACAGTTGTACTAACGATCATACCGTGCGCTAGTTTGGCCTGTCTAAACCTTCCATTAACCAACTGCTGATTTCCTTGTATGCAGCTGGTCAGCGTAACCCTATGGTTCAAAACTTAAGGTGCCTGACTGCAGTGAGGTTGCTGACAGGATTACATAATGGGGTGATCTTACAGAAGTGGTCATAAATGTGGTTGTAGTGTGACCTATTTGCCGTGCTTTATTACTAAGATCTATACATAAGGCTTTCCAGATCCCGGGTTTGAAGCTTTTCCGTGTAGTTTAATGTGTAGTCCCTGCAGTTGTGCTGCTTGAGGCCTAAGGTAGCATTAATACTGCATTAGAAGCATTACTCCCTGCCTTCCCCCTATCTCCAGGCTCCAAGTCAGGGTGGCTGTAATTTACAGTGTGTTATCTTTGTCTATAGCCAGCAAGCTGATATGAAGTAAATCAAGGTACGAGTAATGAAAGACTGAAAATTTATTCCTTGGAGCACACTTTAAAGTGTAGTATCTGTTATAGTGGCACTGCCTGAAGATTCTGAAATGAGACTCGGCTGACATGCCATAAAGAACCTCTGAGGCTCATGTTAATGCTGTTTGTCTGGGGTTAGTAATTGGGTTCTACTGATGAGTTGTGTGAAGACAAAGTGAGAAGCCAAGTACGGATTGTAAATCTTACATTGTTGGAACAAGAAGCAATCCTAACAAATATTGATCCTTGCTTTTGGCCGCAGGCTACAGGAGGGGAGGGAAAAAGAAGGCAGAGTCCTGCTGCGGCGCTGTGGTTTCAATTGCACCAATTACCTTTAGTGAAACTGACACTCGGTATGGGACATCACCAATCTCTTAAAGCACATATTATCCATGATTAGACTTTTTTTTTTAGAAATTGCACCACAGAAGCGTGGGCGGCTGGTGCAGTATCTCAATTATCGCTTTCAGCCAAAACTACAAATGGAAGAACTGTACTTTGAAATCTCCTCTGAAAGGCAGCTTTTCCTCAAGCTTACTGCATTTACTTTTAGATTAACTTGCAAGGGTGATGGGGTCATGGCAGACACATCACTTAAAATCAAGTTTATGTAACTGTACAAGAGCAGCGATGCTGTAATTTGCAGCAGTAATATTGTGATGTCTTAAACCCCAGAGACGAGGGTCGTAGTCTTCACACTATAGCTAGGTCTGAGCAACCAGGCATGTACGATTCTAATGAAGATAGCTCATTGAAAAGAAAAGTGGAGAATAGTGTGTGTATGTATGTATGTATGTATATATATATATATATATATATATATATATATATATAAAGGCCAAGTAGGTGGGGGGAGTTATAGCCTAGCACTACAAGTCCTGATTAGGTGAGCCTGGATAGCTATGACGAGATCCAGGCCATGTGTTCACTGGTCAGTCAGCTGGGGAAGCTGGGCAGGATGGGTTGTGTTGGTGTTGGAGAGGGACACAACAGAATTTCTATGAGAGGAGACTGCACAGGTTGTGTACACCAAACTGCAAGTAACACTGGTTATTATGGACAATAGCTGTTCTGTGTGACTGAACTGGGACAAGCTCAGACTTCTTTGAGTAGACAAGGTTTATATCATTTAGTTAGCACCTGGACAAGGCTAGAGATTTTATGTTTATGGTTTTGCTTTTGGTACTGTTTAACCAGTGAAAGTAAACATTATTTTTGTGTGATATAAAAAACCCTATTACTTTGTGTTTCAAGTGGCTACCCGAGAGAGTCAACCCCTACAATCTATACTCCAGAACAGTCTAGATCAGTATTTCCCGAACTCCAGTCCTCCCGGACCCCAACAGGTCATGTTTTCAGGATTTCCATACTGCTGCGCAAGTGAGAGAACTCCTGATACTTCCATCACCTGTGTAATACTAAGGAAATCCTGAAAACATGACCTGTTGGGGTCTGGGAGGACTGGAGTTTGGGAAACACTGGTCTAGATGGTGCAGCCACATACCAAACTGATCCAGAGTTCAGTAAGATAATCATGGATTCCTGCCTCTGTCTTACAGTGCAATATATCCTTTATACCCAAGTTGTTCAGGCTCCAGATCTGGACTGTAAAGACGGGAACAGGAAGTTAAAACTAAATTTAGAGAAACACTAAACTTTTACATGAATGATAAAAGTAAAAATGTTGCCCACAACATTTGATCACCTGCAGAATTTTCTGCAGCTCATAAAATCTACAGTTGTCACCACTCTGTTGTCAGGTATCTTAGGACCAGGGGCTCATTCCCTGTTCCTATCAATAGGGGCACCTTAGCTTTCCCTGTTTCTTGGATTACTTCTGATTTTCTGTTGGTGAAAATGCTGGGCCACATACCTTGCCTTAGCTCTTGAATCCGCCCTCAGTCTGTACCCCTCCCCCACCCAGGGAAGAGGGGAATAGTAATTTAAATCACACCAACCAGACTAACAAGGTAATATGAACAGGGATACAGGAAAATACCAATCATACAAAGAGCTCTCAATGGAGCAGATTAACTCTTGCACTGGTAAAAGAGACCAGCACCATTTAATATGAAGGTGAAGTGCTTCTACTCAGTGCAGGAATAGGAGAAGTCAGAAACTGCTGTCTTCTGGCTCCTCTCTGTTGTAGACAGCAAGGGCAGGCGGTAAGGCTTCTCCTGCAACCAATTGTCTTTTATAGCTAGACACAGATTGGGATTAGGACATCAAGGAGAATTATTAAATACCTCTGTAGTTTGATTGCCCAAAATCTTATCAAATTAGATATTGCTGTGAATTCTAAAATAAATAAATAAACATATAAATATTTTTAAATTAAAGTTCCTGATAAAGGCATTGTCAGCAGGACAATGCTGAAGATAAGAGGTATTACAGCCGCAGTTTGGCTCTTTTATGCTTCCATCAGCACCGCTGTAAGGAAACTGGAAATGACAAAAAGCGCAATAGGGTTTGTCTAGGTAAAATTAGGATAGACATGCACAATCGTTCTCACCAGATTGGGTTGTGTGCGCACAACCACTGAAAAGGCTTAGGCTGCTGCAGACCAATGAGGAGAAATCAAGTAAACTCGAAACAAATGGGTTAAACTGGGCTGCAGGCAATTTTTCTTTCAGGCAACCTTCACTCCATTTGTACTGTGTCGATGGTGATTCCAAGAAAACGAAGACAGGTGGTGGGACCTTATGTTTTCCATTGAACTAAAGGAACCCCAAAATGCTGAGCCACCCATTCTATCAACATTAATAACAATTGGCTAACTGGGGAAGTTGGTGGACCAATACATAAAAAATCATCTAAGTATTAAATAACCAATGATATATGTTGTGAATTCTGCTTTTGGGTTCCCTCCGGTGGTAGTAGGTGGTAATGCAGTTGTCCCTGGGTTGCAGTCCTGGTCAGGTGTGTCTGCTGATTGCAGTTCTGACTGGGGTATTTAGGTGTGCAGGATTCTTTAGTCCTTGCCAGTTGCCAATTGTTGTTGGGAGGTGTTGGACCTCTGCCTGGTTCCTCCTGCCTTTCTGCCAAATCAGCAAAGATAAGTGTCTGTTTTTTTTTCCTGTGGCACACATGCTGTGTGCTTCACAATTCAGTGCTCTTCTTTGTGTTTTCTTGTCCAGCTTAGACTGTGTCAGTATTTTCTCAGTCTTGTTGGATTCTCTGGAGTGGCAGATATACATTCCATGTCTTTAGTTAGATTGTGGAACTTTTTGTATTATCTGCTGTGGATATTTTTGGAAGGGTTTTAATACTGACCGCCTAGTAATCTGTCCTATCCTTTCCTATTTAGCTAGAGTGGCCTCTTTTGCTAAATCCTGTTTTCTACCTGCGTGTGTCTATTCTTCTCCTACTCACAGTCATTATTCGTGGGGGGCTGC
The DNA here is from genome assembly GCF_051348905.1 of Ranitomeya variabilis. Lineage (NCBI taxonomy): Eukaryota > Metazoa > Chordata > Amphibia > Anura > Dendrobatidae > Ranitomeya > Ranitomeya variabilis. The sequence goes on along the minus strand of NC_135235.1, from coordinate 179,931,265 downwards.
CTATCCTTTGGGGGTCTGCTCTGAGGCAAGATAGCATTCCTATTTCCATCTATAGGGGTATTTAGTCCTCCGGCTGTGTCGAGGTGTCTAGGGTTTGTTAGGCACACCCCACGGCTACTTCTAGTTGTGGTGTTAGTTCAGGATTTGCAGTCAGTACAGGTTCCACCGACTCCAGAGAAAGTTTTCATGTGGCTCCAAGGTCACCAGATCATAACAGATATCCTAGTCACATTGCGTATTGCCCATTGCGAAAATGAACTTAACGCCTCAAACGAAGCACATGACAATGAGCACCCCATTGGAAGACATTTAATATTCATTGTCCCAAAAACAAACAAACAAATTAACAATGTAAACTATCAGGATGCACGGGTTGTAAGTGAAAAGCAGATTCAATATCCATTTTGCTAGCAGCGCACCACTTCCGTAACTCCTAACCCACTTAACTGCCTCATCAAAGGAGGTATAAACCACAGAACAAAGCTCTAGATTGATACCATCACTCACTGAAAAACCCTTCGGGAAACGTAAATGTTGAATAAGCCCAAATTTATTTGGATCCCATTTAGGCACCCCCCCCCCCTAAGGGTGAGACTATCGAATTAGACAAAAGTGGGGATTTGAATGGACCCGCCATCCAACCCTCTGTACTGAGACCCCCGTTGTCACAGGTTAGCTGGAATAACTGCCTTCCCATGAAAGGACTGTCTAAAACGTGCCGGTGCTATCACCTTCACCTATAAGCCTATATCTTTATGGTCCCAACAAATACTGATCTGCACAGCTTTTCTCTGCCTAAACTGCTCATCATACCTCAACCAGGTTTGACCTCCATAAGTGCGATGTGCCGCCCGTACTGCATCTATGTAACAAAAAGTGCAAAACAATGTTCTGAGGTCTTTTTCCTGATCATATTTACCAGTATGGCAAAAGCTTGCAACCAATTTACAAAAGTCTGTGGAATTAATGCCATTTACGCTTTTCCTCTTCTTTTTTTACTCTCATATTTTTTCTTTCCTTTATCCAAGTTAAATTTCTCTAATGGAAGTAGCGAGAATATCTCTACATATTAATCTTTCCTACTTTTCTTCTCTTCTACTTCCTCCTTTAAATGAGGCCCTAGAGGGCCTTCAAAACAAACATACTGCTTCAGAAGCAACCTCCACTATTTGCTGTAGAATTACCTCCAGCAGTCCACACAGTGACAGGGGACTGCCCTAGACCACCAATAACTCTGTCAAGACGTTCCAACAATTGCTGGACACCACCCAACAAATTCTCCAAATCTCTCCTGTCTGAATATAATACACTCTTTCTAGACCCACTACTCAAATTACACTGTGATGGACCTGATACTTAACTAACTCTCGCCCCTGCCATAGCTGCATTGGAAAAAGATGAGCAGCACATAGAAGCATACTCACCAGACTGAGACGGCACCCGAAACTCAACAACTGAAGGTCCTGAATCTCGGCGATCATCATCCCTTGAATCCAATGTTAACTCTCCAGTTGTCTGACCGTGTCTTCCCAATTCGGGCAGATCACTTCCTGCAGAAACGATAACCAAGGACCGAACTGAAGGCTGCACTCCATCTCCAATGAATCCACCCATCTAGAGGCAGGAAGCCTTGTCCTGTTATAAGCTGCAGTCTTAGGCTTCACCTACTCCTGCTTCAGCTGCCTTGAAGGACTCCTCCCAGGCCGAGATCTGCGACCCAGGGCTGGATGGGACAGATGTTGATGAGAAGGGTCCCTGCTGGGGCTCCTGTGGTGCTGCTAAGGCCTTGGAGGCATATTAGGCGAAGATGTTCGGCAGCCTGGTCCTGCGCGACCGCCGTGTCGGTATTGCTTTCACCTCACCGCTGAGAACTGCCCCGCCAATGTTCTCCTGAACACAGGACATCACCCTGGCCCCATTTGTGCCATCGGTAGCAGCCAAGAGCTTCTACAAGACTCGATCAACCACTGACATCGCTGACCATGTCACCTCAGTAGATCAGGTAAAGTACGGATACCTTTTGCTGTGGTAACCCCGTACTGATTGAGGGCCTCTAAATCCCTCTCTCCTTTTATATGTGCCTGCTCTTTCTTGCAACCACCACCGTATTACTACCCCCTTAACCCCTTTATGACCTCGGACAGGATAGTACGTCCAAGGTCAGATCCCCTGCTTTGATGTGGGCTCCGGTGGTCATTGAAGCATGAGAAAAGTAAAAAAAAGTTTTTAAAAATATGAAAAAAATAAAAAAAAATAAACGTTTAAATCACCCCCCTTTCGCCCCATTCAAAATAAAATAATATAAAAAAATTAAATATACACATATTTGGTATTTCCATGTTCAGAATCACCCAATCTATCAATAAAAAAGGATTAACATGATCGCTAAATGGCATAGCGAGAAAAAAATTCAAAATGCCAGAATTGCGTTTTTTTGGTCGCTGTGACATTGCATTAAAATGCAATAACGGGTGATCAAAAGAACATATCTGCACCAAAATGGTATCAGTAAAAACATCAGCTCGGCACGCAAAAAATAAGCCCTCAACCGACCACAGATCATGAAAAATGGAGACGCTACTGGTATTGGAATATTGCGCAATTTTTTTTTCTTTTTTAGCAAAGTTTGGAATTTTTTTTTACCACTTAGATAAAAAATAACCTAGACATGTTTGGTGTTAATGAACTCATAATGACCTGGAGAATCAAAATGGTAGGTAAGTTTTAGCACTTAGTGAACCTAGCAAAAAATCCAAACAAAAAACAAGTGTGGGATTGCAATTTTTTTGCAATTTCACCGCACTTGGAATTTTTTTTCCTGTTTTCTAGTACGTGACTTGCTAAAACCAATGATGTTGTTCAAAAGTACAACTTGTCCCACAAAAAATAAGCCCTCACATGGCCATATTGATGGAAAAATAAAAAAGTTATGGCTCTGGGAAGGAGGGGAGCAAAAAAAGAAAACGCAAAACCGAAAAAAGCTGGGGTCATGAAGGGGTTAAACTTTTCTTTTATCCTTTCCCACCCCTCGGTTGAACTTGATGGACATGTGTCTTTTTTCTATTGTATTAACTATGTAAGTATGTAATATTGGATTGGTCACTCAAATATTTTTGGCATAGATGGACATATAAAGTATTCCTAGTGATCATCTAATATATAATTGCCTAGAATACTACTTCCTGCAATTTGTGCCAACTTCCGTGGCTTTGTCCGGAGCTAATGTACGGAGATAATGTTCAGGACTAATGTTCGGAGCTAATGTCCGGAGCTAATGTCCGGAGCTAATGTCCGGAGCTAATGTCCGGAGATTAATTGCCTAGAATACTACTTCCTGCAATTTGTGCCAACTTCCGTGGCTTTGTCCGGAGCTAATGTCCGGAGATAATGTCCGGAGCTAATGTCCGGAGCTAATGTCCGGAGATAAGTGACGTCACCAGTGTCCTACACCCAGGCAGAGCACAGGGGCCCCAGGCAGCATATGGGGCCCCAGGCAGAGCACAGTGGCCCCAGGCAGAGCACAGGGGCCCCAGGCAGCATATGGGGCCCCAGGCAGAGCACAGTGGTCCCAGGTAGAGCACAGGGGCCCCAGGCAGCCTATGGGGCCCCAGACAGAGCACAGGGGCCCCAGGCAGCATATGGGGCCCCAGGCAGAGCACAGGGGCCCCAGGCAGCATATGGGGCCCAAGGCAGAGCACAGTGGTCCCAGGCAGAGCACAGGGGCCCCAGGCAGCATATGGGGCCCCAGGCAGAGCACAGTGGTCCCAGGCAGAGCACAGGGGCCCCAGGCAGCCTATGGGGCCCCAGGCGGAGCACAGTGGACCCAAGCAGAACATGGGGCCCCAGGCAGAGCACAGGGGCCCCAGGCAGCATATGGGGCCCCAGGCAGAGCACAGGGGCCCCAGGCAGCATATGGGGCCCCAGGCAGAGCACAGTGGCCCCAGGCAGAGCACAGGGGCCCCAGGCAGAACATGGGGCCCCAGGCAGAGCACAGGGGCCCCAGGCAGAGCACAGGGGCCCCAGGCAGCTTATGGGGCCCCAGGCAGAGCACAGTGGCCCCAGGCAGAACATGGGGCCCCAGGCAGAGCACAGGGGCCCCAGGCAGCATATGGGGCCCCAGGCAGCATATGGGGCCCCAGGCAGAGCACAGTGGCCCCAGGCAGAGCACAGGGGCCCCAGGCAGAGCACAGGGGCCCCAGGCAGAGCAAAGGGGCCCCAGGCAGAGCACAGGGGCCCCAGGCAGCATATGGGGCCCCAGGCAGAGCACAGGGGCCCCAGGCAGAGCACAGGGGCCCCAGGCAGCATATGGGGCCCCAGGCAGAGCACATTGGCCCCAGGCAGAGCACAGGGGCCCCAGGCAGAACATGGGGCCCCAGGCAGAGCACAGGGGCCCCAGGCAGAGCACAGGGGCCCCAGGCAGCATATGGGGCCCCAGACAGAGCACAGTGGTCCCAGGCAGAGCACAGGGGCCCCAGGCAGCCTATGGGGCCCCAGGCAGAGCACAGTGGCCCCAGGCAGAACATGGGGCCCCAGGCAGAGCACAGGGGCCCCAGGCAGCATATGGGGCCCCAGGCAGAGCACAGGGGCCCCAGGCAGCATATGGGGCCCCAGGCAGAGCACAGGGACCCCAGGCAGAGCACAGGGGCCCCAGGCAGAACATGGGGCCCCAGGCAGAGCACAGGGGCCCCAGGCAGAGCACAGGGGCCCCAGGCAGCATATGGGGCCCCAGGCAGAGCACAGGGGCCCCAGGCAGCATATGGGGCCCCAGGCAGAGCACAGTGGCCCCAGGCAGAGCACAGGGGCCCCAGGCAGCATATGGGGCCCCAGGCAGAGCACAGTGGTCCCAGGCAGAGCACAGGGGCCCCAGGCAGCATATGGGGCCCCAGGCAGAGCACAGGGGCCCCAGGCAGCATATGGGGCCCCAGGCAGAGCACAGTGGCCCCAGGCAGAGCACAGGGGCCCCAGGCAGCCTATGGGCCCCAGGCAGAGCACAGTGGCCCCAGGCAGAACATGGGGCCCCAGGCAGAGCACAGGGGCCCCAGGCAGAGCACAGGGGCCCCAGGCAGAGCACAGGGGCCCCAGGCAGCATATGGGGCCCCAGGCAGAGCACAGGGGCCCCAGGCAGCATATGGGGCCCCAGGCAGAGCACAGTGGCCCCAGGCAGAGCACAGGGGCCCCAGGCAGAACATGGGGCCCCAGGCAGAGCACAGGGGCCCCAGGCAGAGCACAGGGGCCCCAGGCAGCATATGGGGCCCCAGGCAGAGCACAGGGGCCCCAGGCAGAGCACAGGGACCCCAGGCAGAGCACAGGGGCCCCAGGCAGAACATGGGGCCCCAGGCAGAGCACAGGGGCCCCAGGCAGAGCACAGGGGCCCCAGGCAGCATATGGGGCCCCAGGCAGAGCACAGGGGCCCCAGGCAGGATATGGGGCCCCAGGCAGAGCACAGTGGCCCCAGGCAAAGCACAGGGGCCCCAGGCAGCATATGGGGCCCCAGGCAGAGCACAGTGGTCCCAGGCAGAGCACAGGGGCCCCAGGCAGCATATGGGGCCCCAGGCAGAGCACAGGGGCCCCAGGCAGCATATGGGGCCCCAGGCAGAGCACAGTGGCCCCAGGCAGAGCACAGGGGCCCCAGGCAGCATATGGGGCCCCAGGCAGAGCACAGTGGTCCCAGGCAGAGCACAGGGGCCCCAGGCAGCCTATGGGGCCCCAGGCAGAGCACAGTGGCCCCAGGCAGAACATGGGGCCCCAGGCAGAGCACAGGGGCCCCAGGCAGAGCACAGGGGCCCCAGGTAGCATATGGGGCCCCAGGCAGAGCACAGGGGCCCCAGGCAGCATATGGGGCCCCAGGCAGAGCACAGTGGCCCCAGGCAGAGCACAGGGGCCCCAGGCAGAACATGGGGCCCCAGGCAGAGCACAGGGGCCCCAGGCAGAGCACAGGGGCCCCAGGCAGCATATGGGGCCCCAGGCAGAGCACAGGGGCCCCAGGCAGCATATGGGGCCCCAGGCAGAGCACAGTGGCCCCAGGCAGAGCACAGGGGCCCCAGGCAACATATGGGGCCCCAGGCAGAGCACAGTGGTCCCAGGCAGAGCACAGGGGCCCCAGGCAGCTTATGGGGCCCCAGGCAGAGCACAGTGGCCCCAGGCAGAACATGGGGCCCCAGGCAGAGCACAGGGGCCCCAGGCAGCATATGGGGCCCCAGGCAGAGCACAGGGGCCCCAGGCAGCATATGGGGCCCCAGGCAGAGCACAGTGGCCCCAGGCAGAGCACAGGGGCCCCAGGCAGAACATGGGGCCCCAGGCAGAGCACAGGGGCCCCAGGCAGAGCACAGGGGCCCAAGGCAGCATATGGGGCCCCAGGCAGAGCACAGGGGCCCCAGGCAGCATATGGGGCCCCAGGCAGAGCACAGTGGCCCCAGGCAGAGCACAGGGGCCCCAGGCAGCATATGGGGCCCCAGGCAGAGCACAGTGGTCCCAGGCAGAGCACAGGGGCCCCAGGCAGCTTATGGGGCCCCAGGCAGAGCACAGTGGCCCCAGGCAGAACATGGGGCCCCAGGCAGAGCACAGGGGCCCCAGGCAGAGCACAGGGGCCCCAGGCAGCATATGGGGCCCCAGGCAGAGCACAGTGGCCCCAGGCAGAGCACAGGGGCCCCAGGCAGAGCACAGGGGCCCTAGGCAGCTTATGGGGCCCCAGGCAGAGCACAGTGGCCCCAGGCAGAACATGGGGCCCCAGGCAGAGCCCAGGGGCCCCAGGGTGAAGCAATGTTGCAATGTGAGGGTTAAAGTGGTTAATACACCACTTCAAGGACAATTATTGGCTGATAGTACTAAAGTCTTCACACGTAATATTATCTACAAAAATATTTTAGTTTAAAGTTACTTTTCTTTTTTTTCATTATTCAGTTTTTCTAATAACATAGACAGCAATTGGCAAATTCTATGTATAGAGATAAGGAAAAAAAACAAAAACAAAAAAAAATTAGTGTAGCCATAGACATATAGATTTTAAGTACTTATGTAGGAAATACGTATATAACATACGTACTCATTAGCATATAGGGTTAATAACTCTATATCATATCTACATAAATTTAGAAATATGATATATCAATACATATTTTTATAGGTAAGTAGAACACACATTAAGTACAAGATGTAAGATGTGTATCATCCAAATGCCTGTATTTGGTGATAGGAACCTGTATTGGAAGCTCCAGCAGTATAGCTGCTGAGAGATTTCATTTTGTTTTTAAAAAGGGTGAGGTTTTTGTGAACAGGTAAGAGACGGGTGGGATGGCTGTTCACACACATCTCTATCTCCAGGTGTGTTCTGTACATAGAAATAGATATATAGATAGGTACATATTTAGATAGATAGGGAAAGAATAGAGATTTTGCTTTCACATCAACATTTTTCTGCTATTTGGAGAATTTATGGTGGAAAAAAGGCTATTTCTGCACTTCCTGCCTAAGGGCTGACCCACGCCACTCTTGCTGTAAGTTGCATGCAATGTATACGGAATTTGTACTTCACTTGCGGCAGGTGCGGCACATGTGGTTTCTGCAGTTTTCGCCACAAAATCTCCACTTACCAGTGTTTTTGTTGTGGCTGCATTTAATGCAATTGTCGAAGCCGCGTTTGCCGCATTTACTGCAAGTTAACTCCAAGCTTCATCTACATTGCATGGCACTTGCTGAAAGTGTGTTGTAGGTAAGTTCTTTGGTGCCAAGTGTGGAAGTTGTATTGTTTTTAACATTACTTCTGCAAATATCAGAAACATGCAGATGTGAAAGAGGTTTGAGTATTAAGAAATAGGAATCAGTTAGTTAGGACCCATCAGTTCAAAGGCTACCGTGACGTGGTTGATGGGCATGCTTATATTAGCCCATCGGTGTACTTCTTAAATTTTACACTTCTGTAAAAATAAACACAAAAAATTTGGATACACAAAAAGGCTTTTATTTCTGTTGTACTTATTAGAATTATTTAAAATGAAGGCTTAGCTAAGCCCAAGAGATGATTAAAAACGTTTCATACCAACCCATCAGATGTAAAATTACTGTGAAAATACCTGATGGGCACACAAGTATGCGCCAGTATGGGTACTAAGAGCTTTTCCACATAATAATGAAATATTTTAAAATGTCATAGAACATACCAATATACATAGTTATTGATACATATTATTTATTATTTACATTATTGTTCTTAAGCAAAGAACCGTTGTTGTGGCATTTGCCACAACACGCAAAGTTGTTGTCTGATGTCTTTCATCACTCCCCTCATAAGCATGTTCATGGATCCTGTGTAACTGTACCTTAAATAACAAGAATTGTCAAGAGCTGGTGAGTGCAGCCATTTTTTGTTCTTTCTTACTATTATTTATTAATTGTATTATTCTTACATTTGAATAAATAAAGTATATATGGATTCTAGACTCCCGATTCTTTAGAATCGGGCTGCCATCTAGTAATCAATATTAAAATGGAAATCTACTGAGTTTTACCCACGAAGACCTCAATTATCAGCTCATACCAAAGTTTGTTCAAATCCCTTCCATGCATCTAATAAACTCCCTATATTGTTGTACCTTTGCAACACATCTGACTGATGTATTGGAGATATAAGAGCAGGATTATTTTGTGGTCTGCAGTTCCTGATAAAATGTGCAAATCACCATACTCTTTTAATTTGCATTGCAGTAGCCATGCGTGACCATTTAGCCAGTTTGCGAATACAAGCTTTCATGAGGATGTACGTTGTAATTAAGGTTACATGATAAATTGGAATCAAACATAATAAAGAATAATTATTAGCTTGGTAATATATCAAGTGATTAACTAGGTGTATGAACAAGCCTTACCTTGTATAGATTATACATGACGTCTAGTGGACATCCAATAATCAATTCATGTGCCTAGACAACGGTATCATTTTGATAACCTATACAATGACTGCTCCCTCTATTAGTATATTGTTTTCCACTCAGTGAGTGGAGATTCTTTTGCCTATATTATATACCGTACTTGAGCGGGTAAATGCATTTTATTACATTGAACTCTACTCAGAACCAGCATTACCACCCGGGCAATTGTCAAGGTTCTGAGCAGCCTGTGCCAGTGCTGGTGCCTGCAAGTTGTTTCCCCGCTTGCTCAGAGCCCTGGTACTTGCAATCAGGGCCAGACTGGGACTAAAGTTCAGCCCTGGCATTTGAAGTTTCACAGGCCCACTTGTCACATGGTGACTGTATAATATCTTTGTACACTTGTAGGCAGGGCCGGTTTTAGGCAAAGTGGGGCCCTAGGCAAAGTTTAAAATGGGGCCCCAAATGCTAACATATTGCACATCACAGAAAAGCATTTCGGTTGTATTTACAAGCGCTGAGTTCAGGCCGCTAAATGAGTTTGATCAACAATACTGAAGTCGTTCAACGCTTGTTTCCCTCTTTCCACCAGCTGAGGAATAATGATGGGACAGAACGATCACTAATAGATCACCATACAGTATCATGTTATCAGCAGCACATCTACAGTTTACACTGGCGATGTGCTGCTGAGAACAATGATTTTTGTTCCAGCAAAACAATCAGAATATGCAGCATTTTAATTGTTTAGTAAAATACACCCCATGGTCCTATATATATATATATATATATATATATATATATATATATATACATATATATATATATATATATATATATATATATATATATGTATGTGCACCACAGTCCTCCATATAGTATAATACACTCCCTATAGTCCTCCATATATTAAAATAAACTGCTCAGTCCTCCATATAGCATAATACACTCCTCATAGTCCTCCATATAGCATAATACACTCCTCATAGTGCTCCATATAGTATAATGCACCGTCATAGTCATCCATGTAGTACAATTCACTTCCCATAGTATAATGCACCCCATAGTTCTTCATATAGTATAACGTATTCCCCATAATCCTCGATACAGTATAATGCAGCCCACATTTAGTATAATGCAGCCACCACCCTACAGAATATAATGCAGCCACCCCAGAGTATAATGCAGCCACCCCATAGAATATAATACAGCCCACCTCCCCATAATATATAATGTAGCCCCCATAGAATATAATGCAGCCCCTCCATAGTATAACACAGCCTCCCCATAGAATATAATATACCCCCACAATAGTATATGACAGCCACATAGTATATAACATGGCCTCCCCCATAGAATATAATATACCCCCATAGTATATAGCACAACCCGCATAGCAGATAACACAGCCCACGTAGCACTATACAGCACAGCTCATGTAGCAGTATACAGCACAGCCCACATAGTAGTATACAGCACTGCCCACGTAGTATAAAGCAGAGCCCCCATAGTAGTGTACAGCACAGCCCACATAGTAGTATACAGCAGAGCCCACACAGTAGTATACAGCACTGCCCAAATAGTATATAGCACAGTGTACATAGTAGTATACAGCAGAGCCCACACAGTAGTATATAGCACAGCCCACATAGTAGTATACAGCACAGCCCACATAGTAGTATACAGCACTGACCACATAGTAGTATACAGCACTGACCACATAGTAGTATACAGCACTGCCCACATAGTAGTATACAGCAGAGCCCACATAGTAGTGTATAGCACAGCCCACATAGTAGTATACAGCAGAGCCCACACAGTAGTATATCGCACAGCCCACATAGTAGTATACAGCAGAGCCCACACAGTAGTATATAGCACAGCCCACATAGTAGAATACAGCACAGCCCACACAGTAGTATACAGCAGAGCCCACACAGTAGTATACAGCACAGCCCACTTAGTAGTATATAGCACAGCCCACACAGTAGTATACAGCAGAGCCCACATAGTAGTATACAGCACCGCCCACATAGTAGTATACAGCACAGCCCACAAAGTAGTATACAGCACAGCCCACATAGTAGTATACAGCACAGCCCACACCCACATAGTAGTATACAGCAGAGCCCACACAGTAGTATACAGCAGAGCCCACACAGTAGTATACATCAGAGCCCACATAGTAGTGTACAGCACAGCCCACATAGTAAGAGCCCGCATAGTAGTATACAGCAGAGCCCACATCTCTCCTCCCCCCTTAGAATGACCCCACAGTCCAGTAAAAAAAAACACTCCTCACCTCGCCTCGTGCCCGCTTTGCTCCCTGCTCCTGTCTCGGAAGCTGCCGCTGCACTGCCTGGGACACAGTGAGTGCACGCGCACCCGCAGTGTCAGAGGCAGAGCGGGGAATGATGGGAGAGGGAGCATCAGGTGACGCTCTCTCCTCCATCATTGCATTCAACTGTACCGGCGTCATAGACGCCGGTATAGTTGAATGCGGCAGCGGCGGTGCTGGGGGGGGAAGGGTGAGTCGGCATGCAGCGGCCCTCTACTGGCACCGGCCCTTCTGGCATTAGCCAGAACTGCCCGATGGCCAGTCCGGCCCTGCTTGCAATACTAATTTCTCCCTGTTCCACCACTGCGGCGACTTCCGCGTCTTCTGAGTGTGACATTTCAGTTCAGAGGGCACAATGACGTGACTAGTGTGTGCCCTCTGCTTGAACAGTCACAGTGCAGACAGCCGGTAGACGCCAATGCTGAGGAGTCCAGAGCAGCAGAGTATTTCCTTTTTATTTTTTTTTATTTTGGAGCAGTATATGGGGCTCATTATATATGGTGCATTATATTAGGCCAATTATATATAGAGCATCATATGGGACCCATCATATACTGTAACATCATACTGTATTTGGCCCATTATATATGGAGCATAAAAAGGGGCATATTATATATGGAGCATAATATGATGCTCCATATACAGTGGGTAAGGAAAGTATTAAGACTCCTTTATATTTATGACCATGTGATATTTGTTTTTCTTTTTTAATAAATTTGCAAAAATTTCTACATTTCTGTTTTTTTTCAGTCAAGATGGGGCGCAGAGTGTACATTAATGAGAAAAAAAATGAACTTTTTTGAATTTACCAAATGGCTGCAATGAAACAAAGAGTGAAAAATTTATAGGGGTCTGAATACTTTCCGTACCCACTGTATAGTACTATAATTATGTTTTCTAGTTGTGACCAGGGGAACATGTAGAATAAGAAGGCACCCTAGCAAAGGTGCAGGATCTTACCAGCCAGGGCTGATGGCATGGATTTTTATTAACCCCTTCACACCTTCTCCCTTGACCCTTGGGCCGATTGCTCACACCCTTTTTGCTAACCATAGAGTTCTTCTGTGGAGTTGCATACTTGTACAGCTTCTAGACACCTGATAACAATGGAATGAGATTATTGTTATTATTATTATTTATTATTATTTATTGTTATAGCGCCATTTATTCCATGGCACTTTACATGTGAGGAGGGGTATACATAATAAAAACAAGTACAATAATCTTAAACAATACAAGTCATAACTGGTACAGAAGGAGAGAGGACCCTGCCCGCGAAGGCTCACAATCTACAAGGGATGGGTGAGAATACAGTAGGCGAGGGTAGAGCTGGTCATGCAGCGGTTTGGTCGATCAGTGGTTACTGCAGGTTATAGGCTTGCCGGAAGAGCTAGGTCTTCAGGCTCTTTTTGGAGGTTTTGATGGTATGCGAGAGTCTGATGTGTTGTGGGTAGAGGGTTCCAGAGTAGGGGTGATACGCGAGAGAAGTCTTGTATACGATTGTGGGAAGAGGAGATAAGAGGGGAGTAGAGAAGGAGATCTTGTGAGGATCGGAGGTTGCGTGTAGGTAAGTACCGGGAGACGAGGTCACAGATGTATGGAGGAGACAGGTTGTGGATGGCTTTGTATGTCATGGTTAAGGTTTTGTACTGGAGTCTCTGGGCAATGGGGAGCCAGTGAAGGGATTGACAGAGGGGAGAAGCTGGGGAATAGCTGAGGGACAGGTGGATTAGTCGGGCACAAAGTTTAGAATAGTTTGGAGGGGTGCGAGAGTGTTCGAGGGGAGGCCACAGAGCAGGAGGTTGCAGTAGTCAAGGCGAGAGATGATGAGGGCATGGACTAGGGTTTTTGCAGATTCTTGGTTGAGGAATGAACGGATTCATGAAATATTTTTGAGTTGAAGTCGGCAGGAAGTGGAAAGGGCTTGGATATGTGGTTTGAAGGAGAGATCAGCATCAAGGATTACCCCGAGGCAGCGAGCTTGTGGGAATGGGGAGAGTGGGCAACCATTTACTGTAATGGATAGGTTCGTTGGGGGGGTCACGTGAGATGGGGGAAAGATGATGAATTCTGTTTTGTCCATGTTAAGTTTCAGAAATCTAGCGGAGAAGAAGGATGAAATAGTGGACAGACATTGAGGGATTCTGGTTAGTAGGGAGGTGATATCTGGTCCAGAGATGTAGATCTGTGTGTCGTCAGCATAGAGGTGATACTGAAAGCCATGAGATTCTATGAGCTGTCCCAGGCCAAAGGTGTAAATGGAGAAGAGCAGGGGCCCTAGAACTGAACCTTGTGGGACTCTGACAGATAGGGGGCGAGGTGAGGAGGTCTCCATGGCCTGCTTCTATTGTACGTATGCCCTTAGTGCTGGAATGGATTGGGAACTTTAAGGCTAAGTGCACACGTTGCAGAATTGCAGCGGAAATTTCTTCTGCAATTCTGCAACTCCTGCTGCGGGTATATCGCATGCAGAATTGGCATGTGTATTCCCGCTACACACTAGCGTTTTACAAGCGTAATTAGCTTGCAGAATGCTAGCGTTTTCCAAGCGATCTGTAGCATCGCTTGGAAAACTGATTGACAGGTTGGTCACACTTGTCAAACATAGTGTTTGACAAGTCTGACCAACTTTTTACTATTGATGCTGCCTATGCAGATCTAATGTTAAAAATGTTAAAAAAAAAAATGGTTATTCTCACCTTTCGATGGCCCGGATCTCCTCAGCAGTGCACGCGGCGGCTTCCGTTCCCAGGGATGCTTTGCGCGAAGGACCTGGGATGACGTCACGGTCACGTGACCGCGACGTCATCCCAGGTCCTTCGCACAAAGTGTGCACCGCTGAGGAGATCCGGGGGCCATCAGAAGGTGAGTATATCACTATTTTTTATTTTAATTCTTTTTTTTTTTAACAATTATATGGGCCTGGAAGAGAGTCTCCTCTCCTCCACCCTGGGTACCAACAGCACATGATCCGCTTACTTCCCACATGGTGGGCATAGCCCCATGCGGGAAGTAAGCGGATCAATGCATTCCTATGTGTGCAGATTCTGCAAATTAATGAACATGCTGGGTTTTTTTCCGGAATGCGTTTCTGCTCCGGAAAAAAACGCAGCATGTGCATACAAAATTCAGATTGCATTTTATTAATAGGATGCTTAATGTGAGCTTTTATTCGCGGTTTTATCCAGAACGTGTGCACACAACCTAAAGGGAATCTGTCAGCAGGTTTTTTTGTCTCATAATCTGACAGCAGCCTGATGTAGTAGCAGAGACCCTGATCCCAGCAATGTGTCGCTTACTGAGCTGTTTTCTGGAGTTTTAATAAAAACACTGTTTTATCAACAGTAGATTATCACTAGAAGAATACTGGTCCAGCTTCTAACTAGCCCAACTGTGCCCCCACCGCTGATTAGCAACTTGCAGAAATCAGCAAACTGGTAGATCTGCAGGAGAGGATTTCATGATTTAATCAAAACAACATGCAGCCTAGTAAGTGATACATCGCTGGAATCGGGATTTCTGCCCCTACATTATATTGCTGGTGACAAACTTCCTTTAATACTTGTGCCCACCACTTCTTTTTAATAATTTACAAACTTTCATTATATGTTGAAATCCTTAAGAGTGTGAACTCCGGAATCCCAGCCAGTGGTATGTCCTATGATCTGCCGGGCATCATTGTGCATTGTGAAGCACGGATTCTCTTTAATGCATTTTGCTTACTGCTTGTGTATTTTACAGTACGTTGCCACTGACTGAGCGTGCCGAGTTTCCATGTCCAGCACATAGGTTCAGCACTGAAATTGTTAACTGTCCCTGTAGCAGATAGGAATTTGCTTGTCAGAGCTGGTGGCATCTGCTTTGATTTAGTTTTGCTGGGATGAGGCCGATGTCTGCAGGATGATATAGCTTTGCTGGATATGGGGGAATTTGTTACCTTTTGCTTTGACAGGAAGATAATTGCTGATGGTTAACAGAGTAGAGTCAATGCCATTGGGCTAGTGACAGCACCTGGAAAGAATGTCGAGTCAGCAGCCAGGAAGGAAAGTGACCTCAGCCCCAGGCCAATGAGACTATTCAGCTGGAACTAGCAAAATGAAATGGGCTGTTCAATGGTTCCCTCCTCCCTGAGTTCAGGATTCCTAGGTCTTTCCTTGCTGTATAAATATTTCTTGCTTTCCCCAATTGTTCTATAGTAATTTGTGTTCTTTATTTTCTATGACCGCGGTAGCAATGGTGCACTTATATTACTGCACCTCTAGCTTCTCCGTGTATAGACTCTCTTGCTCCACCATACACAATATACAACCCCTGGCAAAAATTATAGAATCACCGGCCTTGGAGGATGTTCATTCAGTTGCTTAATTTTGCAGAAAAAATGCAGATCACAGACATGGCACAAAACTAAAGTAATTTCAAATGGCAACTTTCTGGCTTTAAGAAACACTAAAAGAAATCAAGAACAAAAAATGTGGTAGTCAGTAATGGTTACTTTTTTTTAACCAAGCATAGGGGAAAAATTATGAAGTCACTCAATTCTAAGGAAAAAAATTATAGAATCACCCTGTAAATTTTCATACCCAAAAATAACACCTGCATCAAATTAGATCTGCTCGTTAGTCTGCATCTAAAAAGGAGTGATCACACCTTGGAGAGCTCCAAAAAAGAAAAAAGATGAAGCGCACTCACCGGTAGTAAATCCAAGTCTTTATTCCAAGTCTTTATTCGGACATAACTTAATGTGCTGCAGGGAGGGTGGTGAACACTCGGACGACAGCTGTTTCGTGCTTGGAGAGCTGTTGCACCAAGTGGACTGACATGAATCATGGCTCCAACAGGAGAGATGTCAATTGAAACAAAGGAGAGGAGTATCAAACTTTTAAAAGAGGGTAAATCATCACACAATGTTGCAAAAGATGTTGGTTGTTCACAGTCAGCTGTGTCTAAAATCTGGACCAAATACAAACAACATGGGAAGGTTGTTAAAGGCAAACATACTGGTAGACCAAGGAAGACATCAAAGCGTCAAGACCGGAAACTTAAAGCAATATGTCTCCAAAACAGGAAATGCACAACAAAACAAATGAGGAACAAATGGGTGGAAACTGGAGTAAACGACTGTGACCGAACTGTAAGAAAACGCCTAAAGGAAATGGGATTTACATACAGAAAAGCTAAACGAAAGCCATCATTAACACCTAAACAGAAAAAAACAACGTTACAATGGGCTTAGGAAAAGCAATCGTGGACTGTGGATGACTGGATGAAAGTCATATTCAATGATGAATCGCGAATCTGAATTGGGCAAGGTGATGATGCTTGAACGTTTGTTTGGTGCCATTCCAATGATATTTATAAAGATGACTGCCTGAAGAAAACATGCAAATTTCCACAGTCATTGATGATATGGGGCTGCATGTCAGGTGAAGGCACTGGGGAGATGGCTGTCAATACATCTTCAATAAATGCACAAGTTTATGTTGATATTTTGGACACTTTTCTTATCCCATCAATTGAGAGGATGTGTGGGGATCATGAAATCATTTTTCAAGATGGTAATGCATCCTGCCATAGAACAAAAACTGTGAAAACATTCAGTGAAAAAAGACTCATAAGGTCAATGTTATGGCTGCAAATAGTCCGGATCTCAATCCAATTGAAAATCTTTGGTGGAAGTTGAAGAAAATGGTCCATGACAAGGCTCCTACCTGCAAAGCTGATCTGGCAACAGCAATCAGAGAAAGTTGGAGCCTGATTGATGAAGAGTCCTGTTTGACACTCATTAAGTCCATGCCTCAAATACTGCAAGCTTTTATAAAAGCCAGATGTGGTGCAGCAAAATACTAGTGATGTTGTGGAGTGTTTTTTTGTTTGTTTATTTTTCATGATTCCATAATTTTTTCCTCAGAATTGAGTGATTCCATAATTTTTCTCCTATGCTTGGTTAAAAAAAGTAACCATTACTGACTACCACATTTTTTGTTCTTGATTTCTTTTAGTGTTTCTTAAAGCCAGAAAGTTGCCATTTGAATTTACTTTAGTTTTGTGCCATGTCTGTGACCTGCTTTTTTTCTACAAAATTAAACAACTGAATGAACATCCTCCAAGGCTGGTGATTCCATAATTTTTGCCAGGGGTTGTATAATGTGAGCAGCGCAGAGTAAAGGGAGCAAACTAAACGTGCCCACGTGCATCCTCTTATCCAGTGCATTGTTGGCTAGGCATTGGAGGAGAAAACAGCTGTAAAATGTGCTATAACAGGCATTTTCATTTTCACAAAACCCCTTTTGTTAGGCATAGTCTGTTTAAAAAAAAAACAACAACTAAGTTTAATCACCCTCTCTGGGTCCAACGCTAAGTCTCCACCCCTGATTCCAAGTGTCCTATTGTAGCACTACACATAATATACACCAGCAGCAGTAGACTCAGCACTGAACCTGAGGAGGGTGATAAAATCTCATTTGTTTGCATGTCAAACTGCGTCCAAGGACATGGGTTTTCAGAAAACAGAACTCCCCTTTAAGGCTATATTCACATGATCAGCATTTGCATTTTTTATGTTGCCGATTGCAGCATTTCTGCACCTATTAGGTGAATTGGCTTACTTGTGCTTTTATATTATATTTCTGAGTGCATTTTTTTTTTTACATGTGTTAATGACTTTTTGACCCTGTGTTTTTTACTTGCAGATTTTCTGAATCTAATTATATTTTATGGGGAAAATCCGCCCATACAGTAAAACTCAATGTACCTGCAAGAGAAACTGAGATGTGGTGGATTTCAAACACGCACCACCGTCAGTTTCTGCTGTATAAAAAAAACAAAAGCACAGTGGGCATGAGATTTATATAAATCTTATCCACTTTAAAGGAACAGTAACATGTTGCGTATATTTTCATAGGGAAATTACATTGCATCAAAAACACTTTGTGAGAGCTTACCCAAAGGTGTGTTCTGTGGGCAGCACGGTGACTCAGTGGATAGCATTGCAGCACTGGTGTCCTAGGCTCAAATCCCACCAAGGACAACATCTGCAAGGAGTTGGTATGTTCTCCCCTAGTTTGCGTGGGTTCCCTCCCGGTTCTCCAGAGATCACCAAGTAGAAACCATGGAATGGAAGTACACGGGATTCCAGGCTTTCACAAAATGTCAACGGAGTCCCTGCACCTCCGAGCACTGCCGACCACCCCCTCCTACCAGCCTAGGACGTGCAACATTGCCCCACAGCTCCATATCTCCGAACACCACCTCCTTCAAGCCCAGGGCCCCTTAAACCCCCGGGAATGGAACATTCTGTCTATAAAACACCCCCCTATAAAAGTGTGTCTTATAAATGGAAAAATATGATATATGGTTCCAGCTACCGGACAGTCACCAGAACCATGTATTCTAACAGGCTGAGCACCTCTGCTCCTATCACATGAACAGGGACGATTTTTATGCTTTGGGACTAAGCAACTAGGGTTTATAGAAAGGACATTGTCACAGAAGCTATGTGTTGTTTGTCAATATGCATTTTAGCAAATTTTTATAATTTGCTTTCAACAGTGGTTTCCCCCTTAGTTTTCCTCCATGATGTCCAGTTTGCCCAAAACAGTGACTGATGGAGTGGTCTGACACTGATGTACCTTGACCTTGGAGTTCACCTCTAATCTTTTTGGAAGTTGCTCTTTGGTTACCATTTCTAATATCCATCTTTTCAATTTGTCGTCAGTTTTTGTCTTGCGGTCACGTCCAGGAAGGTTGGCTACAGTCCCATTAATATTAAAGCTCTGAATAATATGTGCAACTCTAGCATTAAGCTGTTTGGAGATGGTCTTACTGCCCTTACCAGTAACATTTATGCTTATAGTATTCTTTCTAATCTCCTGAGACAACTCTATCCTTCGCTTTCTTTGGTCTATGTTCAGTGTGGTGCACATCATGATACTAAATAGCAGTGATTACTTTTCACCCTTTAAATAGTCATTAGTGATACGAATCACAGGACACACCTTAGTTGAACATATTCCCATGGTTACATTCTTTTCATTCTTTTCTGAGTCAATTTTTGTCTGGACCATTTTCTTTGGTTTTCTTTTTCTTCTGTTGAACCATATTTCAAAAGCAATGTCTGATTTTCATTGGTTAATTATTCTGTAAGTTAAAATTGACAATTACTTATGTCAGTTTCATGTTATATCGGTGACTATAATGCTTTTTTTCTTACTATAACAGAAGGGTACGAACAATATTGTCCATGTGTGTAAACTGTACTATCTGATTCGAAAATAAAATCAGTGCATAATAAGACATAGCGCTATAAGCAGAAATGTAATTTTGTTGAGAAAAAGGTGAAAACACAATGTGACTTATAATGATGTCAATTAGATGGTTTACACAACACAAGAATACCTGTAACTGTCTTTGACCAATGTATACGCTTTCACTCTGGAAGATATGTTGCATGTTATAAAATATAATGGCTTAGTTATACTGCTATAACATTATCGGAAGTAGTTTGTCAATTTGCTTATACTTTCAGGTGCTTGGATTCTCCTATTGGAAGTAAATATAATGCTTCCTGTCCATAACGTTAGACGTTTGAAAAGCTTGACTCCTGCAATGTTGGCAAGCAAAGAGTACATCTACTTCCCCATTATTATAAGTGCTGAGCAGAAAGGAAATAGTTTTCATTAATAGAGAAAAGTCATTTATATTTCTTTACATTAATGCTGATTAATGAAGCCGCTTGGGTCAATAAAATTTAGTAGAGGTGCAAATTCTCATGTTTTCAAGATTCCCAGTGGACTAAGGCCACAGGTTCTTCCAAATACTACTACATGTTACAGGGCTGTACAAGAGTTACCAGAACACCCCAGCTCTGACCATATTCAAAGCTAGTTGCAGAAATTACACTATGTTCCTAGCCATCTAGAAGGACTCAGACATTTTATGAATATTTTCTCAAGTGTAGTGGAAGCAGCATTACACACACTTATTATATAGTCATCAGTAGATGAGACCCTTTGTTTAGTCTTTTTAGCCTACACAACCTCCTGTCCTTAACATGGCCTTTGATGGAGGAGCATCTCAGCCAACATATCCATCAGTTACTACACATACTACACATGGAAAACTAGTACTGATCAATCTCTATCAGCGGCCATGCTTATGACCAGTGGGTCAGTCTAAAGGAAACTTAACTAGCCAAGAAGGCAGTACTTCACAAAGGAGAAAGGTGGCTCAGCTCGGCTGATATTTTAGAAAGTGCCTAATAATTCTTTACAACTAGTGTTGAGCATTCCGATACTGCAAATATCGGGTATCGGCCGATATTTGCTGTATCGGAATTCCGATACCGAGTTCTGATATTTTTGCGATATCGGAAATCGGAATCGGAAGTGTGCGGTGCGTATGGTTCCCAGGGTCTGGAGGAGAGGAGACTCTCCTTCAGGCCCTGGGATCCATATTCATTTAAAAAAATAAATAATAAAAATAAAAAATATTGATATACTCACCCCTCCGGCGGACCCTGGCTCTTAGCGGTGCCTCCGTTCCTAAGAATGCAGGGAGTGAAGGACCTTCGATGACATCGCGGCTTGTGATTGGTCGCGTGAGCGGTCACATGAGCGGTCACTCGACCAATCACAAGCCGCGACGTCATCGAAGGTCCTTCACTCTGCATTCTTAGGAACGGAGGCAGACGCTTGGACCGGTGAGAACCGGGGCCGTCGGAGGGGTGAGTATATCAATATTTTTTATTTTTATTCTTTATTTTATACATGAATATGGATCCCAGGGCTTGAAGGAGAGTTTCCTCTCCTTCAGACCCTGGGAACCATTCCGATATTTTGTGTCCCATTGATATGCATTGGTATCGGTATCGGCGATATCCGATATTTTTTGGATATCGGCCGATCCAATCCAATACCGATACCTTTGCATATCGGAAGGTATCGCTCAACACTATTTACAACACAATTGTGAAAATACCCCCTGTAATGTACTCATTTAAGATGGTTTTTAAGGGTTATTCCTATCTTCATATTTGAGTATAGTCAGATAGTCCTTATAAACAATAAGCACGGTTATAATTTACTGCTTAACAAAATCTACTGCCGTTCTTGTGATAGTAACACTTTCTTTTTGCACCTCATTGCCTAGGAGACCTGCCATCACTGCTGTCTAACTTAAAAGCACTGAGCTTAAGGTGGCCTCAGCTTACGAGATAACCACACACTCCAGCATTATTGGTGCTTATGGGCTAAATGAAAAGGTGCCTGTAAGCACTGTGCATGTTCGGCCTGTCTAGCAGTGTTAGTTGGTCTACGAGACAACAAGCTGTAGACAGAAGAAAAGTGTTAATATCTCATGAACGGCTGAAAATTTCAATAAGCAGTAAATTGCAAAACTGTTTGAATTTACTGTACTTATTTATGAAAATGGGTATATCTCATTAACTGACAGTAATAATGATGCCGATCCTGGTTTGACCTTGAGGATCAAATGACCCAAACTAAGAACATTTTAGGGGTTTATGATGGTTGTGATTTGTGATTGTATATAGCAGCTTTAATGTAGAAAAGAGTTTCATTATTAAGAATATGATGTCTATATTGCACTTGGAGCAGGATGGATAACCCTATGTTTCACCCTGAAGATACAAAATATTTGAGCCACCTTGTGCAGCAGTAATGCTGCATTCTGACAAGGTGGCTCTTTTAGTTTGGGTCCCTGGCACTGCTGAAAGAATCGGTTTTGAAATTTGTTCCTCATACCGTGAAATCGCCAGGGGGCAGGTCTTTCCCCCCTAATCCAGACACCTCACAGCCGTCACTCATGGCCTTTGCGCGCCAGGCGCCGCCTCCTCTTCCTTCATCAGCGTCCCCGGCGCCTGCGCTGTAATTTCGAAGGGCAGCGCAACTGTGCATGGCTCAAAAAAAAATAACAGTGCAGGCGCGCAGAGGCCATGATTGAGGGCTGTGAGGCGTCTTTATTCGGGGGGAAAGACCTGCCCCCGTGGTGATTTCACGGTATGAGGAACAAATTTCAAAACCGATTCTTTCAGCAGTGCCAGGGACCCGAACTAAAAGAGCCAACTTGTCAGAATGCAGCATTACTGCTGCACAAGGTGGCTCTTTTAGTTACAAACACCTGGGGTGGGGGGTGACAGGTTCCCTTTAAATGATTCTGCTCTCTTCATTTTGCTAATTCTGAAAATGCGCCAGGTTTCTGGTGTTAAATTACTAAATACTGAATCATTTAATATGGCTGAGCGTCAGGGTTTTCTCGTAGTAGTGGTGTTACTGAAGTCAAAGGCCATTCTGTAAACTCCTGGTATGTGTGCAGTTCAGCCATCACCCTGTTTCATATTCTGCTTTTCTATGTTGGTAGAAGAACATTGTTTTGAACATGTGCCATGTAACGTATCTGTCGGATCATCTGGCCATTTGTTCTCTGCAAACCAAAGTGCTGAAAACAGTGTCTCTATGGTTGAGTTAAATGGTTTTTCCTTCTCAGCCCTGAATGGTGTTATTTTGTGTCCTCAGTTTCTACCATTATCTGACCCCAAGTTATATTTTTTCTGAATGACAATAGAAGTAATTGAAAACGCTGATTGGCAGTACAGTTAAGTTGTCAACACAAGCGTTTAATTTGTCAGTGGGACTTGTTAAATTGTCAAAAATCATATAAAGATTTCCCTCCTCCAGTCACTGATGATATACATTATAGATATGTACAAGTTTAAATTGGCCATTTTGGAGATAAATGTACTGTAGAAAAAAATAAGAAACGTGTTGTGTGAATTTTTTCTTATTTTCAGACCATTTTTTTTTTCATTGAAAAGCCTTTACAGCTATATTTGGCGTTCTAGGCTGCTGCATTGTGTTCATCATACTTGTATTATAGGTTTGCACAGTCGTCAGGCCAAGGCTTTCTTTTTAAAGATTTCACAAAATAAAATGCTTTGATTCGTTACATCTCTTCTATGAATTTGTAGAATACCAACGCATTCTGTATGTGCAGATATTTATATCGTCAATCATTCATGGAAAGTGATGGGAATTATTTTATGTAAGATAATACGGTGTTACAATTTGACAATACTACATTTTACTAAAATTATTTGTAATCTTTTTTTTTCTTAGAATTTTTATTTACTGAATACACCAACCTCCAAAGAAAGAAATGCTAATCTTAGTGTTTCTAAGAATTTTAATTAGTACATATACTATCGCTTTCCATAGCTGGGCGCTATATCGCTTTTGACATGTTAGTTAGGCATGTGTGAAATTTTAGCGATAACATGTTGAGGGGACTTGTTTTAACATACAGTCATCACCAAACATGTTGGAACCCTTGAAATTGTTCCAGAAAATGAAGTATTTCTCCCAGAAAATTATTACAATTAATTGGTTTGTTGTACACATGTTTATTTTCTTTGTGTGTATTGGTACAACACAAAAAAAACTGAAAAAAATGGCAAATTGAACAACATCTCACACAACCCCAAAAATGGATCAGACAAAATTGTTGGCAGTCTCAACTTAATATTTGGTTGCACACCCTTTGGAATAAATAACTGCAATCCATCGCTTCCTATAACCATCAATAAGCTTCTTACACCTCTCAACTGAATTTTGGAGCACTCTTCTTTTGCAAACTGCTCCAGACCACTCATATTTGAAGGGTGCCTTCTCCCTGCAGCAAGTTTAAACTTTTTGATTATATTACACACCGTAGACAAAGGAATATCAAGATCTCTGGAGATGGACTTGTAACCTTGACATTTTTGATATTTTTTCAACTATTTCGGATCTCAAGTCCTCAGATAGTTCTCTTCTCTTTCTATTTTCCATGCAAAGTGTGGAACACTTCTAAGGGGTTGTAATACATGTAGCACCTTTTCCCCAACCCCTTTAAGTATGTTTGCCATGCTATTATGGTGTGTACATTTAATGTTACTGCTATCATGTATAATATGCATGTTATATTTAGGGAAAGTGTATTACCCTGGGTCAGTCATTAGATAGGGCACAATGTAAAGGGGAGCATTGTCTCAGATGGGCCACTAGATGGGGGGAACTGTAGTACACAGTTTAGAAATGGATAACATAGGAGGGGCATGGTTGGATAAGTTGTAGGATACTTCCTGATTGTAGTCAGTCGGGGCGAGGGTGCCCATTAGCTCAGCAGGGCTGGCTAGCCCTGGGCAACACCGTGCCACACAACGTTAACAAGGCACAGAACCCAGCAGATATTCGGGACCTGGATTGTCTCAGGAGGAAGATATAGCAGCAGTGCTGGCAGTGCAGTTAAGTGGGTCTGCAGTTGCTGGTAGAAGAAGGCTAATCCCATGGCAGACAAAATGACTAGTGATAAAAATTCCCAATTAAATGTCACCTGCTTAACCCAGCAGCAAGTACAGCGGCGTCTAAAAATCACTAAAATTGACAAATCTCCGGGCCCGGATGGGATACACCCCCGAGTACTGCAGGAACTAAGTACAGTCATTGATAGTGCATTATTTTTAATCTTTAAAGACTCCATAATAACAGGGTCTGTACCACAGGACTGGCGTATAGCAAATGTGGTGCCAATATTCAAAAAGGGGACAAAAACTGAACTCGGAAATTATAGGCCAGTAAGCTTAACCTCTACTGTGGGTAAAATCCTGGAGGGCATTCTAAGGGATACTATACTGGAGTATCTGAAGAGGAATAACCTTATGACCCAGTATCAGCACGGGTTTACTAGGGACCGTTCATGTCAGACTAATCTGATCAGCTTCTATGAAGAGGTAAGTTCCGGACTGGACCAAGGGAGCCCAGTGGATGTAGTGTATATGGACTTTTCAAAAGCTTTTGATACGGTGCCACACAAAAGGTTGTTACATAAAATGAGAATAATGGGGATAGGGGAAAATATGTGTAAGTGGATTGAGAGCTGGCTCAGGGATAGGAAACAAAGGGTGGTTATTAATGGAGCACACTCGGACTGGGTCGCGGTTAGCAGTGGGGTACCACAGGGGTCAGTATTGGGCCCTCTTCTTTTTAACATATTTATTAATGACCTTGTAGGGGGCATTCAGAGTAGAATTTCAATATTTGCAGATGACACTAAACTCTGCAGGGTAATCAATACAGGGGAGGACAATTTTATATTACAGGATGACTTATGATAGGCTGATAAATGGCAAATGAGCTTTAATGGGGATAAATGTAAGGTCATGCACTTGGGTAAAAGTAATAAGATGTATAACTATGTGCTTAATTCTAAAACTCTGGGCAAAACCGTCAATGAAAAAGACCTGGGTGTATGGGTGGATGACAAACTCATATTCAGTGGCCAGTGTCAGGCAGCTGCTACAAAGGCAAATAAAATAATGGGATACATTAAAAGAGGCATAGATGCTCATGAGGAGAACATAATTTTACCTCTATACAAGTCACTAGTGCGACCACACTTAGAATACTGTGCACAGTTCTGGTCTCCGGTGTATAAGAAAGACATAGCTGAACTGGAGCGGGTGCAGAGAAGAGCGACCAATGTTATTAGAGGACTGGGGGTCTGCAATACCAAGATAGGTTATATTACACTTGGGGCTATTTAGTTTGGAAAAACTAAGGCTAAGGGGTGATCTTATGTTAATGTATAAATATATGAGGGGACAGTACAAAGACCTTTCTGATGATCTTTTTAATCATAGACCGGTGACAGGGACAAGGGGGCATCCTCTACGCCTGGAGGAAAAAAGGTTTAAGCATAATAACAGACGCAGATTCTTTACTGTAAGAGCAGTGAGACTATGGAACTCTCTGCCGTATGATTTTGTAATGAGTGATTCATTACTTAAATTTAAGAGGGGACTGGATACCTTTCTGGAAAAGTATAATGTTACAGGGTATATACACTAGATTCCTTGATAGGGCGTTGATCCAGGGAACTAGTCTGATTGCCGTATGTGGAGTCGGGAAGGAATTTTTTTCCCCAGTGTGGAGCTTACTCTTTGCCACATGGGTTGTTTTTTTTGCCTTTCTCTAGATCAACATGTTGGGGCATGTTAGGTTAGGCTATGGGTTGAACTAGATGGACTTAAAGTCTTCCTTCAACCTTAATAACTATGTAACTATGTAGTATGGGCAGGTCACTCATCATCTGGCAGATGATTGTGTGGGCTGATGCCCTCGGAGCTGAGGCAAAGCAGCTGTTGAGGGAACCCCCACATAAGGCAAGCAAACTGGACAGAGAGGACACTGAGGGATGGAAAGGTACGGTCCATCCCGGAAGTGAGCTTAACGGTAGAAAGGAACAGAAGAGGAGTTTACTGCTGCAGGTATGCTGTATGATGGGCAGTGTGTTTATGTGATGGGAGGTCAGGGCACACTCTTACAGATGCTGGTGGCCACGACTACTGTCCCGGCCTTCCCTCACACACGCAAACACACAATGCAAAGATTGAGTCAACTTTTCCCTTTTTTATCTGGTTTCAGGTGTGATTTTCATATTGCCACACCTATTACTCATCACATATGACTAGGACTGAGCATCACATTCTTGAAACAAAGTTCTTTACCCACATTTTTGGAAAGGTGCCTATAATTTTGTCCAGCCCATTTTTGGAATTTTATGTAAAATTATGTCAAATTTGCCTTTTTTTCCCCTTTGCTTTTTTGTGTTGTTCCAACACACAAAGAAATAAACATATGCATAACAAAATGTGTGTAATTGTAATAATTTTGGGGGAGAAATACTTCATTTTCTGGAACAATTTCAAAGGCGCCAACACTTTTGGCCATGACTGTATATGTCCTATCCTGCCTAAGAGTGTTGGCACTAAAAAGTGCCTTCATTTGAAAATCAGAAGCAACATCTTATATAATGTATACAGCATTGGCAGATTAGGGACATTCTTTTAAAATTCATTACTATTAAAATCCTGATTCATTTATTGATCACTAATTAAAGTTAAGTTTTATGGCGAGGGTAAAACAATGGGGTTCTCCCCTTTTGCCTTTCTATTTTAATATATCCCACTCAAGCCATATGTTTCCCACTGCTGTTTCTACATTGGCACTTGGAGTCCCAGGATTTTCAGGCTGAGACCTGTAGGGACTGTGCGCAACTGTACAGTGCCTATTTACAGCACTGTGATACAGATCTACAGAACTATTCTTCCCTAGAAGCGTGGCTTCTAGGAGAATACTACCTCCATGATAGATTATCTTTTCTTAGTTTCCATATGAATCATGAGAAAAAAATGAATAACAACCAAGTAGGGTTCAGATTTTCTGTTTTCACAAAAATAAAAAAATAAATCTGAACTTAAATTGGTTGCTATATTAAGTTGATCAATTTTTCTGTTAGATAATAATAAATCGGGCCTACATAAAAGACCCTTAGAACTTCTATGGTTGACTTATTACATCTTAAGTATGCTGTTCACCACTGAAATGTTTTAGTAAATTGCCCTAGAAGCTTATCCATCCCACACTGCTCTTCTTCCTGCACTTTTGTGGGTCCCCTGCCAGTGTCCCAATTCCCAAAACTCATCAATACCCCACTGCACCTCTTCCAACCCTTTTTTAGGTTCACCAGTGCCCCAAGCTCATCAATCCTTTTTTGGATTCTCCGCCACTGCTCCTCATCCAGCACTTTTCTGGGTTCCCAAGTGCCCCAATGACTCAAGCTAATCCATCCTCGACTGCTCTTCTTCTTCTAGCATATTTCTAGGTGCATCACCACTGTCCTAAAACCCCTAGCTCATTGTTCGACAACTATTCCTCTTCCAGAACTTTTTTGAGTCCCCCACAAGTGCCCCTATGCGTCAATGCAGCAGTCAGTGATTGGCTGCAGAAGTAAAATGTCTGCGTAGCCTGAACAGAATCTATACAGTCCTACACATCTTGTTTCTGTTATTTGAACAGAGGCAGAATGTGAACAGGTAGGTGACACCAGCAGCACTAGAACAGGAGCAGAAGGAGATAGATAAGGTGAGTGTATTATATAATATGATGGTTTTTATGTTTGAGCATTCTCAACCTTTTAATAATAAAAAAAAAATGGTAGGTTGTGAAGCAGTAATATAAAGGAATGGGTATGAGTCCACATCGGATAAAATGCAGTAATGTTGTGTAATAATAATTGCTAGACTAGATGTTGTGTGCAAGACAACTGCAGCTTTGTGTACAGTGGCTTTGTATTGCAGGCAATGATTCTTCTTGGATCACACAGTCAGACTTTCATGTCATATTTATGTATTCATTGAGATAATATCTTGTGTTTTGTCTTGCTCTAATCCGAGAACATGAGATTGATTGATTAGCATGTACTGTTTACTTTCTAGGACTGTAAAACTCTGCCTAATTGAAAATGGCATCTTCAAGCATGTAACTGTCAGGAATGATTAATGCACATCAGGCTGACCCCTTCTTTTCGTGGGAGATCAGAAGGGAGTGAAGCTGATGTTTTGGGGGTTTCATATGCACAACATTAAAGAACAGAAACAAAGGAATTGTAGGTCTTTTTAAGCGGTGGTAGAGTTACATGGTGCAGGCCTGTGAAGGTTATAAATTACTGTAAGGAATGGTTTAGGTTTTGTTTCCAACTTCCATTGAACACAATGAAAAGCTTTAGTCACACACATTTATAGCTGTTGTTACAGTTACACTATCACTATGGTATGTTCCACTCATAAATCACAATACTCACAAGGAATTGTGTAAAAACAACGTAAAACTATGCCAAAACCTGACAGCCATATTATAATGCAGAACTTTATTATTGGTGCAGCCTATGCAGCCGCACAGGGGCCCAAGTGGTTAGGGGCCACACTTGCACCTACAAAGTAGGTGGAATTGTGCACTATGATGACCAGTTGGACTGCAAAGCTCCCAAATAGTGTCCTTGCACAGGGGCCCTTTTCTGTCTGTGTCTGCCAGTGATTTTACTGTGCGAATAGTCACTAGGATCCGTAACTGAATAGCCGTATAATATGCTCTCATTATTGGGACATTATTGTGTATACTGTTGCTGGAGCAGTTACGAACCCCTAGTTACACGAATTAAGAATATGGTGCCCAACCTTTCCCCCCAAACTGCACATAAGAGCATGCAGCTTTTTGAAATGGAAATCTATCATCACCTTTATATCTTGTCCCTGTTGCTGCTTCCCTGACTAACTAGCACTGTAATTTAAATGCAAATGAGTTAAGTGCTCTGGGCGTGACAGCACCTAAAAAGACACTGCCTCTCCAGTTGGTTTACTCACCCAGCAAACTCTTTAGCTGGGTTGATAGCTCACTGTCTGATTTTCTAGCCTGGCTCCTGACGTTACATGGACAGTGAGCTATCAGTCAAGCTAAAGACCTTGGTGCTGGGTACGGAAACAACCTGAGGAGGCAATGTCTCCTTAAGTGCTCTGTAATGCCAGAGCACTCAGTGCCTCATTTGCATATTAATTTAAAATATTCAGGAAGGCAGTTAGAAGAAATAAAGTTTTTGATAAATTTACATTTCAAAGACCTGCCTGCCCATATATGCGGTTTGGGTGACCATGATCTCACCCTTTCTTGCTTGATGTGGACTCTGGCGCTTAGCCTGCATCTTTTCTGGCACATGACAGCGGATTTCATCAGCTGACATGTGCTCCTAACAGCTGGGGGTGGAATTAAGATCCACCCGCTGATGTTAACATGTTAAATGTCGCTGTCAATCTCAGACAGCGACATTTAACATGGCCGTGCCAGAAGCGCGTCATAAGACCTGCCCATAGTCGCCCCTTTTACATAATTGCATGGTGACACTGGGTTGGCATGACAACCCGGGGTCTACAGGACACCCCTATGGTTGTCATTTCTGCCCTACTATGCATGCCGCCCAGTGGTTGGAGCCCTGCTCTGTGTAGCACACGCGATCAGAAGATCGCAGCTTCTATTCTCCCATGGACACTATTGAAGGCAGTAAAAATTAGTAAACACGTTTTTAAAATTATAAAAAAAAGTTAAAATCACGCCACTTTTGTTTATATTCAAAATAAAACAAAAATAATAAAAAAAAAACATATTTGGTATTGCTGCCTTCAGATTTGCCCGATCAAAATATGCCATTAAAGAAAAATCAAAATGCCAGAATCAGGGTTTTTTTAGAAAATGAAATAACAAGAGATCAAAAGATCGTATCTACCCCAATATGGTATCAATAAAAACGTGAGCTTGGTGCGCAAAACATAAGCCCTCACCCAGCCCCAGATCATGAAAAATGGAGACGCTACGGGTCTCGGTAAATAGGGTCATTTTCCTTTTTTATAAACTTAAATGAAAAAGAACTTATGCATGATTGGTATCTACGAACTCGTAATGACCTGAAGAATCATAATGGCAGCTCAGTTTTAAGATTCAGTGATCATGGTAAAAAATAATAAATAAATGTGGAATTGCAATCATTATAGGATCCAATTCAAAGTACTTGTTCTCACCCACAAAGCTCTCCACAGTGCGGCACCCCCTTACATCTCCTCTCTCATTTCTGTTTATGGGCCTAGCCGATCGCTGCGCTCTGCAAATGACTTTCGACTAACCTCTGCACTAATCCGTACCTCCCACTCCCGACTCCAAGACTTTTCCCGTGCTGTGCCAATCCT
This sequence comes from Ranitomeya variabilis, assembly GCF_051348905.1. Lineage (NCBI taxonomy): Eukaryota > Metazoa > Chordata > Amphibia > Anura > Dendrobatidae > Ranitomeya > Ranitomeya variabilis. The sequence continues at coordinate 179,900,442 of NC_135235.1, read as the reverse complement.
CTGGAATGCTCTACCCCAAGAAATTAGGACCATTCACAATTTGCATAGTTTTAGGCGCTCCCTCAAAACACATTTGTTCAGAGCGGTCTATCACGTTTCCTAATCGGTTATTTTATGTGTAAGAGTGCGTGTGTAGCCCATTCACTATCTCCACCTATCCCACACCCCCTGAAGATGGCTGGACCATCATTATAAATACATCATTGTAAATAAGCTCCTGTACTTTGTATCTACCCCACCTCATTGTAGATTGTAAGCTCTCACAAGCAGGGTCGTCCTGTTTTGCTTTAATCATTATATTATTGTTAACGCTGTTACTTATGACTGTTGCGTTTGAAACTGTTTAACTGTAAAGTGCTGCGGAATATGTTGGCACTGTTGAATATGCTGTTGAAGCTCATCAAGAGAATGCCAAGAGTGTGCAAAGCAGTCATCAAAGCAAAAGGTGGCTACTTTGAAGAACCTAGAATATAAGACATAATTTCAGTTGTTTCACACTTTTTTGTTAAGTATATAATTCCACATGTGTTAATTCATAGTTTTGACCATCAGTGTGAATATACAATTTTCATAGTCATGAAAATACAGAAAAATCTTTAAATGAGAAGGTGTGTCCAAACTTTTGGTCTGTACAATTAATAAATATTATTATTATTAATTGCACTTTTTTGCAATTTCACTGCACTTGCATTTTTTTTCCGTTTTCCAGTACATGGTATATGGTAAAATGAATTATGTTGTTTTAACCCCTTCCCGACCTGTGACACAGCTTATGCGTCATGAAAGTCGGTGCCAATCCGACCTGTGACGCATATGCTGTACCACAAAATGATCGTGTCCCTGCAGGCCGGGTGAAAGGGTTAAATCCAATTTCACCCGAACCTACAGGGACAGAGGGAGTGGTACTTCAGCCAAGGGGGGTGGCTTCGCCCCCCCGTGGCTACGATCGCTCTGACTGGCTGTTGAAAGTGAAAGAGCCAATCAGAGCAATTTGTAATATTTCACCTATAAAAAGTGAAATATTACAATCCAGCCATGGCAGATGCTGCAATATCATCGGCCATGGCTGGAAACCCTGATCTGCCCCCGCCACCACCACCGATCTCCCCGGACCTCCGTCCTGTCCTGTACACTGCTCCGCTCCCCTCCGTCCTCCTGTCCGCTCCCCCGTACTCCGATCCACCCCCCTGTGCTCCGATCCCACCCCCTCATACTTACCGAGCCTCCGGGTGTCCGTCCGTCTTGTCCATGGGCGCCGCTATCTTCCAAAATGGCGGGCGCATGCGCAGTGCGCCTGCCTAATCTGCCGATAAAACCTATCACAGTGATGAAAATAAAAAAAATTGTAAATGAACCCCCCCCTTTATCACCCCCATAGGTAGGGACAATAATAAAATAAAGAAAATATATTTACTTTTATTTTTCCACTAGGGTTAGGGTTATGGTTAGGGTTAGAGCTAGGGTTAGGGTTAGATTTAGGGTTAGAACTAGAGTTAGGGTTAGAATTAGGCTATGTACATACGGTGCGGATTTGGCTGCGGATCCACAGCGAATTCATAGCAGTTTTCCATCAGGTTTACAGTACCATGTAAACCTATGGAAAACCAAATCCGCTGTGCCCATGGAGCGGAAAATACCATGCGGAAACGATAGAATTAGGGTTGGGGTTAGGGTTGTGGTTAGGGGTGTGTTGGGGTTAGGGTTGTGATTAGGGTTATGGGTGTGTTGGGGTTAGTGTTGGAGTTAGAATTGAGGGGTTTCCACTGTTTAGGCACATCAGGGGTCTCCAAACGCAACATGGCGCCACCATTGATTCCAGCCAATCTTGCATTCAAAAAGTCAAATGGTGCTCCCTCCCTTCCGAGCCCCGACGTGCACCCAAACAGTGGTTTACCCCCACGTATGTGGTACCAGCATACTCAGGACAAACTGGGCAACAACTATTGGGGTCCAATTTCTCCTGTTACTCTTGTGAAAATAAAAAATTGCTTGCTAATCATAATTTTTGAGGAAAGAAAAATGATTTTTTATTTTCACGGCTCTGCGTTGTAAACTTCTGTGAAGCACTTGGGGGTTCAAAGTGCTCACCACATATCTAGATAAGTTCCTTTGGGGGTCTAGTTTCCAAAATTGTGTCACTTGTGGGGGGTTTCTACTGTTTAGGCACATCAGGGCTTCTGCAAACTTAACATGATGCCCGCAGACCATTCCATCAAAGTCTGCATTCTAAAACGTCACTACTTCCCTTCTGAGCCCCGACGTGTGCCCAAACAGTGCTTTACCCCCACATATGGGGTATCAGCGTACTCAGGACAAACTGGGCAACAAATATTGGGGTCCAATTTCTCCTATTACCCTTGTGAAAATAAAAAATTGCTTGCTAAAACATAATTTTTGAGGAAAGAAAAATGATTTTTTATTTTCACAGCTCTGCGTTGTGAACTTCTGTGAAGCACTTGGGGTTCAAAGTGCTCACCACATATCTAGATAAGTTCCTTGGGGGGTCTAGTTTCCAAAATGGGGTCATTTGTGGGGGGTTTCTACTGTTTAGGCAAATCAGGGGCTCTGCAAAGGTAACATGACGCCTGCAGACCATTCCATCAAAGTCTGCATTCCAAAATGTCACTACTTCCCTTCCGAGCCCCGACATGTGCCCAAACAGTGGTTCCCCCACATATGGGGTATTAGCGTACTCAGGATAAACTGGACAACAACTTTTGAAGTCCAATTTCTCCTGGTACCCTAGTGAAAATAAAAAATTGCTTGCTAAAAAATAATTTTTGAGGAAAGAAAAATTATTTTTTATTTTCACGGCTCTGCGTTATAAACTTCTGTGAAGCACTTTTGGGTTCAAAGTGCTCACCACACATCTAGATAAGTTCCTTGGGGGGTCTAGTTTCCAAAATGGTCACTTGTGGGGGGTTTCTACTGTTTAGGCACACAGGGGCTCTCCAAACGCAACATGGTGTCCGCTAACGATTGGAGCTAATTTTTCATTCAAAAGTCAAATGGCGCTCCTTCCCTTCCAAGCCTTGCCGTGTGCACAAACAGTGGTTTGTGACCACATATGAGGTATCGGTGTACTCAGAAGAAATTTCCCAACACATTTTAGGATCCAATTTATCCTGTTGCCCATGTGAAAATGAAAAAATTGAGGCTAAAAGAATTGTTTTGTGAAAAAAGTACTTTTTCAATTTTACAGATCAATTTGTGAAGCACCTGGGGGTTCAAAGTGCTCACTATTCATCTAGATAAGTTCATTGGGAGGTCTAGTTTCTAAAATGGGGTGACTTGTGGGGTATCTCCATTGTTTAGGCACACAGGGGCTCTCCAAATGCGACATGGTGTCCGCTAACGATTGGAGCTAATTTTTCAATCAAAAAGTCAAATGGCGCTCCTTCCCTTCCGAGCCCTGCCGTGTGCCCAAACAGTGATTTACCCCCACATGTGAGGTATCAGTGTACTCAGGAGAAATTGCCCAATAAATGTTAGGATCCATTTTATCCTGTTGCCCATGTGGAAATGAACAAATTGAGGCTAAAATATTTTTTTTTGTGAAAAAAAGTACTTTTTCATTTTTATGGGTCAATTTGTGAAGCACCTGGGGGTTCAAAGTGCTCACTATGCATCTAGATGAGTTCCTTGGGGGTCTAGTTTCCAAAATGGGGTCACTTGTGGGGGAGCTCCAATGTTTAGGCACACAGGGGCTCTCCAAACGCGACATGGTGTCCGCTAAAGATTGTAGCCAATTTTTCATTGAAAAATTCAAATGGCGCTCCTTCCCTTCTGAGCCCTGTTGTGTGCCCAAACAGTGGTTCCCCCCACATGTGGGGTATCGGCGTACTCAGGACAAATTGTACAAAAACTTTTGTGGTCCAGTTTCTACTTTTACCCTTGGGAAAATAAAAAAAATTGTTGCTAAAAGATCATTTTTGTGACTAAAAAGTTAAATGTTCATTTTTTCCTTCCATGTTTCTTCTGCTGCTGTGAAACACCTGAAGGGTTAATAATCTTCTTGAATATGGTTTTGAGCACCTTGAGGGGTGCAGTTTTTAGAATGGTGTCACTTTTGGGTATTTTCAGCCATATAGACCCCTCAAACTGACTTCAAATGTGAGGTGGTCCCTAAAAAAATGGTTTTGTAAATTTCGTTGTAAAAATGAGAAATCGCTGGTCAAATTTTAACCCTTATAACTTCCTAGAAAAAAAAAATTTGTTTCCAAAATTGTGCTGATATAAAGTAGACATGTGGGTAATGCTATTTATTAACTATAACTATATTTTTATTATGTATACCCCTCCTCACATGTAAAGCGCCATAAATAAATAAATAAATGGCGCTATAATAATAAATAATAATAATAACTATTTTTTGTCACATAACTCTCTCATTTAACAGAATAAAAATTCAAAATTTGAAAACTGTGAAATTTTCAAAATTTTCGCCAAATTTCCATTTTTTTCACAAATAAACACAAAAATTATCAACCTAAATTTACCACTAACATGAAGCCCAATATGTCATGAAAAAACAGTCTCAGAACCGCTAAGATCCGTTGAAGCGTTCCTGAGTTATTACCTCATAAAGGGACACTGGTCAGAATTGCAAAAAACGTCCAGGTCATTAAGGTCAAAATAGGCTGGGTCATGAAGGGTTTAAAGTACATCTATCATGGAGGTAGTATTCTCCTAGAAGCCAGGCTTCTAGGGAAGAAAAGTTCTGTAGATCTGTATCACAGTGCTGTAAATAGGCACTGTACAGTTGCGCACAATCCCTACAGGTCTCAGCCTGAAACTCCTTGTACTCCAAGTACCAATGTAGAAACAGCAGTGGGAAACATATGGCTTGAGTGGGATATATTAACATAGAAAGGCAAAAGGGGAGAACCCCATTGTTTTACCCTCGCCATAAAACTTAACTTTAATTAGTGATCAATAAATGAATCAGGATTTTAATAGTAATGAATTTTTAAAGAACGTCCCTAATCTGCCAATGCTGCATACATTATATAAGATGTTGCTTCTGACTTTCAAACGATGGCACTTTGGAGTGCCAACACTATTAGGCAGGATAGGACATATACAGTCATGGCCAAAAGTGTTTGCGCCTTTGAAATTGTTCCAGAAAATGAAGTATTTCTCCCCCAAAATTATTACAATTACACACATTTTGTTATGCACATGTTTATTTCTTTGTGTGTTGGAATAACACAAAAAAACAGAGGGGAAAAAGGCAAATTGGACATAATTTTACACAAAATTCCAAAAATAGGAGAGACAAAATTGTAGGCACCTTTCCAAAAATGTGGGTAAAGAACTTTGTTTCAAGCATGTGATGCTCAGTCCTAGTCATATGTGATGAATAATAGGTGTAGCAATATGAAAATCATGCCTGAAACCAGATAAAAAAGGTAAAAGTTGACTCAATCTTTGCATTGTGTGTCTGCGTGTGTGAGGGAAGGCCGGGACAGTAGTCGTGGCCACCAGCAATCTGTAAGAGTGTGCCCTGACCTCCCATCACATAAACACACTGCCCATCACACAGCATACCTGCAGCATCTTCCTCAGCTTCATCAGGGACCACAGCACATTTCAGGAGGTCCTCTGGATCCACTTTGGAATAAACAGAGTCACAGTCCATTCCAACTTTAACAAGAACTTCTTTACTAGGCAGCACGGTGGCTCAGTGGTTAGCACTGCAGCCTTGCAGCGCTGGGGTCCTGGGTTCAAATCCCACCAAGGACAACACCTGCAAGGAGTTTGTATGTTCTCCCTGTGTTTGCGTGGGTTTCCTCCGGGTACTCTGGTTTCCTCCCACATTCCAAAGACACACTGATAAGGAATGTAGATTGTGAGCCCCATCGAGGACAGTGATGATAATGTGTGCAAACTGTAAAGCGCTGCGGAATATGTTAGCGCTATATAAAAATAAAGATTATTATTATTACTAGGGCTTGTGCACAGCATGAGTATATTCTTCACAGTATCATCACCATCAGGGTATACAGCAGTAAACTTCTCTTCTGTCCCTTTCCTTCTCTTTCTACCGCTAAGCTCGCCTCCGGGATGGACCGTACCATTCGATCTCTCAGCATCCTCTCTGTCCACTTTGCTTACCTTATATGGGGTTTCCCTCAACAGCTGCTTCGCCTCAGCTCTGAGGGCATCAGCCCACACAATCATCTGCCAGATGATGAGCGACCTGCCCATACTGATTAGCCTTCTTCTACCAGCAACTGCAGACCCACTTAACTGCACTGCCAGCACTGCTGCTATATCTCCCTCCTGAGACAATCCAGGTCCCGCAAAAAACAATCCCTCACATGGCCATAGAGAAGCTAGCTAGTAGTACCTAATAAATACAGTACAATCTCAGCACAAGCATTAGAGAACCAACAGCACTAGACTTACAACTCCATTATATACCTCTCTAACTGAGCTATATTCTTATACAGAGGATTGAAGCTTCTGCTTAGAGATAAATAAAAAAATTCTATCTGCCCATAGTCTCCACCAGGGGCAGCTTTCTGCACCCAGAATAGTGTCATTTTTTAGCTATACCTCAAAGGCTACTTTCACACTAGCGTTAACTGCATTACATCGCAAATGCGTCGTTTTGCCGAAAAAACGCATCCTGCAAAAGTGCTTGCAGGATGCGTTTTTTCTGCATTGACTAACATTAGCGACGCATTTGCGACGCAATGACACACGTCGCAACCGTCCTGCGACGGTTGCGCCGTGCTGTGGCGGACCGTCGGGAGCAAAAAACGTTACATGTAACGTTTTTTGCTCCCGACGGTCCGCTTTATCCGACCGCGCATGCGCGGCCGGAACTCCGCCGGAACTCCGCCCCCACCTCCCCGCACTTCCCCGCACCTCACAATGGGGCAGCGGATGCGCTGGAAAAATGCATCCGCTGCCCCCGTTGTGCGGCGGGGACAACGCTAGCGTCGGGGACCTCGGCCTGACGCACGGCGACGGGCCGAGCCCGACGCTAGTGTGAAAGTAGCCTAAGAAAGGAAGAAAGATATTACACTTTGCCCCTGTAGAAGAATATTGTATCCCTTCTTGTGCCATTTTAAAACATTAATAAAAATCTTGAAAGTTGGCATGGTTTTCTTCACAATATTTGGCAACTCTAAGGAAAATGTTTTCAAATGACAAATCGAAAAAAGAAACTTTAATAAATTAAAGTTTTAAAATAAAGTATAGAAAAAAGGTTGCTGTCATCGGGAGATAGTGACAGGAGATCTCTAGACCTAGGTCCTAGACTACTCTCAGTCCATTACTAGGCACAATTAATAATGTTCTAGTCTATTTTTTAAGCCCTATTGTACCTACTATATGTTCCTTCCAGAACGTCCATGCACACACTATGGGCGACTTGTTCGTCTATCCTGTCCCATGGATGCCTGTAGTAATGAAGTTTTGGTAAATTTGGTTATTTTTGGAAATCTCCCAGGAATGATTCAATGACGTCTATTTTCCAGCTTGTATCTTTTATCTGATCTTCTAGTATGGTTGTACTTCTTGCATGTGTTCATCATGGTATTTACCTGAGAAGTGAACATATGGCCATAGAAATCTCATTTACCCTTTCCTTGCTGGGTAACCCTTACTACATACTTGATATACTACAATTAATACAAACCAATTTTGACACAGCAATCCTCCATTTATCTGGCCACAGTTTAGCCTCCTTTTTCTAACAGCACAGTCTTCTTCCTTGTAACTAACAATAATGAAAGCTGCCTTTAAGAAATCTCCCATGATCGGCCAGGCATTACAGATGAGGTCACTGGAATTGCTTCTGGCTTTAGCATGATGGATGAGCGAGGGAATGAGATTCTACTGCTAGGCACTGTGAAATCTTTTCATTGTCACCGACAGGCCTATGAGGAGCTGATGTATGAGGTATCAGGCCACAGGAACGCCCTTCTCTTGCCCCAGCTCACTTTTAATATATCCCCGAGCTGCTGAATGAGGATTGATAAAAGCTGAAGGATGGCAACTGAGTTAAAGAGGGGTTGTGCAAGGAGGGGACATTAATATTACGAGAAGGACCTATTTGTTCCTTTTGTCTGAAGGAATACAGGGTAGATCAGTTCAGTGGAAACAGTCTTCTTCCCCATTGACCTTTTGATAGAATATTTTTATTTCTGTGATTTAACATTGTTATTGGTGACAGTTGTGATGATGGATGAATCTTCTGATGGAGAACATGGAAACGTACTGGTGATAAAAAAAAATTTCTATTTATTTTTATTTTGTGCACGATAAGGCGCCATTAATAAACTGGAATACTGTATAACATGTGCCATAGTCCAGAAAATACAAGAGCGAAGATGGAAGTTAGAGGGTAAATGCTAGATCCAAATCCAGGCATTTGTTGTCCCATACCTATTCTGCACTTTTAGGACTTTCAGGTGACCCAGGAGGTCCTGGACTTGCAGGATTAATTGCCTTTAATCACGTCCCATTGTATAATGGAAATATGCATATCTCCTTTTCTTCTACAGTTTGGGGATGCTACTTTTTTTTTAGTTTTAGATAGTAGTTTTTTGCAAGGCAGTTTCTCCATAGATATATTACTAAGAGCCAGGGTTTCCAGACTGTTCAGAACTGAGCGCACATCAGCTCTGTCAGCTGCACTTTCTGCGCAGGGTTTCCCATGCACCCCAAATAAATGATTGCAAGCTTTAATTACCAGGCATCTTTAAACCAAAGCTAAGAATTTAATTGAACTTTTCATGCTTCTTGCTCCCTAGCCAAACAATTTGTACAAAAAAAATTGAATTACCAATCTGACTTTTTTGCATTGATTATTATAACATTAAGAGAGTCCCAGGAGTTTCCAGGCTGTAAAAAACTAAATTGTATAACATTACTCACAATAACGCATATGTTATAATCGCAAAGAACTTACTTAAAATTCAATCCACTTTGGCATCATTATCATGTATCAACATAATAAATGAGTCCTTCAGAGCACGGTAATTATAATTTGATAAATCATCAGCAGAAAATTAACTGGATGTCAAAACATTCATTGGAAAGGGTGATGAATCGGCGATGATTGCAGTGATGAATCGTGTTAATCTGCTCTGTATGAAGCCAGCGAAATGGCTAAGCAGCCCAAGATGGATGGGGCATAGAAACAGCAAGGTCAGGACACAGTTCTGCAGAAAGTGAGGAAGAGAGAAGGGGGAGGGAAGCCATAAAAAAAGCAGGCTGAGGGAGATTAGACTGCAAAGGCAAGGGAAAGAGCAAGAACAGGGATAGGAAAAAGAGTGGAATCACAAACTAAAAGTAACAACAGAATTTAGCCTGGGCCTTAGGACGTTGTTTACCGCTGATCCCTCAAAAAGTCAGTGGTAATGCCCCCACTATTACCACAGTGAGTAAATATGCAAAGGTTTCCTAGATTTATTGTTTCCTAAGGACATCATTTTATGATGTAGAATTAACTGTGCTTCCATACTTAATTTATAATATTGCAAACATGAAATTCTCAGCAAGAAATGATAGCAATAAATTATGCATTAGTAATCTACTCCACTGAAGTAGCAATTCATAGTTTTTGACGGCCTCTGTTCCAGGGAGTAGAAGGAATATCATCTAGTTGGAATTTTCTACTTTATATTCTTTCATACATTAGATACATGCAACAAATGGGCTTTCTGGGAATATACATTTGGTGGTCTCATGACCGCAAGCATGCGATTTATATACACACGGTCATGTGCCGACAAGACATGCTCGTCTCCTCACCGAATACAAGTGAATTTAGTGAGGTCATGCAGGTCTAGTCAGAATGTGGCCGGAAGTATGCAAACTGCATAGTTGTAGTTATCTGACAGCCTACTCTGTTATGACCCCAATGGCAGAGGGTCTCAGAAATAAATACCAAGTCTGCAAACACAAAAAACCAGCTCATAGGGCAGTGGTAACTGGGCTGACCGTATATCTAATCCTAGCACCACAAATAGCAGCAGCCGGGGAACGTGCCTACGTTGGTTCTAGACGTCTCGCGCCAGCCGGAGAACTAACTAACCCTAGAAGGGAAAAGATAGACCTTTCTTGCCTCCAGAGAAAAGACCCCAAAAGTTGGATACAAGCCCCCAACAAATAATAACGGTGAGGTAAGAAGAAAAGACAAACGTAAGAATGAACTAGGTATTTAGCAAAGAGAGGCCCACTGACTAATAGCAGAATATAGTAAGATGACTTATACGGTCAGCAAAAACCCTATCAAAATTTCCACGCTGGATATTCAAGAACCCCCGAACCGTTTAACGGCCCGGGGGGAGAATACCAGCCCCTTAGAGCTTCCAGCAAAATCAGGAATCACATTTAGTACAAGCTGGACAAAAAATAAGAGCAATGCAAATATCCAAAAAACAAGGAAGCAAGACTTAGCTTAATTTTGCAAGAACCCGGACCAGCAGACAGGAGCAAACAGACAGAACTGATTACAACGATGCCAGGCACTAGACTGAGAATTCAGGAAGTTCAAATAGCAACACCCCTGGACTAACAACCCAGGTGGGTGCCAAACTGAGGAAAGACAATCCCAGAGTCATATCACTAGTGACCACAAGAGGGAGCCAAAAAAGTCTAATTCACAACAGTACCCCCCTTTAAGGAGGGGTCACCGAACCCTCACCAAGACCACCAGGGCGATCAGGATGAGCAGCGTGAAAGGCACGAACTAAATCGGCCGCATGCACATCAGATGCAACCACCCAGGAATTATCCTCCTGACCATAGCCCTTCCACTTGACCAGATACTGAAGCCTCCGCCTGGAGAGATGAGAATCCAGGATCTTCTCCACCACGTACTCCAACTCGCCCTCAACCAACACCGGAGCAGGAGGCTCAACAGAAGGAACCACAGGTACAACGTACCGCCGCAACAAAGACCTATGGAACACGTTGTGAATGGCAAACGACACCGGAAGATCCAAGCGAAAGGACACAGGATTAAGGATTTCCAATATCTTGTAAGGACCGATGAAGCGAGGCTTAAATTTAGGAGAGGAGACCTTCATAGGAACAAATCGAGAAGACAGCCATACCAAATCCCCAACACGAAGTCGGGGACCCACACCGCGGCGGCGGTTGGCAAAACGCTGAGCCTTCTCCTGTGACAACTTTAAGTTGTCCACCACATGATTCCAAATCTGCTGCAACCTATCCACCACAGAATCTACCCCAGGACAGTCAGAAGGCTCCACATGTCCCGAGGAAAAACGAGGATGGAAACCAGAGTTGCAGAAAAATGGCGAAACCAAAGTAGCGGAACTAGCCCGATTATTAAGGGCAAACTCAGCCAACGGCAAGAAGGTCACCCAATCATCCTGATCTGCAGAAACAAAACACCTCAAATAAGCCTCCAGAGTCTGATTAGTTCGTTCCGTTTGTCCATTAGTCTGAGGATGAAAGGCAGACGAAAATGACAAATCAATGCCCATCTTAGCACAAAAGGATCGCCAGAACCTGGAAACAAACTGGGATCCTCTGTCAGACACGATATTCTCAGGAATGCCGTGTAAACGAACCACATTCTGAAAGAACAAAGGAACCAGATTGGAAGAGGAAGGCAGCTTAGGCAAAGATACCAAATGGACCATCTTGGAAAAGCGATCACATACCACCCAGATGACAGACATGCCCTGAGACACCGGAAGATCTGAAATGAAATCCATGGAAATGTGTGTCCAAGGCCTCTTCGGGACAGGCAAGGGCAAGAGCAACCCGCTGGCACGAGAACAGCAAGGCTTAGCTCGAGCACAAGTCCCACAGGACTGCACAAATGACCGCACATCCCGTGACAAGGAAGGCCACCAAAAGGACCTAGCCACCAAATCTCTGGTGCCAAAAATTCCCGGATGCCCTGCCAACACCGAGGAATGAACCTCGGAAATGACTCTGCTGGTCCACTTATCAGGAACAAACAGTCTGTCAGGTGGACAAGAGTCAGGTCTACCAGCCTGAAATCTCTGCAACACACGTCGCAAATCCGGAGAAATGGCTGACAAGATTACTCCCTCTTTAAGAATACCAACTGGTTCTGCGACTCCAGGAGAGTCAGGCACAAAGCTCCTTGAAAGAGCATCAGCCTTCACATTCTTTGAACCTGGTAAATACGAGACCACAAAGTCAAAACGGGAGAAAAACAATGACCAACGGGCCTGTCTAGGATTCAGGCATTTAGCAGACTCGAGATACATCACATTTTTGTGATCAGTCAAGACCACCACACGATGCTTAGCACCCTCGAGCCAATGACGCCACTCCTCAAATGCCCACTTCATGGCCAGCAACTCCCGATTGCCAACATCATAATTCCGCTCAGCAGGCAAAAACTTCCTAGAGAAAAAAGCACATGGTCTCATTACAGAGCAACCAGGGCCTCTCTGCGACAAAACGGCCCCTGCCCCAATCTCAGAAGCATCCACTTCAACCTGAAAGGGAAGTGAAACATCAGGCTGGCACAAAACAGGCGCTGAAGTAAACCGGCGCTTCAACTCTTGGAAAGCTTCCACGGCTGCAGGAGCCCAGTTAGCAACATCAGAACCTTTCTTGGTCATATCCGTCAAAGGTTTAACAACGCTAGAAAAATTAGCGATAAAACGACGGTAGAAGTTAGCAAAACCCAAGAACTTCTGAAGACTCTTAACTGACGTGGGTTGAGTCCAATCATGAATAGCTCGGACCTTGACTGGGTCCATCTCCACCGCAGAAGGGGAAAAAATAAAATCCAAAAAGGGAACCTTCTGTACTCCAAAGAGACACTTTGAGCCCTTAACAAACAAAGCATTCTCACGCAAGACCTGAAACACCATCCTGACCTGCTCTACATGCGAGTCCCAATCATCAGAAAAAAACTGAATATCATCCAGATAAACAATCATAAATTTATCCAGATACTTCCGGAAAATATCATGCATAAAGGACTGAAACACTGAAGGAGCATTAGAGAGCCCAAAAGGCATCACCAAGTACTCAAAATGACCTTCGGGCGTATTAAATGCAGTTTTCCATTCATCTCCCTGCTTAATGCGCACAAGGTTGTACGCACCACGAAGATCTATCTTGGTGAACCACTTGACACCTTTAATCCGGGCAAACAAGTCCGACAACAGAGGCAAAGGATACTGAAATTTAACAGTGATTTTATTCAGAAGCCTATAGTCAATACAAGGTCTCAAAGATCCGTCCTTCTTGGCCACAAAAAAGAATCCCGCACCAAGAGGAGAAGAGGATGGACGGATATGCCCCTTCTCCAGAGATTCCTTGATATACGAACGCATTGCGGTATGCTCAGGTACAGACAGATTAAATAGTCTTCCCTTAGGAAATTTACTACCTGGAATCAAATCTATAGAGCAGTCACAGTCCCTATGAGGAGGCAGAGCACTGGACCTGGACTCGCTGAATACATCCTGAAAATCAGACAAATACTCAGGAACTTCCGAAGGAGTAGAGGAAGCAATAGACACCGGCGGGGAATCACCATGAATTCCCTGACAGCCCCAACTTGACACAGACATTGCCTTCCAATCCAAGACTGGATTATGGGTCTGTAACCATGGCAGCCCCAAAACAACCAAATCATGCATTTTATGCAGAACAAGAAAACGAATCACCTCCCGATGTTCAGGAGTCATACACATGGTTACCTGTGTCCAAAACTGCGGTTTCCGCCAATGGCGTAGCATCAATACCTCTAAGAGGGATAGGATTTACCAATGGCTCAAGAACAAAACCACAGCGCCTGGCAAATGACAGATCCATAAGACTCAGGGCAGCACCTGAATCCACAAACGCCATAACAGGGTAGGAAGACAATGAGCAAATTAAAGTCACAGACAAAATAAATTTAGGTTGCAAATTACCAATGGCGACAGGGCTAACAACCTTTGTTAGGCGTTTAGAGCATGCTGATATAACATGTGTAGAATCACCACAGTAAAAACACAACCCATTCTGACGTCTATGATTTTTCCGTTCATTTCTAGTCTGAATTCTATCAAATTGCATTAAATCAGGTGTCTGTTCAGACAACACCACCAGAGGATTAGCAGTTTTGCGCTCCCGCAAACGCCGATCAATTTGAATAGCCAGCGCCATGGAATCATTCAGACTTGTAGGAATGGAGAAACCCACCATCACATTCTTAATGGCTTCAGAAAGGCCATTTCTGAAATTTGCGGCCAGAGCACACTCATTCCACTGAGTAAGCACGGACCATTTCCGAATTTTTTGGCAATACACTTCAGCTTCATCCTGGCCCTGAGAAATAGCCAGCAAGGCTTTTTCTGCCTGAATTTCAAGATTGGGTTCCTCGTAAAGCAATCCGAGCGCCAGAAAAAACGCATCAATATTCGCCAATGCCGGATCTTCTGGCGCTAGCGAGAAAGCCCAATCCTGAGGGTCGCCCCGCAAGAAAGAGATAACAATTTTAACTTGCTGAGCTGAGTCTCCAGACGAACGGGTTCTCAGAGATAGAAACAATTTACAATTATCCCTGAAATTCCTAAACTTAAATCGGTCTCCAGAGAACAGTTCAGGAATAGGTATTTTAGGTTCAGACATTGGACTACTGGTAACAAAATCTTGTATGCTCTGCACACGAGCAGCAAGCTGATCCACACTTGTAATCAAGGTCTGGACATTCATGTCTGCAGCAAGCATAAGCCACTCAGAGGTAAAGGGGAGGAAGAAAGAGAGGAAAAAAAAACAAAAAAAAACAGAATTTCCTTTCTTATTATCCCACTTCTGCAATGCATTAAACATTCAATGTTGGCCTGGCATACTGTTATGACCCCAATTGCAGAGGGTCTCAGAAATAAATACCAAGTCTGCAAACACAAAAAAACAGCTCATAGGGCAGTGGTAACTGGGCTGACCGTATATCTAATCCTAGCACCACAAATAGCAGCAGCCGGGGAACGTGCCTACGTTGGTTCTAGACGTCTCGCGCCAGCCGGAGAACTAACTAACCCTAGAAGGGAAAAGATAGACCTTTCTTGCCTCCAGAGAAAAGACCCCAAAAGTTGGATACAAGCCCCCAACAAATAATAACGGTGAGGTAAGAAGAAAAGACAAACGTAAGAATGAACTAGGTATTTAGCAAAGAGAGGCCCACTGACTAATAGCAGAATATAGTAAGATGACTTATACGGTCAGCAAAAACCCTATCAAAATTTCCACGCTGGATATTCAAGAACCCCCGAACCGTCTAACGGCCCGGGGGGAGAATATCAGCCCCCTAGAGCTTCCAGCAAAATCAGGAATCACATTTAGTACAAGCTGGACAAAAAATAAGAGCAATGCAAATAACCAAAAAACAAGGAAGCAAGACTTAGCTTAATTTTGCAAGAACCCGGACCAGCAGACAGGAGCAAACAGACAGAACTGATTACAACGATGCCAGGCACCAGACTGAGAATTCAGGAAGTTCAAATAGCAACACCCCTGGACTAACGACCCAGGTGGGTGCCAAACTGAGGAAAGACAATCCCAGAGTCATATCACTAGTGACCACAAGAGGGAGCCCAAAAAGTCTAATTCACAACACTACTCTCACTGGCCGTACCGGAGAATCCTGACTGCGTGCGGTGTGAGGGCTGTAAGGATTCAGAAGTCTGCAGTAACAAAAAGTGACTGTAGATTTTGACCAGAAGACCGGACAACCTCTTTAAGACGAGCCACCATTATGTGACTCCTGGTGCCCACTCTGGTCAGCACCAAGCACAGTGGTTTCTTCGTTCATGTGGCTGCGCCAAGTATTTCATATTGTTATTTATGTTTGTTACCTGAACCAGTCAATGTACAATTTTTGCATTCTGAATAAAATAAGCTGAGAGGCGGTGGCAATATGTGGCATTAATGCCCTTTATAAGGCTGTAATCACACATCCATGTGAAGTGACAGTGTTTTGTCACATTTTTTCTGCTGACCCATTGAGCATATCCTCAAAATTAGATCAGAGGAGGACATGCTTCGAGCCTCATGGATCTCACACTTGAATCCTTGATTTCCACAGATGTGTGATTAGATCCATAACCATGTATGGGTTCCTGTGCTTTCTGATAAACAAAAAATTGGTCAGCACACCGACATTTCACATGAATGTGTTAATGTAGTCTAATGTGTGATGCACCCATACTCTGCAGATTGGCTCTGCGGTGGTTAGTGGAAGGATGTTCTGAGGTCCGTACTGGTCACTGTACAGTGTGGGGGTCTCACTGGGCCCTGGGTCGTCAATCGGGATGACACTGCTAACCCGGTGAGAAGGCATGGATAGCTGGAGTCGGTAAGTCGAGAGGAAGTCAACCGTCTCTGTGCTCACATGCTGATTCCCCGCCAAAAGCCCCGTCTTCCCGCGCACACCGCTATTTATGTCGGACCTGCCCCCATTAGTCAGGTGTGCTGAACTGCTCCGGTCAAAAATCTCTTCCACCTGAAACAATGGTGACAGCCCTGATAGTTCCGGTCCAGACACGCAAGAGGGACCGCTAGTTTGGCTCTCCTCCCTACATATTGGATATTCCTTTGTTATAAATACAAGCCTAACCATGCGTTGATTATTGATCATACATCTACTTACATTAGATCACTCCTTAGCTGGTTTTCACAACAAAATAATTAATAAATGACTCTAGTTTTCCCAATACTGTTGTTCATCCAATCCGTTTATTGCCTTGGCTGCTCACCTTTGAGTCCGCTTAATCTCTATGAAGTCTTCCTTGTGCACTGGCACCCAAAGCTATACACAAAAAGCAATGTATAGGTTGAATAGTGATTTGTAAAGTGGTAGAACCATGTTCTCTCATGTGCATCTGTGCCCCTTTGATACATCTCATGACATTGTATCTCTTACCAGCAACTCTGTGCAAATTTCTTAAGTTCTATGTCAATTTTACACAGTATTTTGCTATTTAGTAAGTAATCTTTGCATGATTTTACCTTTCAGTGTGCATAACATACATTTATAGTAATACATTTCTTTCACCACTTCTCTACTCAAGCCTCCAATCCAGATCCACTTATACTATGTAAAAATGGACATATTACTGTGCAAGTTCAACACAAGCTTATTAACATATTAAAGATAGTAGGGCCCAAATCCCACCCCTGGGGTACCCCTTCAGTAATCCAATCTGAATTAATACTATTACCAATTACCCGTTTTCTGAACCGCTAACTTACCAGTCAGAGCAATTTACAATTTATGTAGTGTACTAAGTTCCAAACTTTTACGCAGTTCAGTGATAAATATTTAGAAAACATTAGGATTTTTACATGTAATGACATCCCTATTTAGTCAAGAATTTACAACAACGTTCAAAAGTTTGGACACACCTATTCATTCAATGGCTTTCTTGGTTCATATTGGAATGTACTTATTGTAGATTCAGACTGAAGGCAGCAAAATCACAGAGCAACATATATAAAAACAAGGAGTAAAGAAATGTGGAAAAAAACCAAAGGATTCCTCAAAGTACTCCCCTTTACTATGACAACTTTACGCCCCCTTGCTGCGGTCTGGTTAGGACAGAAACGCACAGCAGGGCACTACCACAAAAGAAATGAGAGAGGGTGAGAGTGATGGCAGTGCTCACCTGGGGTGGTTGTGTATGGACACAACATGAATAAGTGCCTTAGAATCCGCAGCTGCAGCCCCATGGATGGAGGGAAACTTCTTCCAGATAGCAATTTACTTTAGTGGAGACATCAGAGTACCTGGGCTGCACTTGCGTAAATGAAGAATCCTCCATAAAAAAAGCAGTAGTAAAAAATTGAGGTTCTTATTAACCAATGCATTTCAACACACCTTTTTCAAGGTAAAAAACAAAACTTGGCGTTCTCTCTGACAGTTTAATCAGGCTGTCAACCGGAATGGCTTTACATCACTCTTGAAGTAATTTCTTAAGGTGCTAAGCTACTTGTTGGCTGCTTTGCCTTCACTCTGGTGCAACACAAAGGTTGCAACCACATGGGATGGCATGACATTGCCGAATGCTGGAGTAGCCATGGTGGATAATTCTGCCTTGAATTTGGAATAAATCGCCTTCAGCAAAACACCCTCACCTCACCTCATCTCGCAATCCATGTTTTACAGTGTGCATTATACACATAGAAACAATCTGCTCACTTTTTCTGTATCTCATTAATACATGGCGTTTGGTACCAAAAAATATAACATTTTCACTTATCAAACCACAGTACAGATTTTAATTGATCTAAAGTTTTTTTTTCTTCTTGATCCAAACAAGTGTCTTATTCTTGATGGAGTCCTCAGTAGTGCCTTCTTTGTAGCAATTTGACCATGAAGGCCTTCTTCTCAGTCTCCTCTGGTCAGTTTGTTTAGATGTGTTTGCTACTTGATATCTGTGCATTATTATGAGGGCTGTTATCTGAGATGATGTCAGTTTGCAGTTTCTGAAGCTGGTAAGTCTGATTAACTTATCCTTGGCAGCAGAGGTAATTTTTGGCCTTCTTTTCCTGGGTCAGTCCTCATGTAAGTAAGCTTCATTACAGTAATTCAGAGCATGTTTCATCAGTGCACTTGAGGGGGATGTTAAAGTTTCTAGCAATTTTATGTATTGACAGTCCTTCATAAGCTAAAGTAGTGATGGACTCTCATTTCTTTTAACTTAGTAGACTGGTTGTTTCCCTATTTTGGCTTAGAACTGTTGTGTAATAGTGCTCGTCAGCACTGTACACCTGATGGTTGCAAACACCTTCTGAAGCCCATTGATTTCACAAGTGGACTCTTGATGAAGCAACCTGTTCATTGGAAGCTGTCCAAGTGTTACCTGATGAAACTGCTTGAGAGAATACCAAAGGGGTGTAAGATGTCATCAGAAGAAATAGATGGGTAGCTTCAGGAATCTGAGGTTTAACAAACATTATGGTTGGTTTCACATGTTTCTTTACATCTTGGTTCCATATTTGTACCTTGGGGTATTGCCGCCTTCAGTCTGAATCTACCATGTCCAAAATTTCAATAAAGAACAATAAAAACCACTGATGAAAAGGAGTGTCCAAACTTTTGACTGGTACTGTACTACTTCATAAAATCTTGTCAGATTAGTTACCGTATATGCAATAAGTCGCTCATTAATGGGCAGCATGGTGGCTCAATGGTTAGCACTATTGCTTTGGAATTTGGGGTTCAGTTCCCACCAAGGACACCATCTGCAATGAATTAGTATGTTCTCACCATGTTTGTGTGGGTTTCATCACACCCGCAATACTGATAGGGAATTTACATTGTGAGCCCCAACAGGGACAGCAATGATGTCTGGAAAGCACAGCAGAATATGATATTAAAGATGTTTTACCAGATTTGCTATGCACCAGTCTTGTGAAACAGAGGACTTCTTTAGTACACCAGATGCATGCAAATTCATATCTGAAAACTTTATAACTGCCTCACTGAAGGTGCAAGAGTATACACACGTAGTCAAAATTGTCCGTACCCCTCGTTTAATGACAGAAAAACCCACAATGGTCACAGAAATAACTTGAATCTGACAAATGTAATAATATTTAAAAGATCTATGAAAATGAACAAATGAAAGTCAGACATTGCTTTTCAACCATGGTTCCACAGAATTTTCTAAAAATTAAATCTCATGAAATAGGCCTGAAATGATGGTACCCTTGAAAATAATGTGACAAAAGGGACATGTTAAATCAAGGTGTGTACACTAACTAGCATCAAAGGTGTCTACAATCTTGGAATCAGTGAGTGGGCCTGTATAAAGGGCTACAGACACTGTGCTGTGTGGTGACATGGTGTGTATAACATCAACATGGACCAGAGGAAGCAAAGGAAAGAGTTGTCGTAGGAGATTAGAAAGAAAGTTATAGAAAAACATGCTAAAGGTAAAAGTTATAAGACCATCTCCAAGCAGCTTGAGGTTCCTGTGACTACAGTTGCACATATTATTCAGAAATTTTAAAATCCATGGGACTGTAGCCAACCTCCCTGGATGTGGCCGCAGGAGGAAAATTGATAACAAATCAAAGAGACGGATAATACGAATGGTAACAAAAGAGCCCAGAAAAACTTCTAAACAGATTAAAGGTGAACTGCAAGCTCAAGGAACATCAGTGTCAGATCGCACCATCTGTCGATGTATGAGCTGAAGTGGACTTCATGGGAGATGACCAAGGAGGACACGATTGTTGAAAAAAAATCATAAAAAAGCCAGACTGGAATTTGCCAAACTACATGTTGACAAGCCACAAAGCTTCAGGGAGAATGTCCTATGGGCAGATGAGACAAAAATGGAACTTTTTGACAAAGCACATCAGCTCTATGTTCACGGATGGAAAAATGAAGCATATCAAGAAAAGAACACTGTTCTTACTGTGAAACATGGAGGAGGCTCTGTTATGTTCTGGGGCTGCTTTGCTGCATCTAGCACAGGGTGTCTAGAATCTGTGCAGGGAACAATGAAAGCTTGGTCTCAGTCACAGGTCATGGATCTTACAACAGGATAATGACCCAAAACAAATAGCTAAAAACAACAAAGAATGGCTAAGAGGAAAACATTGGACTATTCTGAAGTGGCCTTCTATGAGCCCTGACCTAAATCCTATTGAGCATCTTTAGAAAGAGCTGAAACATACAGTTTGGAAAAGGCAACCTTCAAACACAAGACAACTTGAGGAGCAGTTTGTTCTTGACGAGTGGGCCAAAATACTTGTTGAGAGGTGCAGAAGTCTCATTGACAGTTGCAGGAATCGTTTGATTGCAGCGATTGCCTCAAAAGGTTGTACAAGAAAATATTAAGTTAAGGGTAACATAATTTCTGCCCAGGTCTATTTCATGAGTTTTATTTATTTTTTAAAATTCTGCGGACACATAGTTGAAAAGCAATGCCTGACTTTCATTTGTTCAGATATTTTTTATTTATTATTGCTTTTGTCAAATTCAGGTTATTTCTGTGGCCATTGTGGGTTTTTCTGTCATTAAACCAGGGGCACCAACAATTTGGACCATGTGTGTATATGGACTAACTATTGCTTTTTCCAAATTTAGAATTTGTCACTAGTGATGAGCGAGCGTGGTCAGGTAAGGTGTTATCTGAGCATGCTCGTGTGCTAACCGAGTGTCTTCTGCATGCTCGAACAATATGTTCAAGTCCCTGTGGCTGCATGTATCACAGCAGTTCGACAGCCACAACAGATGCGTGGATTGTCTAACAAACAGGCAATCCCTGCATGTGTTGCGGCTGTCGAACAACCCCGAGACATGTAGCTGCAGGGAATCAAACATATTTTTTGAGCATGCCAAAATCACTTGGTTAACACATGAGCATGCTCAGAAAACACCTTATCTGAGCATGTTTGCTCATCACTAGTTGTCACTTATCCACAGGAGAAGTGATAAAATATTGATCGTTTGGGGGTCCGACAACTGGGACATGGTGTAAATGTAGATTTTCGTGTACTATGTTGGGCATTGCAAATGTTGAAGAACATTGTTAAAATTTTCAACAATCTCTGAAGAAATTAGTTTTCTGAAACACTTGCTTTCTGCTTTGGAATATGTTTTGCAGTAGAGCTATACACTGTCTGTATTAAAGACCTTATTGTAATGAGAAATAAGGAATATTTGCTTGAAGGCACTACCTGTCCTTTGCTATCTCATTCTCACCGTCTATTTATGTACAGTTTGAATATCATAATTATTATTCAGATTCAGGTTATGACCATGTGTACACCTACTGAATTAACATAATGAAGGAACATCTGTTGGCAAATATGCTTTCTATTAAATTTTGTTCCTTTATGTTTTCTAAATTGTAGCATATACTTGCCAAATTTTCAAAATTATTTACTGGGAATTGGGGATAGCAGCATATGCACATTATTTTATTTGCATAAACATGTCCCTTTTTTGGCTGACCACATCCCAGCAACACCATTTTTCAATGGTGACCCAACTTTTATTAAAAAAAACCAAAAAACAGCAACAAACCTTGCGTAGTGCGGGACAACTAATGTCCCACCCAGGATCACGGGGCTGACTGTCAAAATCAGGACAGTCCCGCGGGATCCGGGACGGTTGGGAGGTATGGCCCGGTGGTACAGAACGTAGCCATGGTCACTCCACAGCTTCAGCAAGCACAGAAAGTGCCTCCCTGATGTATAAGAGCCAGGGCAAGCATAAAGCTAGGCAAACCTAGGTCAGGAACGTGACCCTTATTTAGTGATTTCCACCTGTCCATGTGATTAGCATGTGATCTTACCACTATTATGGAGGAGGGAGCAAAAGACACCTCTCCCACCATGACACTCTGGGTGAACTTTTCCTTGTTACAAGAGGTGTCAGAGATACAAAACGTCGGCGGATCACTTTTGTTGCTGTAATGGCGCATGCATGTTTGTTTTACTTTGGATAGAGTTGTGCTGCAAGATTGCAGGGACGGTTTATGTTATTCTGTGAGTGTAATCATATAAATTAGGGCAAGCCACAACCACAGGGCACAGCAGTCCTGTGTCCTAGAGTACTTAGCCGAACACAATATGTCTATTATGCAAAGGTTGGCACAAAAATTCCAGAACCGTTTCCCTGCTTTGCTTACTTGATTGAAAACAAGGTCTTAGTCTCAGTTGCACATTCCCTTCAAGTTTTATTAAATGAGTTATACATTTCCTCAGCAGTTTCCTCATGGCTCAAGAGGTTTCATTTGTATGTGTTGCCTCGTACAATATGCTTTCTGTAATGTTGCAGATGCCTCATCCTGAGCTTCAGTAAACAACAGGCTTTCCGCCAGCTTTTTGACTGA
The DNA here is from genome assembly GCF_051348905.1 of Ranitomeya variabilis. Taxonomy (NCBI): domain Eukaryota; kingdom Metazoa; phylum Chordata; class Amphibia; order Anura; family Dendrobatidae; genus Ranitomeya; species Ranitomeya variabilis. The sequence goes on along the minus strand of NC_135235.1, from coordinate 179,877,622 downwards.
ACATTTGCCAAGTGGTGAAACTATTAGTTAACTGTGTAATGACTGCTGGGTGGAGCCCAGATGCTTTTATCTTAACCTTGCCAGGAAGCAGAATACAGCACAATGGGAAGCAATTAGATCTGAGAAGTCTCCTGGGCTGTGCTATTTGTTGACAGAAATCTCCCAGAGCATACCCAAACTGCAGCCAACACTCTCTAGCCAAGCTCCATGTGCTGCCACAAGAGAGATCCTCAGCTCCCTCGGCTGGCAGGATTTTCATAGTCCTTTAGGGTCAGCTATTTTATACTTTGCGTGGAATAAACTGGGGGGGGTAATATTTGGATAATTTTAAAGGTGCAAGCCATGTTATCACCATTCCAGAAGATTAAGGTTAAGCGGGCATAATTACAATCCTTGGTGGCATTTGTGAGAGTGCCCAAAAATACACATTAAAAAATAGTCAGAATGCCATATGCGAATATACAGTACATTATTAGAAAGTGAGAACACATGTTAAAGAATAGAGAATACACAAATCTGTATAGTGATGATGTACATCTAAAATAATGAGTGATATGCAATCCTGAATAGCAAGTGTAGACATATAGAATATGCCAAGACATACATTATCTTGCTTATAACTTGTGTTGCTTTAAAAACATGAACTAATTACATATATATATATACAGTGGGGCAAAAAAGTATTTAGTCAGTCAGCAATAGTGCAAGTTCCACCACTTAAAAAGATGAGAGGTGTCTGTAATTTACATCATAGGTAGACCTCAACTATGGGAGACAAACTGAGAAAAAAAAATCCAGAAAATCACATTGTCTGTTTTTTTAACATTTTATTTGCATATTATGGTGGAAAATAAGTATTTGGTCAGAAACAAAATTTCATCTCAATACTTTGTAATATATCCTTTGTTGGCAATGACAGAGGTCAAACGTTTTCTGTAAGTCTTCACAAGGTTGCCACACACTGTTGTTGGTATGTTGGCCCATTCCTCCATGCAGATCTCCTCTAGAGCAGTGATGTTTTTGGCTTTTCGCTTGGCAACACGGACTTTCAACTCCCTCCAAAGGTTTTCTATAGGGTTGAGATTTGGAGACTGGCTAGGCCACTCCAGGACCTTGAAATGCTTCTTACGAAGCCACTCCTTCGTTGCCCTGGCGGTGTGCTTTGGATCATTGTCATGTTGAAAGACCCAGCCACGTTTCATCTTCAATGCCCTTGCTGATGGAAGGAGGTTTGCACTCAAAATCTCACGATACATGGCCCCATTCATTCTTTCATGTACCCGGATCAGTCGTCCTGGCCCCTTTGCAGAGAAACAGCCCCAAAGCATGATGTTTCCACCACCATGCTTTACAGTAGGTATGGTGTTTGATGGATGCAACTCAGTATTCTTTTTCCTCCAAACACGAAGAGTTGTGTTTCTACCAAACAGTTCCAGTTTGGTTTCATCAGACCATAGGACATTCTCCCAAAACTCCTCTGGATCATCCAAATGCTCTCTAGCAAACTTCAGACGGGCCCGGACATGTACTGGCTTAAGCAGTGGGACACGTCTGGCACTGCAGGATCTGAGTCCATGGTGGCGTAGTGTGTTACTTATGGTAGGCCTTGTTACATTGGTCCCAGCTCTCTGCAGTTCATTCACTAGGTCCCCCCGCGTGGTTCTGGGATTTTTGCTCACCGTTCTTGTGATCATTCTGACCCCACGGGGTGGGATTTTGTGTGGAGCCCCAGATCGAGGGAGATTATCAGTGGTCTTGAATGTCTTCCATTTTCTAATTATTGCTCCCACTGTTGATTTCTTCACTCCAAGCTGGTTGGCTATTGCAGATTCAGTCTTCCCAGCCTGGTGCAGGGCTACAATTTTGTTTCTGGTGTCCTTTGACAGCTCTTTGGTCTTCACCATAGTGGAGTTTGGAGTCAGACTGTTTGAGGGTGTGCACAGGTGTCTTTTTATACTGATAACAAGTTTAAACAGGTGCAATTACTACAGGTAATGAGTGGAGGAAAGAGGAGACTCTTAAAGAAGAAGTTACAGGTCTGTGAGAGCCAGAAATCTTGATTGTTTGTTTCTGACCAAATACTTATTTTCCACCATAATATGCAAATAAAATGATAAAAAAACAGACAATGTGATTTTCTGGATTTTTTTTTCTCAGTTTGTCTCCCATAGTTGAGGTCTACCTATGATGTAAATTACAGACGCCTCTCATCTTTTTAAGTGGTGGAACTTGCACTATTGCTGACTGACTAAATACTTTTTTGCCCCACTGTATATATATATATACTAGATGGTGGCCCGATTCTAACGCATCGGGTATTCTAGAATATGCATGTCCACATAGTATATTGCACAGCCCACGTAGTATATTGCCCAGCCACGTAGTATATTGGCCAGACACGTAGTATATTGCCCAGTTACATAGTATATTGCCCAGCCACGTAGTATATTGCCCAGTGACGTAGTATATTGCCCAGCCACGTAGTATATTGCCCAGCCACGTAGTATATTGCCCAGTTCCGTAGTATATTGCCCAGTGACGTAGTATACAGCATAGAGCCACTTAGCATATTGCCCAGCCACGTAGTATATTGCCCAGTTACATAGTATATTGCCCAGCCACGTAGTATATTGCCCAGCCACGTAGTATATTGCCCAGTGACGTAGTATATTGCCCAGCCACGTAGTATATTGCCCAGTTATGTAGTATATTGCCAAGTTACGTAGTATATTGCCCAGTGATGTAGTATACAGCACAGAGCCACATAGTATATTGCCCAGCCACGTAGTATATTGGCCAGCCACGTATGTCACATGTTAAAAAATAAACATATACTCACCTTCCGAGGGCCCCTTGTAGTCCTGTCGCCTGTGTGCGGTGCACACGGCAGCTTCCGGTCCCAGGGTTGGTATGAGCGCAGGACCTGTGATGACGTCGCGGTCACGATGGTGACGTCATGGCAGGTCCTTCCCGCGCAGGCGCGCAGGGCCTGTGATGACATCGCGGTCACATGATGGTGACATCATGGCAGGTCCTTCTCGCATACCATCCTTGCCTCTGGAACTTGCCGCTTGCATGGTCCGGTCACCGGAGCGTCGCGAGGAGCGGGAAAGGCGGCGGAAGGTCAGAATATAATGATTTTTTATTTTTTGTATTATTTTTCACATTAGATCTTTTTTACTATTGACGCTGCATAGGCAGCATCAATAGTAAAAACTTGGTGACACATGGTTAATAGCGGCGGTAACGGAGTGAGTTACCCGCGGCATAACGCGGTCCGTTACCGCTGGCATTAACCCTGTGTGAGTGGTGACTGCGGGGAGTATGGAGCGGGCGCCGGGCACTGACTGCAGGGGAGTAGGGAGGGACTAATCGGACTGTGGCCGTGGCTGATTGGTCGTGGCAGCCATGACAGGCAGCTGGCGAGACCAATCAGCGACTTGGATTCCATGACAGACAGAGGCCGCGACCAATGAATATCCGTGATAGAAAGACAGAAAGAAAGACAGAAGGACAGACGGAAGTAACCCTTAGACAATTATATAGTAGATAAATGAGTGTGTGCGTATCAGCCACAACCTCTCCACATAGCCCCACCCAATCACTAAGCATCTTTCATTTCACCAGAGCTGTTTAAAAGAAGCTGAGCTGTGATTGGTTGCTGTGAGCAACAGTTTTTCCACTCCACAACACCTCAGCAGACACTGACTGCGTGGGAGAAATCTAGCATCCCCAGGAACATATGCTCCTAGCCATTATCTGCCCCCCAGACAATAAACAGAAATGAATCACCTCCTCCCCTATTACTGCTGCGCTCTATTGTTACCAGCATAGAAAATCGCATCATCAGTGGCCGCACACAGAGCCGCACTGCCAGGTTACATAACAGCACATATCCAGGAACTTCCTGCTCAGCGCCACCCAGCTCGGGACTATGGGATGGAGGATGTGTGATGGATATATGGGCACAGAACTATGGGATGGAGGATGTGTGATGGGTATATGGGCACAGAACTATGGGATGGAGGATGTGTGATGGGTATATGGGCACAGAACTATGGGATGGAGGATGTGTGATGGGTATATGGGCACAGAACTATGGGATGGAGGATGTGTGATGGGTATATGGGCACAGAACTATGGGATGGAGGATGTGTGATGGGTATATGGGCACAGAACCATGGGATGGAGGATGTGTGATGGGTATATGGGCACAGAACTATGGGATGGAGGATGTGTGATGGGTATATGGGCACAGAACTATGGGATGGAGGATGTGTGATGGGTATATGGGCACAGAACTATGGGATGGAGGATGTGTGATGGGTATATGGGCACAGAACCATGGGATGGAGGATGTGTGATGGGTATATGGGCACAGAACTATGGGATGGAGGATGTGTGATGGGTATATGGGCACAGAACTATGGGATGGAGGATGTGTGATGGGTATATGGGCACAGAACTATGGGATGGAGGATGTGTGATGGGTATATGGGCACAGAACTATGGGATGGAGGATGTGTGATGGGTATATGAGCACAGAACTATGGGATGGAGGATGTGTGATGGGTATATGGGCACAGAACTATGGGATGGAGGATGTGTGATGGGTATATGGGCACAGAACTATGGGATGGAGGATGTGTGATGGGTATATGGGCACAGAACTATGGGATGGAGGATGTGTGATGGGTATATGGGCACAGAACTATGGGATGGAGGATGTGTGATGGGTATATGGGCACAGAACTATGGGATGGAGGATGTGTGATGGGTATATGGGCACAGAACTATGGGATGGAGGATTTGTTATGGGTATATGGGCACAGAACTATGGGATGGAGGATGTGTGATGGGTATATGGGCACAGAACTATGGGATGGAGGATGTGTGATGGGTATATGGGCACAGAACTATGGGATGGAGGATGTGTGATGGGTATATGGGCACAGAACCATGGGATGGAGGATGTGTGATGGGTATATGGGCACAGAACCATGGGATGGAGGATGTGTGATGGGTATATGGGCACAGAACCATGGGATGGAGGATGTGTGATGGGTATATGGGCACAGAACCATGGGATGGAGGATGTGTGATGGGTATATGAGCACAGAACTATGGGATGGAGGATGTGTGATGGGTATATGGGCACAGAACTATGGGATGGAGGATGTGTGATGGGTATATGGGCACAGAACTATGGGATGGGGGATGTGTGATGGGTATATGGGCACAGAACTATGGGATGGAGGATGTGTGATGGGTATATGGGCACAGAACTATGGGATGGAGGATGTGTGATGGGTATATGGGCACAGAACTATGGGATGGAGGATGTGTGATGGGTATATGGGCACAGAACTATGGGATGGAGGATGTGTTATGGGTATATGGGCACAGAACTATGGGATGGAGGATGTGTGATGGGTATATGGGCACAGAACTATGGGATGGAGGATGTGTGATGGGTATATGGGCACAGAACTATGGGATGGAGGATGTGTGATGGGTATATGGGCACAGAACTATGGGATGGAGGATGTGTGATGGGTATATGGGCACAGAACTATGGGATGGAGGATGTGTGATGGGTATATGGGCACAGAACTATGGGATGGAGGATGTGTGATGGGTATATGGGCACAGAACTATGGGATGGAGGATGTGTGATGGGTATATGGGCACAGAACTATGGGATGGAGGATGTGTGATGGGTATATGGGCACAGAACTATGGGATGGAGGATGTGTGATGGGTATATGGGCACAGAACTATGGGATGGAGGATGTGTGATGGGTATATGGGCACAGAACTATGGGATGGAGGATGTGTGATGGGTATATGGGCACAGAACTATGGGATGGAGGATGTGTGATGGGTATATGAGCACAGAACCATGGGATGGAGGATGTGTGATGGGTATATGGGCACAGAACCATGGGATGGAGGATGTGTGATGGGTATATGGGCACAGAACTATGGGATGGAGGATGTGTGATGGGTATATGGGCACAGAACTATGGGATGGAGGATGTGTGATGGGTATATGGGCACAGACCTATGGGATGGAGGATGTGTGATGGGTATATGGGCACAGAACTATGGGATGGAGGATGTGTGATGGGTATATGGGCACAGAACTATGGGATGGAGGATGTGTGATGGATGGGTATATGGGCACAGAACTATGGGATGGAGGATGTGTGATGGGTATATGGGCACAGAACTATGGGATGGAGGATGTGTGATGGGTATATGAGCACAGAACCATGGGATGGAGGATGTGTGATGGGTATATGGGCACAGAACCATGGGATGGAGGATGTGTGATGGGTATATGGGCACAGAACTATGGGATGGAGGATGTGTGATGGGTATATGGGCTCAGAACTATGGGATGGAGGATGTGTGATGGGTATATGGGCACAGAACTATGGGATGGAGGATGTGTGATGGGTATATGGGCACAGAACTATGGGATGGAGGATGTGTGATGGGTATATGGGCACAGAACTATGGGATGGAGGATATGTGATGGGTATATGAGCACAGAACCATGGGATGGAGGATGTGTGATGGGTATATGGGCATAGAACCATGGGATGGAGGATGTGTGATGGGTATATGGGCACAGAACTATGGGATGGAGGATGTGTGATGTGTATATGGGCACAGAACTATGGGATGGAGGATGTGTGATGGGTATATGGGCACAGAACTATGGGATGGAGGATGTGTGATGGGTATATGGGCACAGAACTATGGGATGGAGGATGTGTGATGGGTATATGAGCACAGAACCATGGGATGGAGGATGTGTGATGGGTATATGGGCACAGAACCATGGGATGGAGGATGTGTGATGGGTATATGGGCACAGAACCATGGGATGGAGGATGTGTGATGGGTATATGGGCACAGAACCATGGGATGGAGGATGTGTGATGGGTATATGGGCACAGAACTATGGGATGGAGGATGTGTGATGGGTATATGGGCACAGAACTATGGGATGGAGGATGTGTGATGGGTATATGGGCACAGAACTATGGGATGGAGGATGTGTGATGGTATATGGGCACAGAACCATGGGATGGAGGATGTGTGATGGGTATATGGGCACAGAACCATGGGATGGAGGATGTGTGATGGGTATATGGGCACAGAACTATGGGATGGAGGATGTGTGATGGTATATGGGCACAGAACTATGGGATGGAGGATGTGTGATGGGTATATGGGCACAGAACTATGGGATGGAGGATGTGTGATGGGTATATGGGCACAGGACTATGGTATGGAGGATGTGTGATGGGTATATGGGCACAGGACTATGGTATGGAGGATGTGTGATGGGTACATGGGCACTGGACTATGGTATGGAGGATGTGTATGATGGGTATATGGGCACAGGATTATGGGATGGAGGATGTGTGATGGGTATATGGGCACAGGACTATGGGATGGAGGATATGTGATGGGTATATGGGCACAGGACTATGGTATGGAGGATGTGTATGATGGGTATATGGGCACAGGACTATGGGATGGAGGATGTGTGATGGGTATATGGGCACAGGACTTTGGTATGATGGGTATATGGACACTGGACAATGGTATGGAGGATGTGTATGATGGGTATATGGACACTGGACTATGGAATGGAGGGTGTGTGATGGGTATATGGGCACTGGACTATGGGATGGAGG